>NC_088886.1:46503558-46805195 GCF_037157495.1 Lathamus discolor | reverse complement strand
TGTATATAAAGCTGGCTTGGCTGTGTTTATTTATCTGCCTTCATACATGTCTACACCATGGCGGTACATCTGCATGCAGTACTCTTGCTTCCTGCTGCAGATGTGCTGCCCACAGTGACTGCAAGAGTAGTGAGGGGAAGCCACTGAAAAATGCTAGACAACACCTGCAGGTGAGCAAACCCAATTCTTAGGTCATTGAATCAATACAAATGTCAAGGAGCCAGGTCACTTGATGGAACTCTGATGCTCACAGGGAGGGGAACAGCCCCTCACCCCAGAACACTTCCAGGGATGGGGCAGCCACAACTTGTCCAGGCAACCTGTTGGATGGGGCTTGGAGCAACCTGGTCTAGTGGAAGGTGTCCCTGCCCATGGCAGGGGGGTTGGAACTGGATGGGCTTTAAGGTCCCTTCCAACCCAAACCATCCTATGAGTATAGGCATTCCCACATCTCCCGCTGGTGCTGCCATGTCACTGTCAAGTGACACTACAAATATTACGGAGCTGACATAACTTCCCAAGGGTACCCCTCGGGCAGCAGTATGTGAGCAACTTTTCCTTGTGTGTGCATGCACACATGTCAGTACAGAAGGGGAAGCAGTGTTTCCCTGCATTATGCATGTGCATGGTTGTTGCCAGTGACCCCTCCACCACACTCTCCTCCAATGCCATAGTCCACCTTGCTTTTGCTATCATTTACTTAATAAGGGCTCACGCTGTGGCATTTGTACCAACTGTAGCTTGTAGGACTTGCTAATACAGAGGTGGAGCAGAGCCCTTTAACCTCCTGTAAGAGGAGAAAGTGTGGCGGGAGTCTTGGGACAAAGGCTCCCTGTATGGTCCTCTCTGATGCCAAAAAGCATCGCTTTGCTTCTACCCAGGTTTGGATCCTGCTTGTGGATGCCCAGTCATCTGAGATGGTTGCAGTGCTGGGCTGTGGTGCTTTTCCCTTTCCCATCCTTGAACCCCAGCTCCCCTCCCTCCCTGCCAGCCCAAGCAGCACCCGTTGTTCACTAGCATGTCTCATAATTCAGGTGTGAAATGGTAAAGTTTCATCTTGGAAAGTTTGAACAGTCTGAACTACAGGGTAGTTAGAGCTGCTGCTGTCAGCCCTCAGAGGAAAGGGAAATAGCCATGTCCATCCCATCCACTTCTGTGGAATCTCAACTAAATTCCCATGCATTTCTGTGTAGTTATCTTCTCCAGCTAATTGTGTTCTGCCAGTCCATCACAGCTTCAACTTTGTTGCTTCAGTAATGGAAACAGGTTCAGAGAAATTACTCCATGCAGAGACAGAGGTACTTATTAATGTGCAAATTGAAATTACTTACGCTGAAGATGCTTGCAGGCCGTTTTCTGCCAGAACTGCAGAAAAGTTGGTTGATCTGCAGAGGGGGAGAGTTTCACTTGGAGTGGAACACTGCCTTCGCTAGAAATAAATGCAGGAGAAAACACCGAGAGCTGTAATACAGCACTCTAGGTAGGCAAAAAAAGTTTGCAACGTAATGAAGAACTGATTTGCTCAAAGTTTCTCTTCTTTGCCGTGCCATCCAGGCAGCAAGTATTGTCTGCCCACTCAGTGTTCGAGGGCCTGTTCCCTCTTCTCTCCAATGTTCAACTTTGGGCTTGGAGACCCCCTGGGTGGAAGTGTACATGGGCTTGTAAAGACTTCTGAAATGGGTTTAATTTGGATCTTAAGTGAGCCTGGTTTGAACCTGGCTCCTCTTTCCATAAATCCTCTAGTCCTAGTGAAGAAAGGGGAGCTGGATGAAGCCCAGTACTGCAGGCTTGAAGGATCACCCTGCTTTAGACTTCAAAGCACATAAACTTGCTGCCAAACAGCTGCTACAAGGTGACATGATCCTGGGTCAGGCCTTAACCTCCCCTCCCCTGATTGTCCAAATCCATTGGGAATGCACTGTTCGGCTCATCTAGGGTAGGCTGGAAATAGCAGCAAAACTACCCAGTCCCCTGGACCTAAGCAATCCCAAGTTACCTTCTGGTCTGGACTTGGGGTAATTTCTGCCTGTGCCCAATTAATTCCAGGGCCATGAAGGATTTTTGGCAGTGCACAAACAGATAATTCAAGTCAAGCATCTGTGTTGATCTTTAGCCTGTCATCCATGCTCAACTCTTCATCACCTTTCTCCCCTTCCAGTGCTTCAGTGGTTACAGTTTGCAATGTTTGTTACCGGGTTTTTCTCATCTACTTGGTTGAAAAAAGCTTGTAACAGACTAAAACTTTGAGGCAGCTTGCTTTCTTTCCCAGGATGGTTAGAGGGTAAATCCGAAATGACAGAGAAATAAGGTCAGGAAATAATGAAATGTGGCTTAAGAGAGAATATGCCACCTAACCAAGGCAGATACCTACCATCTTCATAAGATGAAAAGATGAAAGCCACAGCAGAGTGCAATTCAGATCTATCTTACAGTGAAATACAATGGTATAAGTGTGTTTCTACAGAACACTTGTCATGTAATGAGTGTATCTTTGGTGGCCTCCTGCTTAATTTTTGTTGTTGTTGTTTGGTTTTGGGTGGTTGTTTCCACTGTTTGTGGCTGAGCTCTGGATGTTTGGGCCTGGTACAGTCACAGGGTTATTGCCTTCAGTTGCCAGCTGTGTGATGGTCCCCAGCAGGACTGGCTGGTGCTCTGGGCTGGGCACAGGTGTGTAGATTACAGCTGGTGCTCTGCCTGGCCTGCTCCATGCCATGGGGCCATCCCTCTGGCCACCACTGGCAGATGTGTCAGGGGCTCTGCACTGCTTGCTTTGCTGTCCTGTGACCTGCAGAACATGGGCAGCCCTGTGCTCCAGCCACTTGTGAGCAGCACCTTTGCTGGGTGGCTTTTAGCAATAGTGCACTTGCCATCTTTTGCCCTCTTGGGCAGGCTGCCAGTTCAGCTGATGGGGGATGTTCTACCACACCCACAACTGCTGCTCTTGCCAAATAATCCAGGACATTGTGTGTAAAAATGTGCACAGCACCCAGAGGAGCTAAAGGCAAAGGTCTGGTGCTTCAGAGATCAGTGCTTAGTCTGAACGTGTTCTGGACTCCTATTCATATTTTATGGAGCTTATCTCACCTCCCATAACAGTAAGTGTCTATACAATATGTGGTTTGTGTGTTTGATTTTTAATAGAAGGGTCAGAATTTAATCTGGAATACCATAAGAAAGGTGTTGTGGGGATGCCTGGTGTTTTTGCTTATCCATACCTCCTCCAGCATCCAGCCTGTTTTTCAGCATCAGAGAAGTCCCAGCATAGCCTTCATTTCAAAGATGACTCATTTCCTTTTCTGTAACACTCTTACGTATTAGTGCTAATAATACTTCTACAGGTGGAAGTCATTGTTACAAAGGACTGCTGATAAACTTGCTCATCCTACTTTGCCTCTCAGATGGAATCACAAATGGTAACCTCCATGTTTTATGTTCTGTTGGAGAGAGTAATTTTGTTTTCAACCCTGGAATTTAAATAACTTCCAAAGATGTGCTTGCATCCATTTGGAAACCAGTGGCATTAACCAAATAAACCCCCAAAGGTGTTTCTTTAAGATGCTTGTGCTTGAGCCCTTGCTGACTGTGAGCAGCCTGGGGCAGGGTATTTGCTGACTGCCCTGTGCCCCATGTGTCAGGGTGAAGTAGGACCTGCTAGGCGTGTCACTGGTGCTGCTGATAATAAGGTGGTAATGTGATTTGCCTGATGAGGGATAAAGGATGCAAAGGCACCAGCAGTCACTTTTCCAGGCTCTGCTGCTGGCTGTAAGCCTAGCACTTCCTGTGGCTTTGCTGTAGAGAGGGAGATGAGGAACGTGATGTTTTGGCTTTTTCCTGATCCCGATTTGTGAATCCTGATGTCTTCATTTTAATTTGAAGCATTTTTTTTTTAATGGCTGGTGGGAGAGCCAGGGATGCCATGTGGCTGGTGACAAACGTGGCAGCAGATGATCATGTTGCTGTTCTGGCATATGGCTAACACCAGCATAGGAAGGATGTTATTTTAAGACCCCCTCCTTTGCTAGCGGAAGCGTGAGAAGCAGAACAGTGAGCCGTCTCCCACAGCAGCAGCTGAGCTGTCATGGCAGACATCTAACCTGATTTTTGTATTAAAAAAAGAAGGTTTGCTTTGTTTTGTAGAGCCTGTTTTGCATATGTCTGGCTGCACCATCCAAAGGAGGGAGGTAAAAATACATCCTCTGGAAACTGCCTGTGTGACTTTTGTTCACATCCTTCTCACTGAAGAATGCTGAGATTCCATTGCCTGTGGGAAGAAGGTGCTGAGGAGCAGAGGATTTCAACCTGGGCACTGCTGAATAGGCTTCACCTCTCGGGCACGCTGCCCAGCTTTGCATCTTGCCTCTGCTTCCCATTGTTATTGCTTGCAGTGACCTGAAAATGCAGCATTTCCCCCCAAAATCACTATGTTGCAGTGCTTCTTGAGTTATTAATTAGTTAGCTATTAATTGGTAGCTGATTAAGTCCTTGCTTAAACCTCTGGTGTCCCAAGCAGTGCACAAAAGCCCTTTGTTGTTGGAGAGTTAGGCAGGAGAACTGGTACTTTCGTGTTGCCCGTCCAGTTTTCTCTCTGCTGCCTCCCCGAGGACGCCAAGGCTATTATTTAATATCCGCAGCGGTGGCGCATCCCGGCTGGATTGCCGCAGCATCTGCTGCGGTGGGTGGAGTGGGAGCTGCCGGGAACAGGAGGGCTGGTGCTGCCCTCAGAGACCCGCTGCGTGGAGCTGGTGCAAGGCAGTGATTTGAAGGTGGTGGCGGAAGAACTTCTGTTATAGCTGTTTGCTTTGCAAGAGAGGGGTTGTAAGGGATGGGGGGGTTGTGACCCATCTCATGCCTGTACTGCTGCATCTCCTCAGTGAACCCTCCTTTGGTCCCACTTCTGATCAGGCTACAACGTGGTGCAGTTGTACTGCTTCCTTCACTGACTGGGATAATGGAAACCCCTTTAATAATTCAGAGGATGAATTCTGCACTTGGGGTGGTGGATTTTGCAGCAAAAAGCACATAAATAGAGGTAGGCTGAGTGGGCATTGCCCGTGCTGACTGAGAGCCATGTGGCCTTTCCTCTCCCCAGATAGTGATGTACATAGGCCAAGTCTCCAAGGACATCCTGAAGTGGCCTCGGCCCCTCTCGCCACCTGTTGTCAAGCTGGAAATGAGGACGGATGCAGAGTACGGGATGCCTTCCACCCATGCCATGGCAGCTACCGCCATCTCCTTCTCCTTTCTCATTGCAACTGTGAACCAGTACAAGGTAAGGGGTACAAAAAGAAAAAGAGAGAAAGAAAAGAGTTAGAAAAGCATGTGTCTGCTTCCACCGAGCTACAGAAAACCAGCCAAGCCAAAGCTGTTGCTGCTTCCAGAGGACCTGGGTATTTATTCTCACAGACATATGTTTTTCGCTGTGGTTATCCATAGCTGGCCGATAATAGACACAAGAAGAGATTCAGCGGAAATCTCCTTTCTTTAGCATGAATCCTGTCAGCACTGTGGGTGGGCTGCACTGCCCTGTCCTGCTGAGGTTTGGGGAGTTCACTGCGTTTTGTACACGGGGTGACCATGAAGGGAGCCATGTTTCTGCTGCGGAAGATGCCCAGTGTCAGAGTTTCATGCTCACCCTGCACCCACCAGGCCAATGCTGTACGTTGGGAAATGCTGGCTCCTAGGGAAACCAAAGTAGCTCTATGTAGCCTGGATTTTGTATGATGCAGAAAAAGCATCCTTGGAAATTCTCTGGCTCTAACTTGTTTGAGACTAATAGCATACGACATGATTGAAAGCTTGTTTGTCAAAGAATTAACGGCAATTTCACTGTGCTGGCAGTACGCTGCTTGAGGAGAGATCTCGATTATTTTCTCCAGACCTTGAGCCTTTAATCCTTCGAAAAGGTTTATTTCTCTTTTCTCCCCAATGATTATTTTTGTTTCGTTTTGTGAGTCCAAACATGTATTTCATGTACTCTAGCTATAATAACTTCCAGGTTGCATCATATTTAAGCATGTTTCTCAGTCCTCTGAGAGGTATTTCAAAGATAGACCCGTGTAACTAAGAGGGCTCACAATATGGCCAGGGGTCTTGCTGTCACAGTGTCCCTGGGTGTCATTCCTTCAGTGCCAGTGTGTACACAGGGACAAAAGGTGGCCACTGAATTGCACCAATATCTCTGAATTAATTTAACTTAGAGACTCCTCTGGTCCCAGCCATGAAGCAGTGTGCTTTGCTTCTGCCCACAGTGAAAGCATGAGTGAGCAGGTCAGGGGTGCCTAAAGCTGCACTGCCAGCCCTCTGCTCCCTGGTAATTGTATGGTAACTAGTCAGAGCAGCTTGGCAGTGGGATGAGGATGGGCAGGAGGAGCCATAAGACAGGATATTTGTCAGCCCTGGAAAGCCAGATGCATCCCATGTGCAGAGCTGCCTGAAAGACCTGGTCAGCAGCACTTCCTCCTCCTCCTCAATTGATAAGTTCTAGTGGGACACGCAGCTCTTCACAGGGTGTCTTGTACATCCTGGAACCTGCCGTGAAACAACAAAGCTGCTGTAAAATAATTAAATGATTTGATTGCCTCTATTAAGAAGGATAAATCTCGGAGTCCATTATGCGGCTATCCTCTGAAGCTGCCCAGGTCATCAATTGCCAGTGTGGAGCAGCTCCCACGTGGCCTGCTGAAGGGGGGAATAAAGTGGGTGTAAACTCTCCAAAGGCTTAGAGAATTGAGCGAAAAACAGTGTTTTATGAATGGGGAGCAACATCTTCAGCCAGGTCTGAGCTCTCTGTCCCAAGGGCTGGAGTACCCCAGGGAGGAAAGGGTCGGAAGTGAGTTGTTATGCTTAGAATTTCCACAGACACATTTTTTCGCTGACCTGTGGCCACCTGTGTCAGTCATCAGCCTCTCGGCTGTACAGGCTTGATGTCAAATCGGGTGAATTGATTTCATTTATTTGTATTTTGGGTTGGTTTATTTTTGGGTTTTGTTTTTTTTTTTTTTTTTTTTTTTTCATAAAACTCTCCTTTATAGACTGAAAGGAGCCCACCAGGATACTCACTTGCAGAATTTGAATGAGTGGATTAAGGGCTAATATGTTTAGCTTATTCTTTACCAAATGTGTTTTGGTTTGGGTTTTTTTTTTCCCTTTTTTTTTTTTTCCTTATTTGAATGTTGATTTATTTCAATACTTCTTCCCATGGTCATAGGCAGTTCAGAGAGGGAGTTAAGCAAAGCTAGCTGTATAAGAAGATGAATAAACCTTAAGTATCACAAGGAAGAGCAGTTCTGACTGCACTAATAGCTAGATTAGTTTCAGCCCAGTCATTGATTTTCTCCTTCAAGCCTGCTGCTTAAGGACTATTGATCACACACCTTCTTGGCAGGCCCTGAAGCGATCATGTTCCCTTCGGGTGATTCAAGGCTGCAGTTCAACCTCATGCATTGCTTGTACAACATGCTGTGCCTTTTTTGCTTAAGGCTTTTAGCACTAACATGGATTTTGCAGGTAGCTATTGTGGGGAAAAAAAAACCCTGCAAATTTCCCAGGCTTTCCCACACTAACACCTTCACAAAAGTAGGCACCACAGAAAGTGAAGTGGCCTTCCAGCAGGATTGCATGTTGGCCAATGTGAGGTCTCCTCTAGGCTCATGTTTATCTCATTGGGGAAGTAGATCCCAGGAGATGCTTCCCAGTTGAGATCCTTATGTTAGTCTGGCTGTTTGGATGTTTTATTTCAGATATATACTGATGATAAAGTGAATAACGGTGTAATTGTGTGTATTTATTTTTCTCTTTTCACAGTATCCATTTGAACTAGGTCTGGTAGCAGCGTTTGTGTTCTCAACGCTGGTGTGTCTCAGCAGGCTCTACACAGGGATGCACACAGTCCTGGTAAGGATGCCCTGCGCTGCCCTGTGCCAGTCATGCCTCCAGCTCTGCTTACCTTTAGTGATTCCCATCTCCCACTCTTCAAGCAGTGTTCATCCTGCCTAGTCCATATCACTGAGGAATACAGGAGTCATGCCACTAAAGTTCAGGCTGCCTGTTCAAAGGCAGCTGTGAGGAAACCCTCAGGCTATTCCTATTTGTGTCTCCAGGGGTACTATTTATCCCATGAGGGAAGCAGCGGTGTGTGTGGGTTGAGGAGCCGGGTGAGGTTGATGTGGCATCTGAATGGTACTTCTCTATTTTGAAATTGTAATTGTATGGAATGCACTTGGGCAACTGGCACTGCTCTTGAGTTAAGCCTTTTGTGCAATAGTATCACTGTTGTCAGCAAGAAGTATTCTGGGCTGGTTTAGCCTGGGAGTGTCAGGGAAGGAATAGCATGTTGGTGAGTCACGCTGGTGACCACTGGGGAGTGGAGGAGAGGCTAACACACGACAAGTGAGTTGCCCTTGGGGGACTGAGGGACAGCATGTCTCCTGTTAACATATAAGGCTATGGCATGTAATATTATGTTGAGCTTCTCATTTTTAGTGGGAAGGATATTCATTCTTAAAGGACTGAGATGCACAAATACTTAATCCAAAGAAAAAAAACCCATAAAATACCCATGACTTTATATGATGGCCTTGATGGGCTCAGTTGTTTACAGATGTCAGTCCTACTCTGAGAACAGATTTCAGTACAACTTTGGTTATGCAGTAGCTGCTTTGTTTCTCATAAGAGGAAACATTATTGACCGGTTATATGCAGTGGTCAGAGGGGTTGTCCAGCTTTCTAAGTATAGATAAAAACTCCCAGCTACTTCCCTGCAGGAGTTTGATATGCATTGTTGGTTGTTTGCATATGCATAAATAATTGCATTTCTTTACCAAGTATGTTTGAAATAGGGAGACTCAATGACTGTAAGAAAGGGAGCCCTTGTGAGATTAAGGTTATCTATAAAATAGAGCTTGACCTTCCCTTCCAGGCCCAGTGGATCAAAACTATATATAAAATCAAAGCTGGAGACACCCTTTCTCAGCTAGTGACCTTAAGTCAATCAGTAAAAATTCTTTGCATACTTCCCTTGCTGGTCCATCATAATGAGGCTTCTCTAAATTTAGATGGATTTTAGGGTAAAGAAGAAAAAGTCTTTTGTGCCTTTGACATGATAAAAAATGGCTTTAAAAGAAAAAGCAGCTCCTTCCTTGAAGTGTGAGCACTGCTGCCTTTCAAAAGGGTCAATGTATTTTGCTTTGCATGACATGGTGGGGATGGAGCTGGGGAAATGCCTGGTAATGACAGCTGCCCAAATGCAATCCCTCTCTCTGTGGCCATATTCCACCTGCAGTGACAGGTTCCTTTGGGAAAGAAGTGAAGCTCAGAGACGTTTTCCACACTTGGAGGGATAGCTCCCACCCTGAGCTGCCCAACATACGATGGGGCCGAGGCGCAGGAGTTGCTCAGCCAAGCCAGCAGCTGAAACAACCTCTGTCTAATGGATTCTTAACTGAGTTATTAATAGAAAATGAATGCTGGCAGGATATAATTATGTATTAAGTGATCATAATATTTTAGGAGAGCAAATGAATGGGTAACATACTCACTGACTTAGTGTAACTGAATTTTTCCTGTTTGAGGAACCAGAGAAGGAGTGGCAAGGAGGTTGCATCATGCTTTGCTACAGCTGTAGCTTAAGCTCCATTGCGCAGGCTCCTCTTCTGTAGTCTTGGCTCTATGAATCGGTCTGTGTTTCAGCATTGCTGGTGTTGGTTTTGGATCAGGAGCAGCCTCAAAACACACAGTCATGTCAGTAAAAGAGATGTTACCATTAAAGACCTTCTGGAGAGGCATTAAGCTGGTATGTGGGCTATCTGCACCATTATAACCATATTGAAAGGAATACTATGTGTAGGGAAAAGGGAATAAACACCCGTTTCGTGGGCTGTTACCAGGAGAGCATCACCCAGCTAGAGGGTGGAGTAGAAGCGATGCCCTTGCACTGCTAAGAGATAATTACAACAACCCACCTGCACCACCTCAGAGTGGGAATATCCCACGTGCGTGGAGAAGCAAAGGCAGGGTCCTTCCTTTTAGGTCTTAAATGATGGAGTTGGAGAAGCTGACAGAAAAGGAATCTGGAATTACCTGGGAAAGGAAAAGTAAAGATTTGGATGCATTTCAAAACAACAAATCTGTAACTTTTTAGAGGTTATTTTTAAGGAACAAAAAGCAATTTGAGACAATAGAACTGTTTTGGTGGTGTTCATTTTTTCCCGCAGAGAATCACATTTGAGAAAATACCCATTTACTGTCCATCCTAAAACTGTAGCCCAATTTCTGGTTTGTGCTTCCATGAGGTGAACAAGTTTTTCTGTCTCACTTCTGCTGGAGCATGTTTGAGTCATCTTGTGTTTGAAATGATGGGTGATGGTGCTCATGTTAGTGCACAGTGTTTCAAGCTCATAGAATGGTTTGGGTTGGAAAGGACCTTTAAAGATCATCTAGTTCCAGCCAGCCTGCAGGGCTGATGTGAGCAAGATCATAGCAAATCCTATCATGAAGAACTTTTAGGTCTGCCCCCAGAGCAGGGGGAGGAAGGGAGGCTTTTAGCCATCATTTAATCCTTCAGGGTCATAAGTAGATGTTTCTTAATGCACCGAGCGTTTAAGTTTAGTGTTTGCTGTGGTGCCAGAGCTAGGTCTCCTCCTGGCTGCCGTGCATGCTGCCCTGTCTCCAGGCAGCAGCGAGGGCTTGGGGAGGCAGCCCCTCACCCCCAGAGCCACAGCTGATGTTGTGACAACCTGAGTGGTACTTCAGCTTCCCCTGAGTTAAAAGCAATAATGTCCTGTACTCTCCAGCATGGGTAGGTTACAGGGAGAAGTGAAAAGGTCACTTTTTATGACCAAAAAGAAATGGGGAAGTTGTTTCTCTAAACAAAGTAAATTGTTTCTTTTTTCCCTGAGGTGCACTGACTCAGTGGTGGTGGACCTATTGGTGATCACACCCCTGGGAGAGGGTTAGCTGCACCCCCCACTCTTAGCTCCTTTGTTGTATCTGTTTTGGTTTTTTTGACACTACCATTAATCCTGAAATTAACTTAAATATTTTAAAGCTGATAAACAAACAACGACCTGGCATCACTTTACACTCTGTGACAGTACAGTCCTCGTGGGATGAAACAGTAACCTCTAGGAGTGGAAAACAAGGAAGATTTTTGTTTGGGAGAGTGAGTAGCATCTTGCACTAAATGAAAGCATGAAGAGGGTTCAGGCAATAAGTGACCGTATACATGACAATAGAAAAAGTGTTACTTTTTCTTTTACTGGCAATATGGTGGAAGATGCTCGAGTACCACCATGTTCGGTGTGCTGGTTGGATATTTTGGGAGCATTTTGCGAGTGTTTGCAATTCCAACCTTAGTTGCAATGGGAAGAGCATAGAAGGGTCTTGCCTTCAGAAAGCTTTTGCAATCCTAAACCAAACTGTGCTGGGACCTTGTGAAACAAAAAACCCAGCCCGGTGCAAGAAGGGCAGCAGTGGTGCTGGTACCCATGGACCACGCTGCTGCCATGCTCCCTCAGTGATGGGCAGTTTTGCTTCCCAGGCATCACATGCAACTGGATGTTTACCTCATTTTTATTATTTATGTATTTTTTAATGTACCTGTAGCACAGGAATATATCTTGAATGACTTGCAGTGTGAGAAACCCAATAGTGGCCTGTTCTTTAGGCAGCAAACCAAAATCCCAGCTCTAGTTAAAATCGATAGGAGTGAGGGCTGCCCTTGTGTCAAACCCAGGCAGATGCTTGTCACTGCAGAGGAGGCAGGAGGTGCTGTATGGGAGCAGGGCCGAGATGCATGGCAGAGGGGGAGCTTTCTGGGGAGGGATGGAGCCTGTGGAGGACTTGTCTCTGCTTTTGGAGCTGGACCATCCCAGCAGGGAAACTAGAGGGTTTAAGCGCTGCTGGTAGTGCAGCACCTTGAGCAAAATTCGTGCCTGCCCTCATTTAAAAATTCCTTAATAATTGTGGGTTTGGAGAGAGGGTAATGTGTTTACACAGGCAGACAGGCAAGAATGTGCTTTCTGGGAGTGCTGACAGCAGCTGGGAAAAGCTAAGGTCCTGCTCCTGGGTGCACAGTAGGGAGAGTCCAGAAAAGCAGTTTTTCCCACAGAAATCGGATCCATCCCTCCTCTTCCCACCTTCTCCATAGTTTAACGGGTGAGGGGGGTTAATCATTGATTCTGCACTGCTAAACGTCTTTGTCCAGTGTTGGTCTTGAACTCACACACTTCTTCTGGGTGTTCAGAAAATCAGACTTCAGCCCATGTGTATCAGAACTAAAGAGAGTCACTACTGGTGGCTGTGGCTGGGTATATCTCACACTCTCCAGAAGCTGCTAGTAAGGCATCTCCAAAATGAGAAGCCCATATATTAGTGGATGAGAGAGCAGGGAACAGAATAAACCACCAGTCTCCCAACTTTTTTGATCAGTGAAAAATTCTGAGCATGCACCCTTAATATATGTCTATTTATTTATGAATTACATACCTGTACTGATGCATACAAAATATAAATTAAAAAGGATGAAATAAGCACTACTTTTAAAATATTTTTCATATTTTTTGTTACTTAGGAGTGGTGCATAAAGTATTTTCTTCCCACAGCCTGATGGGTTTCCTTGTGCACCCAGTTTGGAGACTGCTGGTTGGGAGCAGAACTGGTTATCATCCGAGTCCTTCTTGAAAACTACAGGAGCTGTGTTACCGTATGGTGACACACCGTATGGTCTGGGCTGACCAGGAGGGTAACGAAATTCAGACAACTTTAATCAGGTCCGTAAACAGAGGCTGTCTGTGCCCTGCCTGGGAACTGCTGGAGTCAGCTGCATAAATCTCAGCAAAGCCTTTGTTAGGGGAATATTAACTTTTGGTTAAATGTCTTCAATTGAAACTGAAAAGCATGTGAACAGCTTTTCAGTTTCGCTCCTTGATTGCACATGGAGGGGGCATTGAGATGCCAGGACTTTCTCTTCTAATATGAGGTGGACAAACAGTGGGGTGGGAAATGGAAGTACCGGGTGGTGTACTGTAGGTTACCCTGCTCTTGCAGGGGGGTTGGACTAGATGATCTTTTTAGGTCCCTTCCAACCCTTGGGATTCTGTGATTCTGTGATGGGATTACTGAGCAGCAGTGCTGGGACCAGCCCCCAGCTCTTTTGTGATGATGCAGTTGCCTGGTGTTGGGCCAAATACACGCCTTCTGGTGTAAAGTTATAATCTAAAACTTGGTATCAAAAGACAGATTGTCATGAAATATTGACACCTAATGGTATTTTATGTGTCAGGCATCTGTGAACAACTTTGTGAATTTACTTGGCTATCCCCATGTCATAGATGAGGGAGTACATGTAAGTGTAAATCTCTATTAAGAATATGCATAATGGCTCTGGAAGTTGCTTAAAACCCAATGTACTGTGAATCTATTGCCTGGAAGTTATAAAGAGCTGAATTTCAGCCATACTGGTGTAATGCATTTAACAAAAAGTCATTAAATATTTCTGTTGTGGAAAAGTCCCCTCATTCCTGACTAACTGTAAGTGAAGTTCTTATAAATAATTCATTAGCCTGTGACCAAGCATGGTAGGAGTCAACTGTCATGACTCAGTGAAAAAGATAGAATCTTGAGAAGAGGACGTTTCTGTCCATGATTTTGCGGTGCGTTTCACAGTCAGAGTACAAACTCTGCTGCCTCCTGAGTGACACAAGGAGAGCGGCACAGGGAAATCTATTATATTGCTTTTTGTCTGGCTGCTCTCATACAGACGGATTTTGTTAGGGGTTACCTGCTTGTCTGCTTTCCCAGCCATGCAGCTGAAAACAATCAAGTTCTCAAAACACCTTATTTACCTCTGTTAATAAATCAGGTTTTAACTATGTGCTTGCCTCAGGCACTTTACTGTAAACTGGATTTCAGAGGCTTGGGCAACCAATTTCTTCCTGATGTATTCCTGCCCAGCGGTGCTTACCTCTCGCCGTGGCTGGCAGAAATCATGGCACATCACGCAGCTCTGCACTTTTCTCCCTTGCAGCCTGTGCTCCCGGACTGAATGCTTGTCTCTGACAAAAGACAGCATCTTCCTATTTATGCAAAGCAAGCAAGTGATAATCTTACTGTTATGATGAAATTACCTGTAGGATTATGGGAGGGGTTTGTATGAAGGCAGCTTACCTGAGATGGAGTTGTGCATGTGCCTTTTCCATTGAGGTCATAGATGGAGAGTGCCCTTAAAGCATGAAGGCAGATGAGGGGGAGAATCTCACTTGTTTAGGGGGAAAATATAGGTCGACAGATAGATTCACATGGGCAGGACTAAGGCTGGGTTTATGGATTGTTGCATTTTGCTTAGCACAGGCTTCAGGTTGTCACTGTGTGTGGACAGTGCCATTGCTGTGAATTCAGCGCATTCCTCCACTGCTACGCACCCATGAATGTAGATAGTGGTCTTTTATGACAACCCGAGAATATCCGTTTTACCTCCTAGGTCTCACAAAGCTTTTAAATGTGATCTCTTTGCAGGACGTGATTGGTGGAGCACTGATTTCGGCTGTGCTGCTTGTGCTCCTGTATCCTGCGTGGGACATGATAGATCACTTGCTATTAACTAGTCCCTTCTGTCCACTGCTTTGCATAATTGTGCCTCTTGTCTTATGTTACAACTACCCCAAACTAGACTATTACAGCCCTACCAGGGGAGACACCACTACTATCTTAGGAGCAGGAGCTGGAGCAACTGTGGGATTTTGGTTAAACAACCAGTATGCTGCACCAGCCTACACCAGCAGGAATTTTCAGCTTGGATTTCCTCTGATCACCAGTAAAATACTGGTGGTTGTGCTAGCCAGGTTCTTCGTAGGGATCTTTGTTGTTCTATTGACACGACAGCTCATGAAGAGCGTGGTTCTTGGCATGCTGGGTTATCGATACAAGTTTCCCATTGGCGACCTGGAAGCACGAAGGCGACTGGAAGTCGAAGTCCCATATAAATTTATAACGTACTCCTCAGTTGGCTTCAGTGCAACCGTGATTGTGCCACTGCTGCACAAGCTGTTAGGATTGTTGTGAGTGCAGCGCCTTCCTTACCAAGTAATGTAGAGCACCACCATTTCAGAGATGTGATGAGTCTGTCGAGGCTGGTAACTTGACCAAAAAGTGTTTTATTCCTTTCTGCACTGGCGCGGTGGTTGACCCTGGCCCACCAGAGCCTCAATATCACCCCTCCTCAGCTCAACAGGGGAGAAAATATAATCAAAGGCTTGTGGGCCAAAACAAGGACAGGGAGAGATCACTCGGCAATTACCATCATGGGCAAAACAGACTCAACTTGGGCAAAAAATTTAATTTATTACCAATCAAATCAGAGTAGGATAAAGAGAAATAAAACTAAGTCTTAAAAATGCCTTTCTCCAACCCCTCCCTTCTTCCTGGGCTTGACTTTACTCTTAAATTATCTACCTCCTCCCTCCTAGCAGTGCAGGAGGACAGGGAATGGGGTTGTGTTCAGTTCATCACATGTTGGTTTTGCTGCTCCCTCCTCCTAGGGGAGGACTCCTCACACTCTTACCCTGCTCTAGCCTGGGGTCCCACCCATGGCAAACAGTTCTCTACCATCTTCTCCAATGAAAGTCCCTCCCACAAGCTGCAGCTCTTCCCCAGCTGCTCCATTGTGGGTCCCTTCCATAGGGTGCAGTCCTTCAGGCACAAACTGCTCCAGCGTGGGTCGCTGATTGGTCACAAGTCCTGCAGCAAACCTCCTCCAGCACAGGCTCCTCTGCATGTGGTCGCAGACTCCTTTGGATATCCACATGCTCTGATGTGAGGTCCTCCGTGGGCTGTAGGGGAAGCTCTGCTCCAGTGCCTGGAGCACCTCCTTTCTCTTCTTCCTCACTGATCTTGGTGTCTGCAGAGCTGTTTCTCACACATCATCTCACATCTCTCTTCTCTATCTGCAGTTGTTGCACAGGGTTTTTTTCCCTTCTTAAATATGCTATCCCAGAGGTGCTATCACCATTGCTGATGGGCTTGGGCTTGGGCTTGGCCAGCAGCAGGTCCATATTGGAGCTGGATGGCATTGGCTTTATGAGACACAGGGGAAGTTTCTCACAGAAGTCACCCTTGTGGTCCCCACTGCTACCAAAACCTTGCCATGCAAACCTAAGGTCATGGGAACTTCTGTACATAATTAACTTCAGGTTAGAAATAGCGGACCCCACTGTGTCCCATAGTTAGAGAACAGTGGCCTAGATGACTAAAGATGACAAGAATCTTTGGCTACAAAGCCAAAATCCCTGCTGAAATGCAGCAGTGTCTGGTTTCCTGTGGGGTTGGGGGTATGGAAGTATGGCTGTGCCTATGGGACACTGGCCCTGTGGGTCTGTGGGGTGTGGGTTTGCTCCTGCTGAAACAGGAGAGCAAGCCAAGGAAGAACTCACATTTGAGGCATGGGGGAGCAAGCGGCTGGTGGGGCGGGGGAAGAGGCAACCAGCCAAGAGCAAAGCGCTGTCCTTGGGGCATGCGAAGCTCTGTCGGTGCCACGTTATCCCTTGGGGCCTAGGGATGAAGGAAGAGTGGCTGAAGATGAGAAGGTGATGTGGAGATGGATGCTTTTCAAGTGCTGACACTTTCTTGATGTCGGGCTTTGGAGCTTCCTGTTGGCCAGGATGGCAGGTTTTGTCAGCAAGCATCATTGGCACAGATTGGAGACATCTACATTTGGTCAAGGCTGAGCATTTCACTAGAGAAATCTGGTGATTATTGTACTTCTCACAGTGTCTTCTGACACCACTTCCAGACCTGGCTATTTCTGTGTGTATGGTTTTACTCACTGCAATCCTGAATCCTGAAAAGACCCCAGAAAGTAAAACAGAAGAAAGAAAACTCCAACACAAAACATTGTGATTTGTAACAGATTTATCTTGGATATTAATAAGAAAACCTCCACTAAAAGATCCTTTCACTACAAATAACAGCAGAGTTGTTACGACAATGTTGAGGCTTGCGTTCAAACTGTTTAATTTAACTCCCCTGTCTAGGGAACGGGACAAAGTCCTTCCTATCATGCAGAGGGGTACAAGCAGTGTCCGTAAACTGTGTTGTGGAAGGAGCTGAGTGGTGACTGGTAACTACAACATGTGGTGATGATATGTTGCCATCATTTTCTGGTGCTGCACAGCATTATGGTTGGTCTTCCATGCATCTTGCAATACTGTGTATACTTGTAGAGTAGTAGTTGACTGTTTGTGGGATGGTTGCCACTATAACTCAGGCTGCTTATTTAAAATATATATATATATATATCTATCAGGTGTTGGACCAATGAGCTGCTGAGAAATACAGCAGTGAATGTGGTCTGCTTGGCTACTAAGATATAACACGCTCTGACAGCGGAGCTTCAAGCATGTTCCCAGTGCCTTTCCAGTAGAATGTACAGTGAAAACCAGCTTTTTAACCACATACACAAGCCAAGTGTCTTCCTGGCTGCACCAAAATTAACCTGAAGAATGTAAAGGAGGTGATTTGCCATCAGTTGACCACTATAGAATAAGCAAGTTCCAAAACGTAGCTGCGAGTTTCGTCTGAGAAGCAGGAAGCGTGCACGTGAAAGAGCTCTGTGAGTTTAAAACCAGGTCAGTGGTCTCCAGAAGAAACACAGGCAGAAACTTCAACCTTTTTTAGGTTTGCCCAGGCTGCGAATAATCTATTTTAGGTCAGGCTGTGTGGACTTTACATGTGCATGCAAACAGCTTCAGTGAGTCTTTCAGCAGGCCATGTGCTTTTGGTGAGTGCTGGACTTGAGGTCCCATCCTCAGTCTCCCTCCCACCCACCACAGAAGCACTGCTCACAGGCTTTAAGACACCTTCTGTTAGGAGTGCTTTACAGTGTACAGCTGCATGGCAGAACTGAAGCACTGGGGAGGTGCCACATTGCAGTGGATGGGACCAGAACTGGGAAAAACCTTGACAGCAAGCTGAGTGTTTAAGTTGTGGGGTGGAATCAGTCCCAAGAAAGGCACAGATTGATGGGGACATTCATCGAGTTTTATGTGTAAAATTTCTGTTCTTAATCACATCTATTTTCTGCTATGATGATTTTATAAATTATATATAAAAATGCTTGGATTTATAAAATATGTGCACAGGTATTTTTATAGTATTCACCTGCATGTGATTCATGCAACACATACAAACTGTATTTGGTTCAAATTTTAAAATACACTTATTTTGCAAAATCTGATGTTTCTCTGTTCATTTTGTACCTTCTGTTGCTACTTGTAAATGATTGATGTAAAGGGAATGTTGCAGTTTAAAAAGCTTCCCAAATGCAATCACCCTCCCCTCTTCCAAAGCTGGCCCCTTGTCCCCTGCTCAGCCTAGCTGTGAACTTTGGCTCTTCAGGCTCAGGAGGAACATCCTACTTTTTCTTAAATATAGAAAAAACCCTACTCATCTACTTACTACTATTTGTTATATCCTTTGCAAATGGAAACATGTGAGTTGCCATGTTGTTAGTGATGTGGGATGGGTGCTTGGGCACTGGGAATCTCCTTCACCTGCAGTATCTCTCTCTAATAGACTAAAGAGTTAATTGGAAGCCAAATTTGATTTGAAATTGATTTATGCCATTATGGCATGATATCCCATAAACTGCAGAATATTTCATGTTCACTGGGGAGTCAAAAAGGTTAGGTAATCAAGGGTGTGTATTTGAAACCAAGTAGGGCCATACATTCCACTCAGCATCATGTCCTGCCTGGAAGAGGCAGGCCTATGGGCCTCCAAGTGCCCACAGTTGATTGGGGTGAACCCTGATTGATTGCTGCAGCATCACTGGGCTGCCAGGAGCAGGTGGGGCTTTCAGCTGGGTTTTGTACTGAGGCTGTGCTTGTGGGATGCTCACAGGACTGTAGCCCTTCCTGCAAGGCCTGGCCTGAAGAGGCAAGTCCTCTGACAAGGTAAGAAATGTCACCCTTTCTGTATTTCATCAGCCTGAAGCTCCAGGTCCTCACTGTAAAACCATGTGTGTCTTCACTGTCCCTACCTCTTCATACCTGCAGTTTGGGTGCCTCTGCATCTCCAGTGATGGTAGAAAATGAGGTTTTGTGGCTGGTCTTCTTGTCACGTTCTGTACTTGGTAACACAAAGGCATCGGCTGAATCCTCTTGTGTAGGCATGCTTGATTTCTAGAGTAAAATGCTGCCTTTGATGGGAATGGGAGATAACCTCTAGATACGGAGCATCAGCCTTGGAGCCTGGGCTGTTGATTTCTCATCAATATTGTCCTGTATGTCCTGACTCAGCACTGCAGTTCTCTATCCCATGGCCTTTCTCAGCTGGAGTGTGGTGCCATGACAATATTTTTCTTGGTTTTGTTTCCTGTGCTGTCGAGAGGGATGTAGCAGGCATCTCACCCTTAGCTTAGCCTGCTTCATCCTGCCTTGAGGCTGCTTCCTTCATGCATGCTTGCTCTGCAAACCACTTTCTGGGTACATGGTGCCCATCCAGGCTTTCTCCTGTCAGAGGGTATCTCTGTGTGCTGGTCCCTCAGTGCAGAACCAGCTGCTCTGGCAGCAGCCAAATGTTATTGCAGCCCTTGGCAGGGATTAAAAACCAAATGAGAAGGCACTGAATTTGCTTGGTTCAATTTTCCAACAGTAACTTTGCATGACCCCTTCCTCCTAATCCATCCAAGCTTCTATGTGAAACTGCAAGTAAGCTTACACCTTGCTTTCCTGGATACGGGTGATTTAATTTAGGGGATGGAAGAAAAGAAAATGATCTGTTTCAGTTTTAACCCTTCTAATACATGTTGCAAGTTAGGAAACATGTGTACATCAATGAACAGGGTGGAAGCATGGCCCAGCAGCAGGTGGGATCTTGCACATTTGTTGAAATGTGTAAAGCATGACCCTTGTTTCCTGCTATAGAAGTGTCAGAGCGCATCACTTCCCCACTGTCTGTGCAGGACCGTGCTCGCTGTTGGACTGGCATCGATGGCCATCAGTCTGCTGCCCTGCTTGCCTTCCCTCATGCCGGCTCCGTTTCGAGGTCACCGGGCGGGCAGAGGTGTCGCGTGTGCCCAAGACCGTGATCCCGGGGACAGCCTCCTGGCAGCAGCACTTCTTTTGCTTCATCTATTCCACGCTCACCTGCCAAACCAAGAATGATTTAAATTGCAAGCAAGCACACTGCCAGCCTGGAGATGGAAACGGTCCCAAGAGTTACCTTTACATAAATACTCTGGCACAGTAGCAACAGGGAGACCACTGGCTGGGAGCTGGACATGGGCTGTTTGGAAAAAGGACCTTTGCAGCACAGCAAGGACAAACCCAGATGTCAGTACTCATGTCCAGCTGAGCGGAGCTTGGCAGTCACCCTGACAGCATGTTAAAACAGGCTTTTACCTCTCTGTCACCAGTTCTTAAGCTTCTGCGCTTGTGTCCAGATCCTGAGCAATGATCTATACCGAGAGTGAGCAGGAGCAGGCCGAAAGTAATTCGTAATTGGGGATCGCTAGTGAAAAATTCAGCTTCCAACTCTACCTCAGAACAAAAAATAAATCCCAAGTTCAAAAATTGCTCCAAAGTCATCACTGTGACCAGACAATGCTTCCTTTGTCAGAGACCATAGCTACAGCAAAGAGCAAATGCAAAATTGAAGTGCTCACAGTGGCCCTCTGTAGCACAAAGCTGTGTGTTAACATACCTTGATGAGCTATGAGCAAGCTGCAAGCATCAGATAATTGGTTTTGGGCTACAAAAGACAATGCCCTGCAATAAACTTGCTAGATTTGTATGAAATGTCCCACTTACTAGGATTCACAGCTAATCCTGAGCACAGCACTACAATAAAGCTGGAACTGGAGAGCTACAGCAGGGTCTGCGAGGCTGCTGGCACTGCATCTAGCTGTGAGGGATGATGGCTCTGAAGACTCTTTTCAGCCTTCCTCTTGATTCTTTCCTCTGCTTTTAGCATGTAACTTCCCTGGGACACAGCTAATGTCCCACTTGTGGAGCACTTAGCTACCAGAACACAGGCAAATGGTATGAAAAAGGAGACGCGATAACTAAAAGCCTTACAACACATGCCACTGCAGCTCAAGCCCTTAGTCCCAGCCTAATCTGGACTTCACACTCAAAAGACAGTAAATTCACAGGAGAATTGGGACACCCAGAGAGCCAGAAAATCTTGTGTAGAGAAATATATTTAGTGCACGTAAATATGCCTGTACTCTGCTGAAATGCAAATCTGCCATATTGTCTCCTAATCCCCATGCATGACACACTAATAAACAGGGGGGGTTAATACTTACCATCTGCGTTACAGATTGCTTCCCACACTGTGAGCTTGCTTGGTTACAGTTGTGTAGGCATCATGCAGAGATATATCCTGCAATCGACAAGCTGGCTAATCCCCCTGGGGACGTTAAAATGTGCGCTGCAGTTTTCTCACTCCGTGGGCACTGGAGTCAGTTGTGCAACGTATGGCCATAGCTATATTCTCATTTCATGTCTGTCATGCAGAGATAATTAAAATCTACACATCCACCTGAGGGGAATGGTAGGGTCTCCAGATGGGTAACTGTAGTGCATTTTTCATACTGGATTAACACTTGCGCCAAAAAGCCTTGCCTGTTGCCCTCCCACCTGTTAAGATTACCAACAGGGCCATCACTGAAAAGCCGTGGTGGGTCCAGTGATAGGGGTCTGTGCAGACTTGCAGCTCAAACGTATGAGCTTACCTCTCCCTTACCATTGCACGTCTCTTCTCAACGAGACAGTAATTGTAACACCTTTCTCCAGCATCACCCAGATGTCCACTCTTGGACAGCTCCCTCCCGGGATCAGGGCTATCTGGCTCTTGCAATGGAAACAAGCCACAGCATACTGGCCTAATGCAAAATACTTACTATCATTAGCCTGCAACATTAGCAATGGCTATAGTATTGCAAATGAGGGATAGCCAGCTTCATTAGCAAGCCAGGAAAGAGCCTGCTTCAGCATACTGAGCTGACCACCCACTCGGTGACCTTACACCAGAAAGGATGTATCTGGCACTGCTGTGCTGCATGGAGCTTCTCAGTTTCCCAAATAGCAGAGGCACAATGAGCCAGGCTGTAGCATAACTGTTGCCAGAAAGCCACCTAGAAGGAAAAGGCTGACATGTGAGAGGTTCTCATATATTACCAGGGGCAGAACTGCAAGAAAAAGTAACTGTCCGAAAGCTGCATGCTGTGCAGCTGGAATCCGGTGGGGCGATGTGAGTGCAGTGGGACCACACCAACTTCTGCAGACCTGTATGCCAGCCTCAGTCTGACAGAGGCTTTGATATTTTTCAGCTTCTCATGCAAAAGACCACTGGCATATGCTCTTAAATGTATTCTCCCAGTTTGGTCTGGAGCTTCAAAAACCACCAGGCTTACATCAACCATGGAAAAATTTAATTCCACACCCTCCCCTTTCTGAATTTAGAATGATAAAGGATCAACAGTTATGTCTGGACCAGGGCAGCAGATATTACACACATCTTGCTTACAAAATAGCTCTGGTTTTCATGAAATAAGTAAGTTTGTTTTCCTCCTCCAGCCACTGATGACCACATGACAACCGTACAGAATAAAAGCTCAACTCCTTAGTTCTGCTCACATTCACTCAACATTTGCTCTAATCAATTATCTTATTTCATGCAATAAGAAAAGAATGAAATTCCTGTTATGCAGCCATAATCAGTTACAGTATAAAGCTGTGTCTGTGGAACATTTCTGATTTTGAAAACTAATCATGTGCTCTGCCATTACATTTCTCTTGTAATACACTGGGCTTTTACCCAACTTGTTTCTCCCTCCTCCCCCTCCTTGCCCTTTAAAAACAGTGAGGGCACGGTCTAGTCTGAGATGCCACATTCTTCCCCTGCAGAAGCTAGCCAAATTGCACTGTAAGGAACATATTTACCCAGGGAGCCAGACTCTGTTTTTCTAGTTTATTGGAACATAAAAGCGCAAGCGGATGTCCCCCGCAGAGGAAGACAAGAGAGCAGAGGGTGCTGCATGTGACAGTGGATGGCTGTAGGAGGATAAAAGTCCTGTCTTCACACGAAGGGCTCAATATTGATCTCTACGGCAGAGCAAGGCATGGTGAGCTCAAACTTGGTGATAACATCGGGGTGTAGGACTCCAAGTTTCCCAATGCTTTGACCTTTGGCAAAGACCTCAGCACAGCGACCAGGAAAGAAAGCAGAGTCTGTGAAGACAGTGAGAGAAAAATCAATATTTCTCTGCTCCAAAGAAGTCAATAGGCATTTAACACAGAGAACAAAGCTCTCAGTATTAAACTGTTCTCTGTGCTGAGATGCTAAGAAGGGGCAATCACTTTCTTGCATTAACAGTTGTCATGATTGATAGAGAATGAGGAAACACTTTGAGTTAAAAATAAAATGTGCAGCCCAAAGCGTGGGCCTTTTTCACACTCCACTTGTTTTGACTAAGTTACTCTTGTAACAGAAATTAGCACAAATAAGTGGAGTCACAGGGCTACTGAAATGAAGAACTTTAGCAGGCTTCAGGCTATGTAACACCTGAATGTTTCCCACATTAGTCTGTTTAAAGAAATAAAGCTTGCTGTCATCTAAAGGGTAAGTAGGCAAGTCACGCTTGATGACATGTCACATAATTAGAAACAACCTACATTCCTCATCTGGAGAAGAGCTTTTAAGCAGTTTCACATACGCTCTAAAACTGTGGAACAATGAACAACTCAAAGGAAGTCAAAGATCATCTTCCTTTTACCTCAAACCAAGCCCCAGGTTTTAAATGTTATTTGGGAGGGTTTTGTTTTGTTGGATTTTCTTTAAATACATATTGAATTTGCCATGAAGAACCTGGAAGAGCTGTACAGACTTTTCCATGGAAAACCTTTCCTAGCTGGGAACTTACCTGTGTGTGGTGGCTATACCAGCAATACATTCAAGCTGCCTCCACCATGCTTTTAATGCTACTGCCCTTGCAGACAGGGAACAGCTTTTTAACTTCTGAACAAGTCGGCAGGGACAGCATCAGGGGCCAGTCAGCTTCCTTGCCCTCAACTCTTACTCTGCATCTTTATCTAAATAAGCCAATATCCAAAAAAATCATCTTCTACAGGAAAAGCTAGTTATTGGGTATGTGTGCAGTTGCATTGCTGTGGATGAGAAACATCCCTGCTCTATGTGCTTCCGTGCCATAATGAAGGCAACAGCTGAGGAGATGCTTCCAGTCTTGCTCCCTGCCTGCTCCCAACTATCATGGTACTCAGCCCTCCAGCATCCTCTGCATCCTGCAAAAGGACCGTAAGCATTTCCTAATGCAACTTACTCTATGGTTGTTCCAGATTCTATTTAAGGTTCAGGATCTGCCCGGGACATTTTAGTGCATTTACAAAGAGCTATTTAAAAAGGCAATAAAGGACCAAATTAACCTCAAACCTCAGGAAGATTTGCATAACAGTGATCACTAGTGGTCAAGCCCAGAGATACATTCTTTGTTAGCTCCCCAGTGGAAATAATTCACTCAAGAAGTGCCTCCTATGATGTCTGTAGTCTTAACTTGCAGCTAAAAAATAACAGCAATTAGGTCTTTTTCTTGTCCACTTTGCTGCAAGTGCAAATTAACTTAAATATGTACTTCAGTTTTGGCTGCCTTGTGAAACCTGACGGCAGTAGTAAATGATGATGGCAACATTACCTAAAGGCTGTTTTAAAAAATATCCAGAAGCAGTATCTATCTTTTAAACCATCCAGTTCCAGTCTCAACTACAAGCGCAAAACAGCCACTTACACTGGATGTACAAAAGTAACATTATCTAGCCCCTCGATGTTCCTGGCATGTGACTTTAGCCAAACAGACACTTGCCACTGCCAACCCGCTCTATTCAAAACAAGTGTTAAAATAAAGCTTGACGAAACAAGTTTAGACAGGAAACAAATGCCACACACAGATCTCACTCTTTAGATTGTGGGTGAAAACATAACCTAAAAATAAAGTACCCTTGTAGTTAGTGGTAAAGACTTTCCTATTTGTGAATAAAGCTGGTATTGTACCAAGGATGTGAGCAACACACAGTGACGTTCTTTTAGAAACTTGACTGTAAGCTTAAGCTGGCACAAGAGCAAAAACCAAGCAGAAGTACTGGCCTGGTACTCCACTGCGAGATTATAGGGAAAAAGAGCTCTGACAATATGGTTAGTTATAAAGCTGTGAGTCTGACTTATCTTTCTTCTGAGCTGTCTTATATGTAGCCTTGGGAAAGTTACTTTATCTTCTTGCACATCTAGACCCAATTAGATCATGAGACTTAACTGTTTTTAACTTGTTGCACATATCCATGGATGGGGTCTAAAATAATACTGCGCTCCGCCAGTCTACAAAAGGCAGTTTCCAAGATCTGTGCTGCTTCCCATTGTGTGAAACAATTTTATGTTTTGAGGCCCAAGAAATGCTCTGCTACCCAAGCACCACTAGTTGTCAGTCTCCCAGTCAGAAGTTAGGTAGAAAATGAACAGGCAGCAGGGGACTTAAAGCCTCACCTGACCCTAACATACACCACTACCAACCTTCTCTAGGAGGTTAACTTCAGTAGAATTTCCCTTGCATTTAACTAAATAATATGCATTTGTGAAAATTTTTGAAAACTGATGGAAATTTGTGACATTATATTGGAAACTATGAAATGGCTTAATGATTATGGCATAAAGTGAAGAGTTACATTACCTAGAATCTTAACACCAATAAAATCAACCCCTTCTTACTATGAGCCTACAGCACAGCTTCATTAACACAAGTGAACTGAATCAGTGAATCACCACTGCCAAAAGGGAGGTGGTAGCTCTCCACCTGGAGAGGGGAGTGGAATAAGCTGTTGATCTCACAGAAGGCTTTACCAAGAAACCATACATTTAGTGTGTTCTGAATATACTGCTCCCAGCTACGCATTAGGCATGGAGCCATATTTTTGTCTCACATGCAGCAATTGATGCTGGGCTGTGATGTTATTTTACTTTACACTTCTTTGCAGTGAAGAGGTCAATACATAATTAATATCAAGGGGGCACATTTACTTCCCCAAAGTGCAGAAAGCAGGACCTTCAAATCACCCCTCTGTTTCTACTTAATCTAACTCTGAAATGCTGGTTACTTCACAGTGTGGTCTAGTGTGCCTGGTGCATTGCAGACATGGCACTTGCAGGGTATAACTCTGTGACTGGAAGAGATCAGCCAATAAGGAAATAAAAATGAAAGAACCTGTTAAAAGCTTTAGGGTCCCCATCTGTCCAGTTAACACTTGGTTCTTGCACCAAAGAAACATGAGCTAAGGTTTACAGAGAGTTTATGAACTCTGGTTAATAATGAAACTATTATTAATATTAGGTGAATTACAGAATGCTTGAAAGCATATTCCTGCCTGCCAAAAGGGCCTCAAAACTGCATCCAGCAGATAAGGATCTAAAGTTATCTTTGTCTTAGTAACTTCTCTTTTGACCATGCATGTAAGAGAAGGAGGTTGGCTCTCGCCTGAGAATGGGTGTTGTTGACTCTTGTACTCTTGTACTCTGTTGTTGTACTCTTGCCAAGGCACCAGAATGTGAAGCAAATAAAATTTTCAGATCAAAAAATTCAGACATTTAAAGGGAAACAAATACAGGAAGAAAAAGCGCAGAAGAAACATGAAAAATCTGAGGAGAAAGTGGGAAAAAGGGAAACGAGCATTTGCAGCCGGGGGGAGTGTTCTGACTGAGGGACCAACCATGACTAGAAAAAGAAGTCTGAGCTAGAGGAATCTCCTTGTGCTGAGGACAACCTGTAGGCTGAGGAGGACCTGAGCAACCAACAGAGCAGGACAGAAAAACAGAGGATTTCTCAAAATAACCAGGAAACAAAGGTAAGGATTTTTTTTTTTCCCTTGATTTGTGTGTTTCGTGTATTATAAAGTAAAAGAAATGGTGTTTCAGACTTCTAGCAAGGCCTGGGTTATGGACTGGACTGTCATGTCAACTCTTGAAGTAAAGTATAAAACCTTAGAGTGAGAGTCAAGGCTGTTTGAAAGGTATGTAGTTATGCTACTTGCACATATGGAAATAAGCAAAAAATGCACACACTATTATATTGCTTGAATAAACCACACCATAAGCTGAAGCCCAGTGTTCTTAAGCTTCAATTAAGTCTTTATGCCAGAAGGAGTCCGAAGGGTGCTTTCTGAGAAAAGTTAGCAGCTGTGCCCAGCAGCTTTTGAGCAGGAGTTCAAAGCTGACAATAGAATTTGTTGTATCTGTGTATGTAACATCATCAAGAACAGTATGGTTGTAAACACCATTGTCTTCCTGAAGAAAGCAGTTGTCAAAGCACTCCTGGAAGCACCATTATCAGCAGGTGTGCTAGGAAGGGGCTGTGTTTGCTGCTGGTGTAATTGTATTGAAAGGCTGCTCTTGCAGGTCTGGTTGGTTGCACCATCAAGTATGTCAAGAGCCAAAATTCATTTAAATATTGTAACTTACTATACCATCCATTTTAAAGACAATGGATTTATCACTCTTCATATAGTTAATCCTTTCTGCTCTGCTCAAAAACAGTACTTCATAAACTTCACCTTGAAGTGACCAGTGAGATTTCAAGGTCCTTCCTGATAGAGACCTATGCAATGCCAGAGGAAGCAAGAAGGTCTAGCAATGGAAATCCATCTCTTAATATGTCAACATTATAACTGGTAGTTATGAGAAGGGGTGGGGTGAAATATAATATGCGTTCCTAAAGAAGAGATGCCAAAGCCAGCCATGTCCTATGCTGACATACTACAGGCAAGTGAAAGAAAAAAGCTACTTCTTGTGGCTGCAAGTAAGAATTTAATTTCCAGTGTTCAGTGATGTAGAAATAATACCTTTAATTAAAGCTTCTGTAGCATGTCCTCAAAATCTGTAATTGCCTCTCTGTATTCAGGCAACAGGGCCACTTTGATTGCTTTGGGGTAATTCTTTGGCCACTAATCCAATAGAGCATGTAGTCTTTAGCACATTTTCTGGCTAATTGACCCTCAAAGAGCTCCGAGTTCCTTGCACTCTTTGTTGTCAAACACCTTGCACAGTTTCTTCTCTCTACCTTACTCTCCCTCCTTTTCAAAAAGAAACAGATTAAAGTAGTATTATAAGCCTACAGTTGCACTAAGCCTTCAAACCCGCTTGCTTATTCCTATAATTTGAAGGAACATCGGAAGCTGAAGCTTAAGAAGGTAATAAGCCCTCCTCTATCGGGCCTCCAAAGTCTTTCATCTTAATTCTCCATCCCCTTAGTCACTCCAGCTGCCCTTTCACTACCTCATCCTGACTCACCTGGTGAAGTATTTACCTGTGCTGCATTGGATCAAATTTAGTTTTCTAAGGCTAGATGTTAGTTTTTTCTTTAGGATCAGGTTCTTCACTTTTTCAGCTAATTCTTTCTTTTGGTAGATAGGCTCAAACACAAAGTCACAGGACACTATCAGATCAGTCAGTATTTTCAAACCCATGTATTTTCTTGCCCATGTATGCAGTGAAGTCAGGCTCCCAGAAGCTCATACAAAGCAACAGCAACCTCAACATCAGATCTTGTTATGGAGTGATTTACATTCACCTTATTTTTAAAATCACAGACATCTCAAATCTTGCATGATTTTTTGAACATGCTGAGAGATCAACTGCTCTTTTAAGTTGCACGTTGTCAGCAGTTCTTCTCCCTATACCCTCATGCACAGACAACCAGACTTTGGGATCAGCAGCATATTTATTAGCTTTAGCATCTTGGTTTGTGATCCTGACTAAAGCTCTGCCAGAACAACCTCCACTCTCTTGATCACACCTAACTGTAATGAAACATCAGGAAATTCCAATCAGTACAATCAAGTTGAAGGTAAGCATCTTAGAGTTACTTTTTTTTTTTTAATTTCCCAAAGAAAATAATTAACACATGATAGGTTGATGGAGGAAGTATCTATATCATGTGAATGAGTATGTCCTCTATTTAACGGACATCTTTCCTTCTGGTTTCTTCCTATGTTTTTTTTAAAAGCCTCCACACGTAAGTCATAGCAGAAGAGGGTAAAGGGATAATCAATTATTTACCTGGATTGGTACACTGGATATCCAAAAATAGAGTTGAATATTAGAGTCCTTGTACACACAATGAGGCTAGGGAATATGGAGAACCATCCACAAATTTGTAGTGGTCAGCCAATGAATCATCTTCTTGTGTTACAAGTGAGTCGATGGTTTTTATTAATAAGTATCTCAGGGAGGGTGTGAGAAAACCTAATTCTTTTATCTCATAAAAACTGTCATGCAACTCTGCAATTGAATGTTTTTCTATTCTGTATTTAACAGTATTTAAGATTAGTAGGGATCAATGATACTGTTTTACAAATACAAACTGTGTGGAAATAATCCCAACACTGCTTGGGTCCAACAAGCAACTAACAACAGTTGTTTGTTGTGTGTTAAAGTGTCAATGATGAACTGGGGACTGGTGTAGCTACAAACCTCTTTCCTTCATTTGCCTTGAGAAAAAGAGACCAACACAGACTTTTAGACTAGATATATTTTTCATTCTTTCTGTAGAATGCCCCAGGAGCTTTAACAGAGGATGTCTGGTGTTGCTGGATGTCAGGTTCAAGGATTTAATAGGTTTGGAGCTCCTCTTTATTTGCTCAGGGATTATACCAGTGTCAGACACTTAAGATTACTTGGGTAAAATCATTGTGTTCCTGCTTTCCTAACAAAAGGTAATGTTTGGGTGGCAGACTTTTTGGGTCACTGATCTTGGTAACAGGTTTTCATGTATTTAGTGCTGGAGTACCAGGGTGGCTGCTTAAACAATGCATACAGAAAAATGTAAGTAGGAAACCTAGAAAGAAATCTACCAAATTCCATGTATTTTTAGAGAAAACAGTATTTGTGTATAAAGCTCAATAAATTTTGATTTGTGTGGCAGTTGTGAGAAACAGCAATTCTACCCTGGAGGTTAGTGCTGTAATGGTAACTCTACAGTGTAGCTTATCTTCGCTTTTAGGCCAGTTTTATCTGATTTATTCAGATTTAGCTGAAATGTTATACTTTATCCTCTCTAAAAGTCACAAATCTAAGCTGATATTGTGTCAAGGCTATTTATAAAACTAGATAATTCCTAATCCCGAATAGAGTGCTCTTTTTTTTCTTTAAGATGTCTTGCTATTTCACTTGAGTTAGAGAACATAGAGCATTGAATTAGAAAATTTCTTTCTGTTGCATGGCTGTTTTTACCGCTCTTTAAATACCTAAAGAAATAATTCCTCCTTGCAAATATCAGAATCTGTCAGAAACTGGGAAACAGTAAACCCTATTCTTTATGATAAGGGGTATACCATTACGTATGCACAGTAAGGCAGCAGATTTTAGCTTTTAGAATGTGCTTTCATACAAGTACTAGAGAATACTAAGAACTAGCACTAAGTCACTCTAAAAGTCTACTTTAGTATGTCATGTTTCGTTTCCACATTGTTTATACACTTCATGTCCTAGACCAAACTGTCCTCCCCTCCCAATGACTTGACATTACTTGCTGAGATAAATAACAGCCACCTGATGTTATGCTTTCACAGCTACCACATTTCATGCCTCTCAGAAAATGACTTGACAAACTAGCATGGAATAACACATAATTAAACAATTAATCACAGCAGTCACTGGAACTGTTAATGATTTAGTTTTAGCATTTAAGATTTCTGTTGCAAACCAGCACCTTGTAGCTGAAGCACAAAGATGCACCACTAGGAACAGAAATGCTTGAACTGGTTAAGTGTGAGCCAGCCCAGGGACAGAAGTAGTGCTGAGTCTACAACAAATCTTGTTCTGTTTCTGGACCCAAACAAGTAAAGTCTGTACCCAGCACATGTACATGAGTCTACACTAGCTCAGCATTTCTTTGGTTATCTACTGTTTTCTAATACATACACCACAAGCAAAGGTAAAATCAATTCCTCCACCATGGTCAACAGAAACTAGTCTTAGGATCCTGCATTCGTGTTGATTCTAAAAGTTTGAGCAAAAATCTTGCAATTTTCTGTTTAAAATTTTATTGCATAAATGTAAGAAAAGACATGTGAGATTAAATTTGGAGCACTGCCCCTCTGTCTCCATATCACAGTTCAAAAATTGAATCAGATCAGAGAACTGCTTAACTGTTATCTTAAAATTTGACATGATCATGATTGCTAGCATTAGCATCACTATTGTAGTGAAAACAGACACTTAGCTGGCCTCTAGCCATAGCAGGCTGTGCAGGAGATGAAAATGGAATTGAAGGATGAAGCTGTGGCACTGGTCAAGTGTAGCACTTTACACTAGAGAAGCTAATGCAACCAGGCCTGTGCCCGGACCCTCAGCACTTAAGACACCTGCCCCTGTTCACGGAGAAAGGAGATGTGCAACTTGCTGCTATTTCTGCTACTCACTTGGATGAGCAAGTTTGTTTTTAGAGAAGGCTTTGCAACATTGAAAATACAGTTTATGACTAAGAAGTAATTTTCTATTTCAAAATATAAGGAAACAGACAGAAAAAAATGGTAATTACCCAATTCTGTAGTATATAACGTAAGCTCTGCAGACATTTAAAACTTGATGCAAACAAGATTTTCATCTGTTTACTTGTTATCTTTTTTCAGTCATACATCATAGCTGTCTTTGGGGGTGGGAAGGGAAGAATTAAGCTCTGAAGACGCCTCTCCATAAAGGAACAGCAGAAGAGCAAAGACTTAATGTCAAGGAGAAGAAATTAACATCTTGAGCTCAGGAAAACAAATGCCAATTATTTAGATGGTTCTGGGAGTTGATGAAAACTGGTAGAAAATGAAAAGCCTAACTGTCAGGAGAAATGCTGCTATTTCTTAGAGCATCCCTAAGCATCAGAATAAAATGCAATGGGAAGAGAAACACTGCAATCTTTATTAGTTAGCATGTGCAAAAAGAGGAAGATAGCTTGTGTCATTTTACAGGTTGACTTGACACTCCTCCCAGGATATTTCTGCAGTTACCACAGATTTTTTTTCTCCCACTAATATACCGCAGGAAGCATACTTCTAAATGAGTTAATTCAGAGGAGTTTCTGTTCTGAAATTTTCCAAATTTGAGGGAAAAAAATTTCTTTGTTCTCTTGTTCAACTTCTTTATTTCCTACATGGGGGAAAAAGTGTGCCAAATATGATCTGGTGATGAATGTGTAAAAGACAAAGACTCCTAAGCCTGTCACACCTTTTATTATCCCATGCTGTGCTAAATTGGTGTACTTTAACTGATACATCTTTTTTTATGGAGGGTTGTGCAAGCAGATTATACTTGAAGGGTATCAGGAAGGAACATCCAAAAACTTCCAGAAGGGGAGCTGAAATTAGCATAGAAATGGAAAAGCCCTCCTCAAACTTGCTTTTGATAGTTTGGGTTTGTTTGTTTGGTTTTTTTTCATAATAAAAATCAACTGTATAACACAAAGCTAATGAAATTAGACTTATTTCCAGAACCATACTAAAGGTTTTGCAACAAACTCTTTGTGCTGTTTGGCCTAACCACATCATTTGCAACAGCAAAGGCACCTCTGAGATGTCCAGTGCTGTAGTGTCCTGTCAAAGTTTGATAAACCACATTTATCTGGGGAAACTCCAAACACTGTAGACTCCTGCTTCAGATGATTAAATAATTTAAGCAACCTTCGTGGTTCAGATCTTTGCCAGGTACCTCCCTGGGTGTTAATCCAGTTACAACCAAATCTGAGGCATCAGCACTACTGTGGGAAGGTACTTGTTAAGACAGAAATAAACTTGGACTAAGTTTGTATGGATTTAGTTCCTATAAATCTAAAATCCTGAATTTACTGGAAGGAAATAAAGTGCAGAGATAACAGACAACTAAAGGGATATTAAGCGAGCAGCCACAACCATTTTATTAGATAGTCTGAGTTGTTAGAACCTTAGTTTTCCACATAACTGAGCTCCCTTGATGCTGCAGGGAATACTGCTCAAGAGAAAAGAATGAGAAATTAATTAGAAATTAATTAGATCTCAAAGTAGTGGCCAACAGTGCAAAAACCATGGGAACTAGTGACAAACATCAAATTTTGTATGATGCCTTATAATTAAGCAATTGTAATGATCAGTGCTGGAACTCCTGAAACCCCTTGTAGAGCTAGGGTAATACATCTAAAATGACTAAAATCAGTCAGATTTAAAAAAAATGATAAAAAATCAACAAATGTGTCCTTACCTGTTAGTGTTAATTAATGAAGCTGACTCTGAGGGAGAGTTAAACAATAAACAGAAAAACAGGACTGTAAGATTGGGAGATCCTGAAGAACAATTTGATAAACAAGTAGAACTAGTGTCAAAACAAAAACTGGGAATGTTTTTGGCTAAAACCCTACCTATATTTAGTGCTGAAGTGAAAGGAGTCAAAAATCAGAAAAGCTGCTTACAGAGAAAACTGAGAGAAATAAACTGCATTTCATAATATGTGATCAGTAACAGAGGCTGAAAATCCATCGAGAAAACTGAATGAATTAGGGAAGATTAATGACTGGCAACAATAAAGACAGCATTAGAAAGATTTTTAAGGATACTGGAAACAAATTGTAGATAGACCACTTTCATCTGCTAACAAGACTAGCTGAACTTCTTATGTGAGACAGAAATGTGTAAGTTTTTAACAGATACTTCTTTTCATCTGGGGGAAATAATGTATTCTTGAATAATAAGGTGTCTTATGGTCCACTGAAGAATATGTTTGGTGACATTTACCAGGACTAGGATGTTTCTGAGCTGCTGGGAGTCTTAGGCACCAGAATTATGGTGCAATTCTCAAAGCAAATCTCCTGCTTGCTGCTGTTACAGTGACGATACTGGGAATTCTGCAGGACTAGAAAAATTTAACGTGGTCCCAGTATTCCAAGGTGATGATCTAGATTGATCGTAAGGAAAAAAATTATTAGGGAATTAGCAAATGTTAAATTCAAAGGACTTTACTCAAGTCCATTACCAGCAGATTTTTTTTTTTTATTGAAAACAGATGTTGTCAAACAATTCTGATTATCTGACAAATTTGTAATTTGAGACTGCAAATACAATTTCAAGGATGCGATAGCACCTGTAAAGTATCTATATTTGAGCAACAATTAAATAGATTAAGTACTGACTGATATCTTCCAGTATGGCACAAATGGTATTTGATGGCTTCATAGTAAAACTGGCACATTTCCTTTAGTTATGTCTGAGTAAATAGACAATTATTGACATTTATGAACAGTGTAATGGCTGCCAAGCCAGGCAACAGAAAGGCCAGGATTGCCATTAAGAGCAATCAAGCTACAGTTCCTTAAAATAAAACGGGTATTAATAATGCCAAGTTCAACAGGGTATTCAACATCAGTGTATCTCAGTCTCCCAGTTTAAGCTGATCCCAGAGATAGTCAATTCTATACGTGTAACTCTGAATTAGTGCCAGACTTTCTTCCTCTTGTCTTGCAAATTGAGGTTCACAGACTAAATCTTCTTTTAAAATTGCCTGTTGTATAATTATTATGAATGCAAATGTTTATTGATGTTCTTAGTTATGGAGGTAACTATTACACCTCTGATTTCACAGCTAAACCTTACTAAATGAAAAGCTATTACTGTGATTTACTGTGGAATTAAAATTTTCTACACTTTACCACACCTTTCATTTAATTAAACAAGGGCAGTAAAAGGAAGGGAGTGCAATTTCTCTTTTTTCAACATCTGTCAATTACTGAAAGAAGCAAGACTTAATACGCATTTATTAAGGTGTTGCTGAAAACATACCCATTCCTGCTTGAAATCAAAATTACCTTCCAAGACAATTATCAGAATGCCTCTAGTTTTCAATTCAAGGGAATCGAAATCAATAAATGTAAACTCAAAAAATACATGATTTTATTAAATTACCTAATAATATATGACCAAATTTGTTGGCTCTTTCTACCCATTTTTTTGTTGTTTAATATTAAAGTTTGATTTTGTTTGCCTCATAATCGTACACATCCATACAGATCTTTACGTTCCAGTAATGGTATAGAGCTAGCTAAAATTTCAAGAGTTTTAAGCAAAAATTTTTGTTATGGAGGACATACAAATTTGAGGATTGATGCAATAATTGTAGTCTCTTCAACCTATGTTCGATTATGGATGCCTATGCTATAAAACAAAAAAAAAAAACCAAACCAAAATGCTCTTCTAGGTCAGTTATTGTAGGATTCACTAATGTATAAAAAAGTGTGCATTTTGAAACAATGGGTAGCATTTCACAGCTCTGTCTTTAAGACTCTGTCATTTTGTATATTTAGTGGTAATAAGAAACAAACAAAAGGTTCCATTAGTAACTTTAAGAAACTGAAAAGCACTGAGTGCCAAATGTACACTGAAATCTGTGAATTCAGTCAGAATCCTCTCTTCCTTGAGGCTGCTCTACACAGCTCTTCATTTATTAGCTAGCTCAGATTACACCAAAGTATAGTGCAAAGGCCAGGGGAACATCACAATTTCACCCATATTTTCTAGCAGCTGTACTTTTTTCACAGGTGTTGCTATAAGGGCAAAAAGACTCTGACCTTAAGGTCAAATCACAGGGCACTTAGGTGTTAGTGGAACAGAAGGAGCTTAAATAACCATGATTTGCACATATGGACCAAACAGGACTATAGTGCAGGCATTTCATTTTTCAAAGTGAATTTGGAAAAGAGGCAAATATGTGCCTAATGCATCTCTATCTGTTCTTTGTTGCTTATTTAAAACAACTTTTTTTTTTTTGCCTATATTGTTTTCCAGTGATGACTGGAACTATGTTAATCAGTTACACAAGGAATAAAACCAGATGGACTAAAACCCTACCTTTACACTGTGTCTCTTACTAGTCAAAAGTTTTGCTTAAGATTACATACAGAAAAAATATCTAAGCTCTTTCTAAATCAGTCATAGGATAAACCTATTTCTCAGTGTACAAATTTGTAATTTGGCACAGGCCATAAAAAAGCATGCTCCATAAAGATGCATCTAAAAATCCATGCCACGTGTCAAGTTCTGATTTAAAATCTCTGAAGTAACTTGCACTGTTCTTCTGAGTTATTTCAGTGTCCTGCAGTCATGTAAGATGTCACAAGGTATCTTTTTTGTTTTTCCCCACTCAGCGACTGACCTTGCTCTGATAGCTGCTGACATCTTCTCTCTCACACATGCTCAACTGACAGACTGCAAATGACGTTTTAAAAAGCCCCAAACATTTCAAACCAACAAAACCCCAAAACCAAACAGAATCCCTCAAACTAGTTCTATTTCCAACCATCTCTGCAGTGAAGGTCTTTTAAGTAAGTTGGTGCAGTGACACTTCATTCACATCAGAGTACCCGCCATCTGCATTGTTACCAAAGTTAAATTCCGATGTCAGTAGAACTGAAAATCTACATGCCACCCCAGGAGATTTTCTGTATCACTGGTGAAACAGAAAGTAGTAGGCACTTCTTTCTCTCTTTTTTTGGTCTATAGCCAAAAGCCACAAACTGCTTGTAATATACTGCATATGACAAGGCATAATCCATCCTTTACACTAAATGCATCGTAGAATAATGTCATGGGAATGCAGGGACTTCGAACGGGCACTACAAATCCCTGCATTCCCAGGAATACTGAACAGCACTAACATCTAGAAATAGCTTCTCTGCTGTTAGGATTATTTTTTGAGGTCTTTTTTCCAGTTTCTCAAAGCCAGCCACACATCACTGAAATGCTACAGTTCAGAATATAAACCACTTGCAAATATTTTCAGTACTAAAGCAAACTCTTCATATGTCTGGAACCAGAACACTATTAAAAAATGAGCTACAGAAGGGTTATGAAAAGGAATCTTAACTGTTTGGTTTAACTTCAGTAACAGCTGAGTATAGAACTCACAGAGGCTCTTCTAACCCTCCCACAGCACTCCCTTTCCAAGTAAGAAGCTTTGGTATTCTCTGTTCTGTGCTTGGCAGAATTAGAACAAGAAGTACAATTGTTTAAACATTCCTCTGGTCAATCTGGGAATCCTGTCAACAATATTCTAATAAACCCCTCGAAAGTCTGCCTAAGTAACACTGAGCAAAACAGTACTTTGTCAAAATATGGGATGAAAAGAAGTATGTCAATATTATGACACAAACATGCATTAAAGTGCTAGGAGACCACTTAGTTGAAGTGTGATGTCTGGCATCTTGGCAGTGCACTGCAAAACAGGGAGACATCTAACAATTTTGCATTAAAGTTCTATGAATAGGCAGGCTCAGTCAGGCCGTCAGGGACTTTCTGTCAGTGCCATTTTTTCCAGTAAGTGCAGAAGGGAGGGACTTCTTCAAGGTGATTGGAGTCAGTGTCTCTTATCTCTGAACACCAGTGTATGATGTGTAAACAAAATCATACCTGCTATCCCTGCTTTTCTTGCCTTTCTATGTTGTATTGACTACACTATTGTTATAGTATAGAATAGATTAGTTGCTGATGCTTGCTCTCCTGAATCAACCTATGCACTCTCAATGAAGTAATGGGGTCAGCCTGCTTGGTTTCTCTCTTACATGCATATGCATGTACACAGAGGAGATTTTGCACTTACTGATGTCATTTTTAATTCATGTGTAGCTGTATGGAGAAGTAAGTGGGCTGTTATACAACTATTTGCCTATGTAGCAGGTTCAGGCTCAAAGACAGCAGGTCAATGAAAAAAAGATATATAAAGTATATATGTTCCTATGAATATATAAATAAAAGTACACATGAATAAAAGCTATAGATAAAGCTATAAATTAAAAGATCAGGTGTAAGAAGTAGCCTTTTCCAGGCACTGTTAACCAAAGAGAAAACAGTGAGTACCTGGCATATTCATTAGTCCAATGAACTCCCACCTACCCTTGCAATCAGGTGATTAATTCACTATAAACAGCCCATGAAGCTCACATGGCATATGTCTTTACTATGTTTTCTTTAACTGTCAACTTGCTATTTACATAAAACTACTCAGAATACCTCACAGAAAGACAACAATATTTTACAATCAATGAATGCAGTTAATGCCTTTTCATTATCATTTCATCATATTGCAGTATGATAGCATACATAATAATATTAATCCTTAGTTGACTGATGCTGAGAACAACCAAAAGTTCACTTTAGATTGTAGAGGAACATTTGATCTCCAGAACAACCTCTGCTGTACATTGCAGCTCTGTCTTCCTTACCTTCAGTTGCCTTGATGGTGTAGCCATTCTCTTCATTTGGTGGAACTTCAAGGAGCTGCATGACCCTGTCCAGCAAACCATGGATAATTTCAAACCCCGGGCTCTTGTTGTAATAAACAGCACAGAAATGCCTGTAGTTTCTCGCACCTACATCTGAAGAAGAAGAAAACAATTATGTTGTCTGGGAATCTTTACCACACTTTCAATGATTCTTTTTTTATGCATCAGTTTTCTTGTGCTGTAGTTTGAGGCATTGGTGGCTGAAAAGAGAAATGAATATGTAAAGTGACTTCTCTGAAACACCTGTCATGATCTGAGGAAACAGTGGGATTTCTTTAACCTACTGGATTCTCAGTCAGAAATGCAAATAAAGATTTAAGGTCTCCTGTGCCTTGGACAGGAAACAGTGTTGTTACAAGCATCTTCTTCACAGTGGCAGGTACCAAGCATATAGTTAAGTTAAAAACAGAATAGCCAAAATGCAAATATTCAATAAGCATCAAGGAACTTGCGAAGCTGGTGGGAGAGCTAAATATTTATAGAACTGAGCTGCAGAATAAATATCAGTATAAAACAACTAGCCCACAACTTGGAACGAGTAATAACATTAGCATGGTGATTGTTGACAAGATCTGAATTCTTACAGGTTTCCAAATAACAACTGATCCTTTTTTGTGATCATCTTGGACATCCCCACAACCAAGTGACTATGAAAAATGTACTACACTGTACAAACTCAAGACACAAGTAACACTTTGGAAAATTCCTTAAGTCAAAACCCTAAAAAACATGGTGTAAGCTTTCTTAGGTAATTGATTTCACCAAAATAGGCTTTTCTTTTCTAAACTTCCAAAATGAGTATGTACTAATATGCTGTTATACTAGTACCTTTAGGCTACACGATCTCTCTAGCACTACCGTGTTCCACTTTGAAGCTTTAGTCATTGTGGGCTTCAACATTCTCACTTTTTAAGAGGAACAATCTAGGAATAGAGTAACAAATCTATTGTCACAGCTCCCAATTAATAGCAATGAAGTTCAAAATAGTGGTTAATTTAGTGAAGTTGTTTATTGCCTTCAGCTCTCTACCTTCTCAAGGTTAAAGTACGCGTTCAGCAAGGTTGGTGTATAAAAGAGCAAAGTTGCTGAAACTAGGGAAGGACTCTCTATGTGACTGTCTTCTTCTAGACATTCACATGCTTTGAAAGTCCTGTAAGTGTATACATTGCACTTCAGTTTGCAGCAGAGCTGCACCTCTGAAGGAAATCTCCCGATCTCCCCTACTTACTGTGCTTCTCTTCACAGTGTAAAGCAACTCTGCAGCATATAAACCAGACTCTTTTCAACTGCAGTTCAGCCAGGACAGACGTTCCAGAAGGGCACCTGAATAACTTCAACCACTCAAGGGCATTCAGCACACATGATCAGGCTGGAGCTAGGACAGCCTGCATGCATATAGCATGTCATCAGATAATCTCCCTTCTGTACTCCACTGCTTTGTAATACTGACATAGAGTGCAACAAGTTACAGCCAGATTTTCATGCATAGATTTCTCCTTCAGAGTCCTCTAGCTTCTGTAGTCTCCCAGTTGCTCATGTCTAGGTGGATGTTCTTTCTCTTCCGCTTGTGATTAGATATAGGGAGGAAATGTTTCTACTGACAGCAATTTCATCCCTTTAAAAAACCCCAACAAACAAAACCCACAAAAATCCTTATGATCTATAAATACTTGTAATGTTTGAGGATAAAGAGGGAATAAGAACTTCTTCAGTAGTAAAGGAATGAAGAATGAATGAGCGGGGCAGCACCATGTGACATGGTTGCAGGCCTAGGGCTTTCATATTTCTTTAAATTACCCAAAAGAAAGCCACATAAAAACTGGTATATGTGAATTATGTTTTTTACAGAGTCTACTGTGCCTGTCTGGAACTCTGGTCATGAAACAGCTGAACTTAGTGTTCACAGGGAAAAAAGCACTGCACAGCACACTGCTCATAGAAAGAGTGTGGTTAAAGATCTCTATACAGTTAGTGACTTCTGAATTGTACTTCCAAATAGTCCTGGACATATTAGAACTGAGCACCTCAGACCTCACGAGACAGTTCTTTTCTACAGGCATCAATTGTTTGCTGCTGCGTTCAACACAAGAAATAAGGGACATCAAAATCAACAGGAGCCAAACTCAAAACAAGAGAAAAGCGGGTTCTTCAGGCAGTATAAAGTTAAGTGGTGAAATTTCTTCCCCACAGGATTTTGTGGACATTAGAAGCTGACACAGCTCTGAGGAGACATAAGAAGTTCATAGGAAATAAATCTATTACTTCTTACTCCAGAAAAAGAACCATGTTTGAGTTGGGAAGCCCCTGAGTTACTTGTGGCCAGAGAAGAGATGAACACTCTGGAAGTATTGTGTATGTGTAGCTGCTCTCATGTCTTTCCCTTGCCAACCACTTTTCACTAGTGTTAGGTAGGTTATTGGGCCAAACAAGCCTTTGGTCTTATCTGCCATAGCTGATCTTTGTGTCTGCTTAAATACATGCAGAAACCTTAGCACTCAGTGTTTACTGAACTGTTAATATCTACCACATGAGAAATTAGAGATTATATTTAAATTAAATTTACATCTTGTTTATTTACCCCAACTAACCATTTAGTAACAACAAATCTGTCGAAAACTAAATAGGAAAGCATTTACCAAGTGACTAGAAATATACAGATTAAAAAGGACTGCAAAAACAAGAGCAAGAGCCTACACAAAAGATGAAAGCACAGCCTTTTTGAGCCAGAAGTAATTCAAAACTTCTAGTGCAGCAACTTGGCAATACAGCTGCAAGTTCTCTCATCAGTCACTGAAAGCTGAACTTACTGTTGCAGTAAGTCTGCATTTTGTCACTCAGGAGCTTTATTCTGTCATTATAACAATCATAGAACCACAGAATACTTAGGGTTGGAAAGGACTTTAAGATCATCTAGTTCCAACCCCCCCTGCCATGGACAGAAATTGCAGTGTCAAATAATGCTGAAGAATCCAATCCTGAAGTTAAAGTGGCAACACAGAGAAGTAAAGGTTACAGAGAAAATACCACTAACTTTAACACCTGATTTCTCGTCTGAGCACACTGGCTGTTCAGTCCCATCATATTCATCTCTATTTCCCAGCCCTACTAAGATACCAATCAGTAATACAGTCATGAGTGGTGGATAACTTATTTTCACATTGTACTAAGCAGTAGAAAGGAAGAATATTTTTTCCTTCCCAAAGACAGCATAGAGCTGCCTTTGGGAAGAGCAACTGGGCTAGACACTCAGTAGAATGTTCGGTTTTTTGGTTTTCTTTTTTTTTGGCAGTATTTGTGACAATAAATTTAAATTTCATTATTATTCAGATGGTCAGTAGTGTCTTCAGATCCCTATTCTTAACTGAAGCATCAGAAGTAAATATGCACATGTTGTCAACCATAAAAATCATTAGTAAAAGGAAGGATGCGTTTCTGAGCATTCAATGAAGCTGTGTTATAAAGCTTACTCCTCTACAGTTATATTACGACACAAGAAGTTCATGCACTACAGGCGATAGTAAGAAAAAATGAAAGTATTAGGAACTGTAGGCAAAAGCTGGCAGATGTTAGAAATGTTTCAGTTCTTTATAACTCACTTAAGAGATCTCGTGTCATGCCATGAAGCATTTCTATTTTTTAAATGAGCCTGCCAAGTATGTCAACCTGAATTATATATACATATATATTTCTGAGACTTCAAAGCACTTCCTGGGGATGCTGCTGAAAAACAATCCAAAAGATGGGCAGCTGGTCAGGAATACGTGAGCCAAATGAGTACAGAAGATAAAGCCATGTTGTATGCTGCCCACTTCCAAATTAGAGATGCTTCAGAAAAAATAACTTGGTGATCTGAAAGGGGGCACCTGCTCATTTAAACTTGTCTCTTAGTCTCACAAAAATCTTCAACTATTATCTGCATATAACACTTCCAGACAGTTTGGAAAAATGCCTCAAGATATGGCAGCAGTTGTACTCAGAAATGACGCAAGTTGTGCTAAATGTGCGCTACCATAAGCTTGCCAGATTCTCCAAGATCACTGGTCAGAGGTGATTTTCTAATGGATTGATTTCTTTTGTTGTTGTAAGGGAGAGAAAGGGTATTCTCACTTAGGACTGGCAGTGTAAAGTGATGACTTATATGCTGAACTAGTGTAACTATCCTACTAGAAGTGACTATCTAGTGTTACCAGTTAACCACACAAATGCTGTGTAACATACTCAAAATTGGCACACTTCCTCCTGCCTTGAGAAGAAATGCTTCTGCTCAGATTTGGTTCCATTTAGTTATGTTAAATCTGGTGCACATTTTGCTAATTTAGTATGTCAAACCTTTCTGCCAGATATGTCTGAAGAGAAGTATGTTCAGTTCACCTTGGTTATACTCTGGGTAAGAAGGTATTTTATAAAAAGCAGTGTGTTTAAAAGAGCTAGGTTCGTTCACACATGAATGACTACAGGATGCCATTTCAAATACAGTTAATGTCAGTTCTCTTTTGACCTATACTTTTGAAATTTTTAATTGGAAATTCTGCATGCCAAAATCATGAAATAATAAAATTAAATTAGTCAGTCTGATGACATAAGCCTTCTGCAGGAAATCTCATTCCATATGTGAGAGGACAGCACAACAATTTTCAGGGTTTGCAGAGTTACCAGTCGTTCTCCCCTCCCCTTTCAAACTGTTTATTAGACAAGCATAATTTTCAAAGTAAATTTGGGAAAGACAGTAGTTATTCTAAAAACAGCATTAAAAACAATTTCAGATACTGTTCACAGTCTGCAAGTGCTCAACGCATGAGAGCTGCCCAAAAGCATAGGGTACAAAGCTGCTGCCTGAGAAGTCTTCATCTTTCATCTGTTGCAATGATTCCCATCAAAATAAAGTACACTACAAAATCAGTCTTTATAAAACTGTTAAGATGCCATCTACATAAATGAAAGCTTCCAAAAACCACAATTAACACATATGAAATACAAGTAACAATTTAACTTTCAAATTTTATAAAGCCAGAATAAATACACTTTTGATTCTGAAGAATGCTGATGCTATTCTGTACCAGTTTGTTTTGCACTACGGCTAACTGCATGCTCAACAAGGAGTAAGTTGCACCATCAAACTGTCTGTATTTAATAAAAAAACCCCTATCTGCATGGTTTGCTAAAATTGCTTATTTTGCTTGGCAAGGCTCTTTTTTTCTTTAAATAAATAAAAAAAGAGCAATCTACAAATTAAATTCATCACCAAAGCAATTTACTTGCTGTTTTGTTTATGCCTTATGTAAACCTTTGTTTTGCAGATCCCAGATACCTTAAATACAACCACTAAAATCTGAAACCAGATAATGAAACATCAGAACCATTCCTGCTGCTGAATTTAAAGTAATATGAGCTTTCTTCACTGAGGCAAAACTTCATTCAGAGTTGTAACTCAGTGTACAAGCACTTCTTCCCAGAGGCTGGAGCTTGTGCACTCCTTTTCCCTTAATATACCATATAGAAAGAAATTAATCAGTAAATTTTAAGACAACTTTTTTCACATTTAAAAATCCATTTTTCAGTTCATTTTACTTCAATACATTTTCCAGAATAAAATAAAGTTAATTTGAAATTTTGATCCTGTACAGTGGAAGCAGTGCAAAGAGGCCTCAAAAGACAAGAAGGGTTTCACTGAAGCTTTTGAAAAGTGAACTAGCTGCTTTGTTTCGCATAAAACAAGCAAGGTTAGGGAACAATTCAAAGGCAGCCACGCTTTCTTAGTGTAGTTGGATGAAGTGGAAAGATAAGAAAAACTTTTTGCAGATGAGAGGGGAAATTTCAAACTGTTGAGCTTTTTATTTACGCATTTTTATACACAGACACGCTCTATTCTTTACCCTATATCTGTGCTATGTTGTCAGTTTTCCAGAAGATAATTTTGGAGAACAAATTCAAGCAATCCTGTTTAAAGATGGTGGAAAAGGGATTCATGCTGAGACACACTGACCCCAAAGTCTTTCTCTGAATTACAGCTCTCCAGAACCTGCTATTCCCAGACTTGAGACCTACTGGTTTTCAACTGGTATAGCATTGCACACCTTTGAGACTGCAGCAGTTTAATCAAGCTCCAGTACTGTAATAGCAGTATGGCTTTGATATTTACTACTTTCCAAGGTTTGTGCTGCTTGAAAAGGCTACCAGCAGGTAGTTTCTTTCATGAGTTATATCCCTGATAAGAATACAAAGGAGCACTAGATTAAGAGCAAATAAAAAAGGGTGCATCAACATAAGCAATTTAGAGCAAGTTATTTTTGGTGCAAAATTGTCTTGCTTTTATCCTTACAGTATTCTTGACAGATTTTTAAAGGATCCTCAGATGCCTAAAAGTATTGAACTTAATCTACTTGCATGTTTGAGAGACCATCTAAAATGAAGCTGTATCTCTAGCAACTCTAACCTCTAGCCTGTTACCACAATCTCTTAGCTCTTGCACTATGCACATAAATTAAACCCGAACAATATAGTATGTAATGCCTATTACATTTTTAAAGTAATACAGATTTACTTACTATTACCATCTGTTATGTAAACATATTTCCATTACCAAAAATTCTGAGGAAACTTCTCTTACCTGTATTAGGATCTTTCACTACAACGTCAGAAATCTCAAAGAGCTTGAGAGGCAACGGCATCTTTCGGTTAGCAGCGATAGTTTTCAGCAGCCCTGGAAGAAGGGTTGTACGTGCCACCTGCAGGACAAATATGGGTACTGCAAGTGAAATGGCTTCCAAAATAGTTTAGTTTTCTTCCTCTTTTGCTCATTTGTAGTAACAGTTTAAAAGTAGTCAGGCTCAAATACTGCATTTCTCTCCTGTGTTTAAGCATCTTTGCTTTAGAATTATTAAACCTGAAAATGTACATACGCTGCATGTTCTTTAGACTGTGTTTTCTGAAAGGGCATATGTGTGAGCTTAATCATTATTTCATAGATGCTTTGAGCTGCAGTTCAGGGTAGAAAAAAAACACAGAAAGAAATGCAAAAAATACCCATAAATTTAATCTAATTTATGCAAAAGGGAAACACTGTATGTTATTCTTGAAATATTAAGCACTATCTGAAATATTGCTACTGCGGGATAACAATGAAATGGGCAAAACCTACATAACAGGTTACTTAGATAATGAGGGAAGATCATAAGGGGAGAGCAGGAACAGCGGTGAGGGGAGATGGTGAGGGGGGAGCAGTGATGGTCATGAGGGACGAATCGAGATCGTGAGGGGAGAGCAGGGGTGGCTGTGGGGGCAAGGGGAGATCGTGAAGGGATAGCGGGTTGGCCATGATGGATGAAGGGACATCGTGAGGGGAGAGCAGGGGTGGCCATGAGGGTCAAGGGGAGATCGTGAAGGGATAGCGGGTTGGCCATGATGGATGAAGGGACATTGTGAGTGGAGAGCAGTGGCAGCCATGAGGGGCGATCTTGAGGGGAGAGCAGGGGCATCCATGAGGGAGGAGGAGAGATCATGAGGGGCAAACGGGTGTCCATGAGAGGTGAGGGAAATACTTAAGGGGAGAGCAGGGGCAGTGATGAGGGAAATTCGTGAGGTGAGAGCAGGGACAGACATGAAGGGTGAAGGGAGATCATGAAGGGACAGCATGAGCGGCCACGAGGGATGAGGGGACGTCGTGAGTGGAGAGCAGGGGTGGCTGTGAGGGGAGAGGGGAGATCCTGAGGGGAGAGCAGGGGTGGCCATGAGGGGCAAGGAGAGATTGTGAAGGGAGAGCAGGGGCAGCCATGAGGGATGAAGGGACATCGTGAGTGAAGAGCAGGGGCGGCCATGAGGGGAGAGGGGCGATCCTGAGTGGAGAGCAGGGGTGGCCATGAGGTGTGAGAGGAGATTGTGAAGGGAGAGCAGGGGCAGCCATGAGGGATGAAGGGACATCGTGAGTGGAGAGCAGGGGCGGCCATGAGGGGAGAGGGGAGATCCTGAGTGGAGAGCAGGGGTGGCCATGAGGGGTGAGAGGAGAATGTGAAGGGAGAGCAGGGGCAGCCATGAGGGATGAAGGGACATCGTGAGTGGAGAGCAGGGGCGGCCATGAGGGGCGAGGGGAGATCATTAGGGGAGAGCAGCGGCAGCCATGAGGGGCAAGGGGAAAGCAGGGGCAGCCATGAGGGGCAAGGGGAGATTGTGAAGAGAGAGCAGGGCGGCCATGAGGGATGAGGGAAGCTCATAACAGGACAGCAGGGGCAGCCATAAGGGGTGAGCACGGGTGTCCATGAGGGGTGAGGAGAGATTGTGAAGGGATAGCAGGGGCGGCCATGAGGGATAAAGGGACATAGTGAGTGGAGAGCAGAGGCGGCCATGAGGGGCAAGGGGAGAGCAGGGGCAGCCCTGAGGGGCGAGGGGAGATTGTGAAGGGAGAGCAGGGGTGGCCATGAGGGGTGAAGGGACATCGTGAGTGGAGAGCAGGGGCGGCCATGAGGGGCAAGGGGAGAGAGCAGGGGCAGCCATGATAGGCGAGGGGAGAGCAGCGGCGGCCATGAGGGGCAAGGGGAGCGCAGGGGCAGCCATGAGAGGCGAGGGGAGATCATGAGGGGACAGCAGGGGTAGCCATGAGGGAAGCTCATGAGGGGAAAGCAGAGGCGGCCATGAGGGGCACTGGGAGAGCAGGAGTGGCCATGAGGGGTGACGGGAGGTCATGAAGAGAGAGCAGGGCCGCCATGAGGGATGAGGGAAGCTCATAACGGGAGAGCAGGGGTGGCCATGAGGGATGAAGGGACATTGTGAGTGGAGAGCAGGGGCGGCCATGATAGGCAAAGCGAGAGCTGGGGTGGCCACGAGTGGCGAGTGGAGATCATGAAGGGAGAGCAGGGGCAGCCATGAAGGGCAAGGGGAGATTGTGAGGGGAGAGCAGGGGTGGCCATGAGGGAAGCTTATGAGTGGAGAGCAGGCGTAGGTATGAGAGGATAGAGAAGATCATGAGGGGAAAAGCAAGGGCAGCCATGAGGGAAGCTCATGAGGGGAAAAGAAAGGAGGCCTTGAGTGGCAAAGGGAGAGCAGGGGTGGCCACAAGAGGCGAGGGGAGATCGTTAGGGGAGAGCAGGGGTGGCCATGAGGGGTGAGGAGAGATAGTGAAGAGAGAGCACGGGCGGCCATGAAGGATGAGGGGAGATGGTGAAGGGAGAGCAGGGGCGACCATCTGGGGGGAGGGGAGAGCAGGGGCGGCCATGAGGGGTGAGGGGAGATTGTGGAGGGAGAGCAGGAGTGGTCATGGGCTGTGACAGGTGGCCATGAGGGGAGATATTGAGGGGAGATGAGGTGTGGCCTTGAGGGGTAGGGGCGGCAGCTATATAGTGTGGGGCACTATGAGGAGACAGATGAGGGGTGGCTGTGACTGGAGATCACGATGGGCAGCCATTAGGCGAGATCAGTTTGCCCTTAGTGACATGGTTTAGTGGTGGGCTTAGCAGTCCTGGGCTAACATAAGTAACAGTTGGGCTCAATGATCTTAAAGATTTTTTCCAGCCTAGTTGATTCTATGAAGTATGCACTTACAAAACAGAGACAGATATATTCAGGTTGCAGTTGTGGACATCCAGAAATACATAGAAAATGCAAGAAAACGACCAAGTAAGAGGCAATCATATTACTGTTCTTACAGGTCCATTCCCATGTATTTCCTGTGTTCTCCATTCAAATACTTCTCTGTAAGTGCATCTTTCATGCCCGCCCCGTCCTCCAAACTGGAAGAGTCTGATTCAGTAAATTTAATGGAAAATGGATGGGAGTGACTGCTGCTTGACTGCAGGTAAAAAGTTACATCTTATCATTGGTCATGCAGCATTTCTGTTGATTTATCCTACTTCTGCTAACAAATGAAGTGTTCCCGCTGCAAACTCAGCTGGAAGAGTATCCCTGGCATCATCCTGCCCTTGTGTTGCTGGCAGATATAGGGGTGGGGGAAAAGCCATCCTGAGAATCTATTTGCAGTTAACATCTAAAGCTGAATATTTATAATGCATCAGAGAGTAATCTTTCCCAGCTTTCAGGGAGGCCAACAGATTTTAAAAGATTGAGGCTATTTTTGCCACAAATAATATTTAGCCAATGATATAACTGCTTAGCAGCACAGCCACTGCAAAAGCCTGGTCTTTGAAGAATAGGAATCTGAAACTGTACTTGGCTAAAAGGGCTGCTACTTTTTATAATACTCAGTAATTTGTTTGTGGTACATTCTATATTACTGAGTTGAAATCACCATGCCAAACTATGTATGTGAACGGGTGATAATAGTCTAAACAGGTTACAACAGTGTCTTGCATGACTGCTGATTTGTGAACAAAAAAAATAAATGAAGGCACCCCAAAATTCTGTTCTTGAATCTCAGAGCAGCAGGAGACTGCTTTTAGTATTAGAGGCAAGATCTAGAAAGGTAGCTTAGATGCTTGGAGAAATCAGACTTACTGAAGAAGATCTTGAGGGGGAAAAAACCCAAACAAATAACAAAACATTAATACTCACAGACTGCTGAAACTTTTCTAAACCTTTCTAAAGAGTTTACCTTTGTATTTTGTAGGTTAGAAACAAAAGACTCTAAATTCACCTTTCCCATAAACTAAAGAAAGCAACTTTAAAAAACCCCCAAACGCTTTCTAACACAAATACAAAAACTATGGGTACGCTTTTAGGTATTTTCAGAATTGTTGAGAATACTGTACTTGAGCTCTCACTCTGCTCTAGCAAAGATCAAATTACCTAGAAATGGGTATTAATTCTGTACTGTCCTTTAAGCATTTAAAAAGAAAAAAAGGAATAACAATTGTTAATAGTTAAAAAAACCCAACATTTCATATTCACAGCTCATGAATTTTAGAGATTGCCAGACCTAGTAATTCCATTTATATTGAATGGCTTTTCCAAATGCAGTAGTTGATCAATTATCTGGGATTTTCTGTAGTAAGATGGCTCAATTTTGCCACATGCTGTCATACAAGCATGGTATTTTACTGCTAATAGTATTTCACAAAAAATAAGGTATTTCTCAGTGAAGGAGTAACAGAAGATGACTGCTAGCAAGTTTAGCACATAAGTATGCACGTCCTCTTTAATGCATAGAAAATAGCACTATGGTTTATGAATTTTACTTCCTATTAGTTTCTTTTTCTCCTCTTCAAATACAGACTATGTGACAACGCTGCTCCCAACACCTGAAATTCTCACCTGAAATTCTGCAGTTTTGGGATTTGCTATGCGCACAGCTTTTGTTGCAGAGATATCCATGCCAAGTTTATCTGCGACGTCTTCTTGAGAACACTGAGAGGAAAAGACAAAATACACCACAGTCAAGTAAGTTAAAATAAACAGTAAGCCAGTGATGAAATCTGATATCAAGAATGAACAATGCAGTTGCTCTGAGGCCCCATGATGTATGCTCTCTTGTGCAACACCCACTCATAACAAAAATTAAGCCCTAGTCTTAAGACTAAGTAAGCAAACTGGTTTATCTACAAAATGTTAAATACTAACCAAAATTAAGCTAGTTTAATGAAAAAAAAGCAAGTGTTTACTTCGGTTTCTATCATGGATAGTTGTAATCTGTTTTATAAACAGAGGGTCAGATTCTGCCTCCTGACTTGCAGTGACTGAAGTATTTTATTCTGAAAATAGTATCTGTAAAGGGACTGTTACCCCAGCTTTCTCACAGAGAAAATCCCTTGTGGGCTACTTACAGAAAATAAAGTACTGTCTATGAAAAATAGTTCATATGGTCAAGCCTTCAATTTTAATAGCTACATAGGATTTTCATAGTTAGAATCATAGAATAGTTAGGGTTGCAAAGGACCTTAAGATAATCTAGTTCCAACCCCTCTGCCATGGGCAGGGATACCTCCCACTAAACCATGTCACCCAACAAGTGACATGGTTCATTGTTGGTTTCATAGTTCATCGTTGGTTTCAATTTTTTGAACTGGAATATTTTTAAAGCCCTTATTCTCTGAGTGTATTTTTAAGCTGGTCAGTAAAGCAATACACATGCACTTTATCAGGCTCAGACGATGTCTGTGCACGTAAACAACAGATGCTACCGATAAGATCCACGGCACAGATTTTCAGAATTTATAGCTTTATTAATGTATTAAAGAAACCAACGGCAGACTAGCCATGTAATTGAAGATTTGCTGGTATACTGCAGTCTCCCAAAAGTGTTCCCTTTGCACTGGCAGCACTCCGAAAAGCATGTTGATAGACCAAATGTGAGGAAAATGAGCAGACGATTTAAAAAAAGTGGATTACTAAATTAAAAAAAATCAAATGAATGCTGACCTTTGGAGGAGAAAACTGTGTTAAACAGTTTTCAGATGTGTATCAAAACTACAGTGTGCTACTGCGATTTAAACTAAATGCATTTTGGCTAAATTGGAGCTCCTCACAAAAAGCCATGCTGCTGACTGCAAGTATAATGTTGGGCTCAAACCAAGAAGTAGACTGTCTACATAAATACACAAGCAGTACACAATTCTGTGCTGGGCTACAGAATGTTGTAGCATAAATGATATTTGTCATAGTCAGGGGCCTCACACTGGTTTCTAATAAAGTGTTGGTGACACAGCAGACTGTGGGTTTCATTTCCACAGCAGAAACACAAATATGTAATGTGATAACATGATATACTGCACGATCTTACAGAATTTTGCTGTTGCAGTTCATAAAGGTCTTTGGTTATAGTGGTATAGGTGTGATATATTCAACATTTTAAAGCATATCACCTATTCAGTGCTGAAAAAAATACTATATTTACTAATGAATAAGGAAAATACAGAAAAGTTCGACCATGTTGTACATATTATTTCCCCAACATCCCCCTGGTACTACTGCCGGTAGTCTGAATATCTTTGTCAAATATTAGCACTGCAGGAAGAAATACCAATTATTTTTCTGGTTACTTAAATGAGTTAATAACAAAATATTAAAACTTAATATATTTATCAGATGTTAGAATTAGTTCAAATTTTTCTTTTGAAGCTCAATGAAACCTGGAGGTTTTAACATTTCATTTGGTCCATTTGTATTACCAATTCTGGTTGCAACCCCTGAAGTGTTCAAATGCATGTAAGTGTTTTGGGACTCTGCATCACTGGATATTAGAAACTTTTAGTAAGATACCAAAAAATAGTCTGTAATCAGACAACTATCTCTTAAAAGGTTGTGTACTTTCAGGAACATGCATTTCTGGCTCTCTAATAATTAAGTTCAGGAAAAGGCTGGGAAACTTCAGAGAGGTTTTAATAGAATATATGATGGTAGCTCCCCATTTGCTAAAATGCCCACAAATTTCACTTTAAGGCAAAGGCTTTGAGTGGATTTTGAACAGAAAGGATTCTCTAAAATTTATAGTGTATTTTCAATAGCTGACTATATCAGTCTCAGTGTGTGGACAGTTAATACCATGTACATTTGGAGGGCATGGGTGCATGTACTTGTTTTTATTTCTTTTTATTATTATTTTTGAATAGTAGATCAGATTCTCTGATATAGTTTAAAGCTATTGCAAAGAAGTATGGACAAGTGGCCATGACAAAGGTGGCGTTTCCTACTGACCAATCTTGTTGCAAAATTTCAGTATTAGAAATCATGCCAGCTGTTGGTACTGCAGTGGCACATGCTGCTGCAGAGTAAATGACCTAATTCTTGGTAAAAGACAACTGGCATGGTCGTAACAAACAATATGAATAGTACCAGTGCAAACAACAATTACTATATTTTTATTTGTTCCTCCATGCAAAAAAACCCCCCCAAAAAACCACCAAAACAAAAACAAAACAAACAAACAAATAAAAACAAAACAAAAAACCAAAAACAAACAAACAAACAAAAAAACCCAAAACACCCCACATCCTAAACCTCTGGTGAAATTTACAGAGGTATTTGTGTCCCCTTAGTGTGCAATATAACTTTTTTACAAGTATTTTTAAAATAAACTCTTTGAGTAACTATGTATCAGCTTCTTACCTAATGCAAGGAATCATGAGCAAGAGACAATACTAAAAAGAGACAACGAGAAACAGGGTAATCTCTAAACTGTTGTAATATCCACCAGAAAGTATTAAATTTTTATGTTTGTTTTCCAGATTATCAGACTATAATGCATTTCACATCTGGTGATCAAAGCCTCAAAAGAGATTTGCTGTCTTACAACTTCATCCTATCAAGTTAGACTAAAACCAGTACTTCAGCAGCTAATTTTGCCTCTATGTTTAGAAGTACATGCCACATTAACAGTGGCATTCAATTTCTCTGACTTACAAACTCACAGAATAGTATACTGTAAATCCAAAGGACTAGCAAACAATGGCCTGCCAAAATGGTAACAAATACTGGTATATCTATACAACATATCCTCAGACCCTCTGACCATTCTCTGCAAGTTTTGGTTGCATCATTCTTCCAACATGCAAGAAAGAAAAATATGAAATCACTATAATATACCAGGGCAAAAGTGAGTGCTTCAGTGAATCCAGCAGCTGCCAAGTCCAGTCTCAGAAGTTCGGTGAGCTTATTGAGGGGGAGCTAAAACAAAACAAAAGAGTTTTCAACTTCCACTTAAAAACATTTTCTATTCTTTCCCGAGGTGATTTTGCCTGTTACACTATGGTGAATTCACCAGGGAGGTACTATGCTTGTGTACTTAAAATTTATGAAAGCGTCAGCCAGCTGCCTTTAGGCTTGCCTGAGGAAATGAATCCCCCAATTAGAGATTTAATATGGGCTCCCTATTTAAACCCTGTCTTTTTTCAAGTACTAGCAACCACTGGTCTTGGGCTTATTCAAATCAGCGAGGCATCTGTTTTGTATCCTACCCATGGTAAATACTTCTCAAGGCAAAGCATGTCAAAATATTTAATTTCTAGGTTCTGTTTTCCCCAAAGCCCTTCTGGCATGCACTAGTCATTTACTGACAACAGAGCGTTTATTTGAAGGGGCAATCTTACTTGATTAGCTATGGTGTACGTTTTCGGAATAGCCATCTGAATGTTGTTATAACCATAAGCTATTGCTGCATCTTCTACGATATCACATGCATGGATAATGTCCGCTCTGGTAGGAGGGATTTCAATCTCTATATTGTTCCCATTCCCTATGACGTGTGACTTCAAACACATCCTAGTCAGCAGCTTTGCAAGGCTTGATGGAGTTTCACTGAAACAAAACAAGAGAGTAGTAATTTTTGGATCTTGCACTGTATTGATGTTTCTGCTGCATTGTCTGAAAAACTCCAACTGCTGTGTAGACTGTATACAGACTTGGCATTTGATCAGAACCAGCTCAGATTCTGACTCTTGAGACAATCATTATCTTTACTTTGCAACAGTTCTGTAAGGCCATAAAGAATCACTCACTTTCCTTGAAAAAAGGGGGAACAAATCTTACAGAGGTGATCTAATTACCCAAAATAACCCCTGAATTTTTCATAAAAATAATCACACAGTGTAAATAACTTTAAAACAAAGCAATGTTTTCTAGTACCTTTTCCATGATTAATGAAAACTATTTTCATTTGCAATAACACACCTGATTCCTATTTTCTTGTTAATGAGTTCAGGTTTCACCTTCTCTTTTCGGTAAGCCAGTTCCTAAAAAGAAAGACAAAGCTTTTCAGCTTACACAATTCCTGTCATTTCTACCTAAGAGGATTCAGTTTTGACATTTTAGTAATCTAGGTTCTTCTAATTGCTAATAAAATGACATCCACAGCAGACAAGTGTGGAATACAAGGCTAAACTGAACATTTTAAAGTAACAGGATTCTTGAAAACATTATAGTATACAATGCAAGAGCTGTTCTCGGTTAAGCTAAGAGACTGAATGTGGCACGAAATCCCTGTTATTGAAATACTCCAATAATTTCTGATATATGCAAGTAACAGAGTTGCTAAAAGTTTCTAGAGACCAGCTGATCTTAAGTCAAAGCCCTAAACCAGTGGTGAATGGTCATGCATAAGATCTCGTGGTCTACTACAGATCAAATGACTTCTAGGAGGAAAAGGAAAGAAAACTTTCTATTTCCATACTGGGCACAGAAATATCTATTGATATTTTACACAGAAAGTTTGCAATATATTTAAGGAAGTTATTTTGTATATATTTACTTAGGTGTTTCTAAATGTCTAGATACACAAATGCTGAAAAACCTTAGCATCTAAAACTTTGGGGATTTTTTTTTTTTCTTTCTTTTATCTAAGGAAGCTACTTTGTTCATGGCAGAATTCTGTCTTCCTTCTGTTGATTAAAGCTGACATTGCTAAAAGAGAAGCTGAAATACCACTAGAATAACTCTCAGTAAAAATAAGTTTCTTTCCCTTTAAACCAGAACTCTGTCTTCAGCTACTTTAGGAAACAGAATGAATTGTTTTCTTTATTCCTGTTAAGAGAACAAAAAAGAAAGACTCCACTAAAGCAAAGAGGCCTGCCTGGGACTGCATGCATGCAAACCTGCACTTGAAGTCAACATCCTCCCTTATAGACCTTTCACTTTATAGACTCCAAATATATGATGACTGAAAACTCCAGTATTACAAGGTTATTTTAACTGAAGGGCATTAAAGCTTTCAGATCTGATAAGTAAGTTATGGTGAGGCTGATTTCAGTTGTCCACTGGCTTAAGGCTAAAGAACCTCTTACTGCATTCATTTTTCCTGATTTGGAACACATAGGTTTTAAAGGCTTTAGACACAGATTATGACCTTTGATTGCAATCTTTACTTGTTCCTGAAAAAGTTCCTATCACATGAACTCTAAACCACAACAGTGGTTGCCACTTGTAACTTTAAACCCTACCCTTCTTTTTGGAGTATCAGGTTATGTCAGTGATACTGTATTTTCAGTGTTATCATGAATTAGTGGAGCTTCAGAATGAGTTTTCTAGGTAAGGGAAAGCTGCAGTTGGAGTTATTTTTCATGGGGCTAGGGAAGGCTCTGATTCACTAACATACAGATAGTGCCAAGCTGAGCTTCCACACTATACCTCAGAACCAGTATATACTGCCTCTGCAGAAAAAGATGACAATGCCACTCTTACCAGACTTTGTATAAGTAAAAATAAAAAGGATACTGAGATACATATCCCTATGCTTACCGGATAGATGTGGGTCTTCCCATTAGGATAAATTACTTCTACTGCTTCAACACTATGAGAAACAGAGAAACAGAAGTAAAAATGTTTTTAACACACGGCCTAAATGTAATGTTTCTCTGACTGGAGATTCATACTCACCTGAATGGCTTCTCACAATATTCACTAAACATCGTGACTATAATATCAAGAACAATTTTTGCCTACAAAATAATCACATAGAAATCTGTCATCTACTTGCGTTAGAATAGACAAAACATCTTAACAAAAAAAAAAGGGGGGGGGGAAAGTCTTGTCTTACACTCTCTCATTCCATTCTATTTAACAACTAAACCAAAATCCTAGCAGTCTAGAATACTAGATAATGTTTTTCTTTTGCTGCAGAGATGGTTATGCAAAAACTTTGTATCTTTGGTTTTCAAGGTTCTGCAGCATTTATGTATCTTCCCTAAACTCTGTTCTGAATATACATAGGGTCTTAAATACCAGATGGAACTACATCTTCCCAACCTTCAGTCTAATTAGACATTTCACTGATGCTCAAGTGTGAATGTAGAGGCTAAAGGACTCTGTGGTGTTTAATACACTATCAAATAACCTGCACTATCTTTTGTTTCACAGTTAATATTTTAAGATTTTTAGTGTAACAGAACATAGTAACACAATTCAAACCAACTTCTTAATCTACAAGGGTTGTTTTTTTGATGCCTCGCAGTATAATTTCCTTCATGTAAGCAGAACAGCACCATTTTCACTATTAAGGCAAGCAGTAGCAAGAAGCAATTCTTTACTAGTTTGCTTAGAAGTCACTCTCCAACATGCTAATTTACTTATGTCATTAACACATTGTGTTGTAGGGTAAGTTAAAAGTAGTTTTGCTCTTAAGTGTCAAGATACATGTTTTAGGGAAACTATCAATGAATGCACAACCTGTATTCAAGAATGGGCAATTATAACTGCTTAGGCTTTCATGCTTCAGATTTGAGTTACAGAATTTGCATATGGAAAGACTTCCATTTGACAATTATTTGCACAGCATCCCTGCTTGACAAAGATAACTATGAAGAAAAAGTGGTGTCTTCCTTCCTGCAGCGCAAATTTTCAGGAGACAAAGTGATTCTTTACAAATAGTATTCTGGCAAAACAGGCAGTCTTAAGTGAATTTTACTCTTTTTGAAGCCTTGCAGATTTAGAAAAAGTGCTCAACAACAAAAAAAGCCCTGAATTTACTTGAGTTACTCTCTCATACAGACTGAAAATGTTTTCAGTAAAAAGAAAATGCAATGAAAATACAACACTGTCTATAGAGCAAGCCTCAAACTGTGTTGAGGGAACTCCACACAGGCCTACAACTTATCCTGCCCTTTTGAAATGGGAGGCTGGCTCCATAAACACCTGGCTATCATAGCTCTTTGTACTGGAGCCCTACCATCCAGAGAGAAAACAATATTAAAGCATAACAAGAGCAAGAAAGATTAATTTACCTTTGTGATATCTGTGCCTGTACATTCAATAAACACATTTTTTGTGTTTACGCTTATTTTTGTATGATCTCCTAAAACATGTAAAGAAGACAAAATGTTAAAAAATGTTAAAAAATGTTACTGCTTTTCTTGCAACAACACTGATACTGACTGCTTTTGTGATTCAGAAAGATGACTGTCATCTTCTGCAACTTAAAAAGCCATTGTCTACTGCGCCAACACTCACAATTCTTACCAGAATAACAGCTCTTTTTATTTTTACATTTATGAAACAGAAAGAGGAAAGAGACAGACCAGACTCATACCGAATTATGCTTTACACTGAAAAACACACAAATCTACAGGTATCCCAGTATCCGGTTGAAAAAGCAAACCAGCAGACTAGTGGCCATCTGCTGGTTGCAAACTGGTTCTGCACTTCCAGAGCATCTCGCCTTTCCTAGCTTTAAGTAACACGTTTGCATTCGATGTGTGACGTGCATACAAAAGCAGCCTTGGACAGGAATTAAATGCTTTTAAAAAGTGATTTAGACTGATGAATATCCATAGCTACATCTCTGAATAACCTACATCTCTTGACATTGCCTCCTGATACATTATGGGTTTGCCTACATTAGTGATTCAGGTCCTAGTAAGGGTTCCTATTAGGCATGAATTTGTTTTGTGTCTGTACTGGGAGTCATTAGAATTAATGGGAATCACACCACTAATGCAGTCAAAGCTGTTTCTCATCTGGAATAAGCAAGATAGAACATACAACTTAGGGGCATCACCTAAAGTATCTCTCTTGCAAACTGGATGCAAAGTCCCACAAGCAGTTGGCTCCCTACAAAAGTGGGGTTCAGTTAGTAAGCCACAAGCAATCTAGAGCACCTGTAGAGAAATCTGTTTCATATTGCCTGTTGGGTATGGATGTGCAGTGCATACCTTGAATGGATTTCACTGCTGGTAAGCATACAGCTTGGACATACAGAGTCCTAGAATTGTATGGGATCATGCCAAATCTAACCTTCTTGTCCTTCTCACCTTTCATTGAACCCCACAGGAGGCAAAGGGAAGCATGCTGTTGGATATACATGGACACTCTTGTTTCCTTTGTTTGACCCTGAGAAAGTCATTCAGCTTCTCTTTTCATTTCCTACCTGAGAAACTAGGTCATAGACTGAAAGTGCACTGGAGATCTTAAGACTGAGACATATTGTATGCCTCTCCCTTTGATGCTGCGCTGTACCTCTCTGCAGATGAAATATATTCAGCATTTCTGGACTTACTTCAAAACAAATATAACCTTTCACTTAAGTGCTTGTAGATAATCCAAAAAGCCAGTAGAGATGCTTACATTTCCTTGTCTGTTTAAAAAGTACCTTTAAACTGGAAGCCTCTCTCAAATACTTAGAGCCTTAAACTTAGAGACAGGTATTAAATTCAGCTCAACCTTTTAAACTGGTAAAACGTAAGTATGCAATCTTATACATGGAACACTCCAAAACTGGAATGAGCCTAACAAAGAAGGATGAGACAGAGTGGTTGGTCCATTCAGAATAGCTATTCTTACCAGTCCCTGACACAGAGTTTGAGCTGCCTTTTAAGAAGACTTGGGTTAGCTGTTTAAGATATGGATAAGATTGGTTAGCAAAATTACATCCAAAAGGGATTATCACTGCAGAGTTTATGTGTCAGTGTACAGGAAAGGTATTGATCGTTGATTTAAATATAAAGTTATACTGAAATATCTTTGTTAAAGGAGTAATTCTTGCCATATCATTAACCGGCTTTAGTAACCATGGTTCTCAAAAATCATCCAGTTTCTTTTGCATTCAGAAGAAACCTATGTTTAGAAACAGTAAAAAAATATAGACCAATTTATTCTTTTTAAGCCATTAAAGTCTTCTGGAATAATTTCTGTGATAGCAGAAGAAGAGTAAGAACTGGCTCACACTGCTGTTAAATAAGCTGGGTTTAAGACTTAGGTGAAAAGTTCCTACTGTAACCATATAACATGGAGTACAGACTCTTACAGTTACCAGTTTACAAAATAATTTCTTACACGCCTGTTTTACCTAAATGTCTGATGACCAATGTTTACACACGCAAAGAAAATGCTTTCCTAACAAAGGCTCCTGTCACAAGGAACCTTTCTTGAGTTCTAGAAGGGTATGAAGAGCTAAACGCAGGGGTTTGCAGGGGGACTTGAGGGGAATGAGAATAAAGGAATACCAGCAGCCTAGGGAGGGAGCAAAAAAATTGGCTGCATTTAAACTGAAATAAGACTCTGTGAAATTATAAGTGAAAAAATTTTAAGAGGCCAGAATAACCCTTATTACACATCAATGTTTCTGTAAGATACTCTAACTCACACAATAACCAGCAGCTATAGTATAAACTAGTCTTAAGTAATCTTACCGTTGATGATTGGCGGCATGGACAGAACAACACCATTGCTGTCATAAATGACAGGATAAAGTGGCTTGTTTTCAATTAGGTGTAAATAGTGCCGAAGGTGGCTGTCAGTCTGGAGAAACAAAGCACAACCTAAATTTCATGTTAGCTTAGTCTCTCAGCAAAGGACTGTAGCACAACGGGAATTCTGAAAGAGTGAAGGACTGGCCTCAGAGCTAGCTACTTGACTAGCAAAAGCTGTTTGCTCTCAGAAGCAAGAAAACTTCGAAAAGAGAGAACTGGATTTTTTGTTTTCTTCAGAAGTGTTAAAAATTATTCTTGAACAATTCTCTCAGAGATGCATAGGCTGTGCTGTCCAAACCACAGCAGACTTTTAATTGCAAATCCATGGGCACACATCCTTACTTTAGAGCAACTTTGTTCAGAAATGACAAAAATTAGCACTACAATACTTTTAATTATGAACTGCTGAATACTGACACATTTATGCTTAAATTTGACTAAAAATTCACATCTGTTCCAATGACATATACTGTTCCAAAAGCATCGTTTACTTTAATTCTTTTTGACACTCCTTGTTTCCTAGCACTCTTACTCATCTTCAGTCAGACAGAATTTATCTCTATGACCAGTATGTGTGCTCCAGAACAGCTGTATATTGTAATGATGGTGATAACAGTATTGTTTTCAATGCTGACACTTAGTGACACATGTAAACGCTGTAAAATTAGACCTGATAGAACCTTTTCCTAGCATTTACCAGGTCATCTCAGATGCTGGGCCAAGAGCAGTGCCAGCAGACTTAACTTGAGCCTTTTACACAGCTACACTTGCCTAACATATAGCTGTGTAAATAATTCAACATCTTCCCCAAGTAAATTGTCCAAATTAACATAACGTTAAAAAAATCTGGTATTTTTTTACCCCAAACTTTAGTCACTTTGTAGACTGAGTATCTTACCAGTGTGGACAGATAAATATACAACTCGTTTACAGTATTAAGAGCATCATGAAGAATAGTCTTTGTGTTGATAAATCAGAGGGTTAATGTAACTATTCTAATATTTGTGCTTAGCCACAAAACACCATAGTATATCTTTCATGAACAGTAAAGTATTACATGCATTTCTCATGAATAAGCAAAATGTCGAACGTCCACTGGCTGAAGCTACAGAAAGTAACTGTTTTATTTGTAAGGACAACTCTTAACAACAAGGATATGGGAGATGTTAAGCCTTGGAAATGTATTTTCCTGCATTTAGTGCAACAAGTCTAAAAAACCCCACTTACCCTATAGAGATCCATAATCTGTGAAGCTGTGTACTCCTGAGATTGATTCAAGGGCTTGAATTTAATTTCAGAAGGTGCTTTAGCTGTATAAGTAAATGGGCCAGAGATAGTGTCCAAGTCATGGGTACCTATTGCTACTAAAGCTCTTCTCCTACAAAGATGGAAGACAAAATAATGATTATAAGGAGTTCCTTTGAGACAGTATCTCGTGAGTCTATATACTCCAATGCACTCATAGAATTTACTGAAAAAGTAAAAGGGCAATTGTGAAAAGCCTTGAAAATTATTTTCAGGAATAACATTTTAATGAATCATAACAACACGACAGTCAAAGACAAATCCAATGGGACTGTGACAAAACACTTTTTTCAACTGTTGTAGGAGCTGTAACAACTATTTATGTTGACAAATATTGAGAGCAGGTGGAAACAGGCAGGGAAATTAGGAAGGATTAAGAGAGCTGTTATAAAATATTTTCCTTAGCACAAATAAAAACATAAACATAATCCTCTCTGCAATAGGGATGTGCAGTCTTAACATATGATAAAATCACACACATGGACACTATGCACTAATTTTAAGCACTAACCTGCAAATATTTTGGTGTAGTTTTTCTTGGAGGTCAATGAAACTATCATAACGTTCCTTGGTAAAAGTTATGTCACGAAGGACTGCAGCTACAGCATGAGGACGGACTTGGACAGTCTGCAGTTTACAACAGCAACACATTACAAAGTTCAAGCACACAGAATATACAAAACTAAAACTGATTAAATGTGCATTTTTAATCTGAAATCCTCTTTTGTAAAGTATTAATCAAACAGAAAATTAATGTAAAGACATCAGAATCCCAAAGGAAAAAACCGACCAACCCATTCCAGGTCTTCAGAGAGGCTTCCAATATACTATGTCATCGCCCAGAAAGTCAATGCAATGCGAGCATCTGAAACTTTGATTCCATCTGCTACTAGGTTCACTCAAAAGAATTTGTCTATTGTTCCATCCCCTCAGCTTCCTGAAATATAAATCCCAATAAGCAGATACATTTCTTTAACTCTGCTCTGCAAATACCATTTCCAGTCTCACTGCCCTCATTCAATTGGTACTGGTACCTATCTTGCTGGTTCAGAAACTCTCAGTAAATTTACAAAGGTGCAGTAAACACTTTTTACCTTTTCAGTGATAATCAGCTTCTGACCTTCACCCTCAGCTGGTATTATCTTTTCATATCTAGGGAGACTTATCCTAGAATAAAACCAGAAATAAGTCTGTAACTGAGAGAATGAATATTCCCCAAATGCAGGAAACTTCATAGTAATCTAGCAACAACTTTATGTTGAAACTTTCCTAGTAACATTTCTTAGTATGTGAATTAGCTAACTGTATAAAACTTGTTTTCTATGGGATAGTAAGCAGATTACTGAACTTGAAGGACTCAAGAAGATAAAGTCACAGCAGGGAAGTGAAATAAATGATTTGTTTTGGTATTTATTACATAGGATCACAAGGAAGTTCCTTTGCAGTTCTTTACAGAGGACGAGTCTCAAATGGAACAGCAGTAGAAAAATTTTTAGAACAGATCCAAACCTCAGTAACATTCTAGTCTAGTTTTTCAAAAATGTACAATAGAGTTTCTCCAAAGAAAAATTTGACAAATCTGATCTACGCGAGATTGTACTCAAAATCCAAGCAAGTGGCAAGTTTGCTTATTGACCAGAAATGTAACCGTATTTAAACAAATAACAAAACACACAAAAATCTCACAACTCTGCATTACCTTTCTTTAAAGACCTGCAGTCCTCGGACCAACCCTTCGAGGCAAAGAAGATCATAACGGTTGGCAGGAACATCAATTTTATAGAGAACAGTATCAGATGCACCCTTTGCCCTGTCTTCACCTTTTTCTTTACTTATAATGTCTTTCTCAGATGTCTGAAATTAAGCAAAGATGTCTTTTTAACCTGAAATATCTTAACACTGACAGGAGTGTTATAGTGAGATAATATACTAGGAAATTGTAGAAATTGAAAGTATAATGGTGTCATTTGGATTTATACACCGAATGGACACACCGAATACCAAAATGATGTCAAATCTAAAAATTTCTCAGATTCAGAGACTGTAATGCAGTATACCAAAAGACAAATTCACTATTAGAATTTATATTTTAACAAAAGGGATTATAGAAGCACCAGTCTCCAGGCTAGCAGACCCCAATAGAGAATTGAGACCTTATTTTTGGCAACAGATCAGCAAATGACTTGTCATATCAAGTCTATTCTGAAATAAAGCATAATACATGATGTTCAAATGTCTTTTGATAAACATCATTAAGAGATCAATGAATTAAAATCAAAAAGAAAAACCAAAACAAGTTTATTTGAACAAGATTTACATGGATACAGTTCACAGGGCTAGCAAGCTTTCACAAGTACAGAATCCAAATCGAAACTTTAAGTATAATCTAGTTATAACTTAGGTAACAATGTCTGGGACAAATATGATTTTGTGGATAATGCACAGAAGAGTGCATACAAAACGAAGTCTAACAGATTTTGTAAAATATGATCTGTGGCCATAATCATGCTGCTAAATAAAATGGGACCAGAGACTGAAGACCAAGAGGCACCAACTGCTGACCTCCATGAAGTACAGCAATATGCCTGCAATCTTTTTTGTATGTGCTAGAAGGCACCAACCAACACTGTGCCAGGGAATACGTTGGAAATAATGCAGTACAAACTCTTAGCAAATATAAAAGCTGTCAGTATACTACATCTACTGAAAAAAGTAATACATAAAAATGTTACTCACAACTTCATCAAGTTCCAAACCAAACTCAAAGCAAAGCTCGTTAAATTCTTCATCAGCTACAAAGAAGGTGAATTTGGGTTAATACGCAGACTTCAGATGTGTATTTTTTTCTTTGTTTTTAATGTTTTTAAACAAGATAATAGATGCTATTTGGGGAAAAAAATTAGAAGTTTTAATTTGAAGATTTTTGCTTACATTTGCATCTGAGTAGCAGCTTCTTTAGTACATATTACATTTATTAACAAATTATTCTTATAGTCACAGCAAGGGTTTCTGAACCTTAGAGGCTAGCTTCACTACTAGCTCTGCAGCTAAGTTTGTCAGAGCAACTCTGGCCTGCACAGATAATGAAAACAAGAGGGAGGAGCAGGACAGCTTCTGCCAGCAACTACTTTTTTAATTGATCAGCTTGTCATACAGATGTTGCATCGAATGTGTCACAGCATGTGAGTAACACAACCCTAGTCTGAAAGTGGAGGTTTGCACCTGTATGTTTTAAGAGTCTACCAACTCCAGAATGTGCTAGACAAACTGCTGCATGTCCCTAAACAGCCTTTCAGCCAAATAGTTTTTAAGTCATGTTTCCAAAGAGCTGGGAAAGAACTGACTGAAAGCATGGTATTAACTGTTTACTTTGCCTGCTCCAAACTCTTCCCTCTGCTTTTTGGTTTAACCAGCTCCTAAAGCAGACAGTGAAACTTAAACCAAAAGCCGCGATTCAGAAACACGCTTCTGCTCTCCTAAGCGCTCTGGACTCAAAAACGGCATTCACGTGGGAAAAAGACAGAAGGGCCCAGGGAAAACACGTGGTTCTGCCTGGCCGGGGCCTCGGGAACAGCAGGCGAATAGGGAGCACACTGGTACAAACCCCACTGTGTCTGAAGCCCGGGCTTCCCCTGGGGGTTAGTTCAGCACCGTGGACACCCGGTAAGCACCGAACAAAGCGGTGCTGTCAGGGAGAGGCTGCAATGCCCCATCATCGCCGCCCGTCAAGGGATTGCCCGGGCCGGGGCTGCCAGCCGGCGAAAGGCTGCTCAGCGGACCGCAGCCCAGCGGCCGCGGTGACCAGAAATGGCAGCCCGACGGGCCCGTGGCCGCCTCCTAAAGCACAACCGGAGGATCCCCGCCGTGAGACGGCCCGCGCAGCGCCGCACCACTCACTGTAAGTCCTGCCCAGCGCCTGGAACAGCAGGTCCCGCTTCACGCTGACGGTCGGCATGGTGGCACGCCACTCGCCCGCACCGCGCCTGCGCCGCTGCACGCCAGGCCCCCGCCACACCGCGCCTCCCGCCGCGCTGCCTGAATGTCTCCCGCCGTTCCTCCAGGCAGCGCCCGCCGGACCCATCGCTCCCCACTTGACGGTGGGCAGGCAGCCTGGCCGGGCTCCCGTAGAACCGATGAGCTCGCATCTGTCAAACCAGGAGGAGGCGGGCATGGCGCCGAGCACCGGCAGCATGCCGGGCAGCTACTGCGGTGACGTTGCCCCGTTGCCGGGGAACCTCCGCACCCTGTTAGAGGCGTCCTCTGGCTTGGGGCTCCCGGTGCCAGCAGCGTGAGGGGCGCCCGCGTTGGACGGGAGGCGACGGGGAGATGGGCACCACCGGGACGGCGCCTTGGCGCGTTTTGGGGTGGGTTCCCATCATAGCGGAGCTTTGGTTTTGTTACCTCGGTTACGGGCCGGGAGGCGGCTGTGCGTGTGCAGGGTCAGTTAGAAGCAGCAGGGTTAATCCTCAGCGCTCTTGATCAGCCTCCTTAAGCGCTTTAATTCTTAAGAGCCTTAAGCGCGAACGTATGCTGCGGGGGGACGCAAGGCAGGAGCGGCACTGGCCGCCCTGAGAAGACCAACTACCACAGCTTCTCACCGGTGTCCGCACTAATAAAGCCTCGGAGCCTTGGCCTCTGTTGCCCGGTGCCGTGTGTTTGAACCGGGGGCAGGTGCTGCAGCTCGTTGCTCAAAGCTGCGGCTGTACAAGCTGTATCGGACAGCTCTGGGCGGGCTGCGCTGGGGCGGCCGCCTTCTCGTCCCCGCCTGCTGGGGCCGGGCCCGGACCCTGCTGCGGCGGCCGTGGGCAGCGCCGGCTGTAGGAGGGGGCGCGTTCTGCCCTACAAACAGAGGCGGTAGCTGCCGGTGGCGGAGCGGCGCGGCGGCGGGCTGGAGCCGGAGCCGGCCGGTCCCTGCTTCCCCGCGCTGCTCTCCCGCAGTCAGCATGAAGGTCGAGTTTGCCCCCATCAACGTCCCCCTAAAGAGGAGGATCCAGACAGTCGCCGTGCTGCAGTGGATCTTCTCCTTCCTTCTGCTCGGTAACAGTCTTCCTCCTTGCTCTAGAGAAAAGGGAAAGAATCGGCTTTTACCTTAACCAGCGTCACCTGTGGGCATCGGTTTGTGTCACCCTGTGGTCCTATGCAAGAGCCATCCCTGGGCGGGCAAGAGCATCACACTTCTGGGCCTGTGTTTCCTCCCCTTGAAAGCTCTGGATGGCTTTTTCTCTCTTTTGAGGGTCTGTTTCTTTGTATGGTTTTTCTTTCAGATATGATCTTAAAAACCTAGTGACCGCATCTTCTCAGTGGGATTCCCACTGAGGTTTTTGACAACTAATGCCTTTTTATTGAATGTGAGCATAAAAGCCGGTACGTGACTAATGCTGTTTCCATTACTGATTTTGTAAAATAACTTTACATACTGTAGTTCAATAAAATTCTCATTTAACTAGGTGATGAAAACTTATAAGGATCAACAGTGAACTGGCTTAAATGTAGCCACTTCCCTAGATTTATGAAAAATATCCTCGCTTGCTTTAAGAAAGTGTTCATTACGATTTACTTGGTAGACCTTTTCCATGGATTATTTCTCTCTAGGGAATTTTCTGAATATCTTAATAGACTTATATCACTAAGCACCTGTTCACAGCAGCAAATCTTATTTGCATTGGTGGTTAGTTATATTTGACTTGATAAAATGAGTCGCATAATAAGGTAAACTAAGCCTTTACTCTCTGGGACCAGGCCCATGAACTGTGTCAATTGGCAAGTAGTTATTGAACAGTCTCTGTGCACAAAACTGTTCTGAGGTATCAAGTAACTGACTACCTGTGCATTACTGGAAATGCTGGAACACTTCATGATCATCTGTGCTTTAGGACTTAAGAGGAATATCTTCCTTGTGTATCTTGAAAATAGAGTATTGTTCACATAATGCTCTGATATCTTTCAGAATACTTTTTTTTTTAGGTTGTTAGCACCACAGAAAAGACTTTGTTATGTGGGGGAAGTATGGAGAGTACGAAGCACCTTCACAGCTTTATCCTTACTACTTGGCGGGTTTGTTACCTCTAAATTATATGTGCTTGGACTCGAAAGAGTTTGTGTTTGTGGTAACATTGTAAATAGCTGGTGCATGTAATTTTCTGTTATTGAATTACATCCTGGCATATACCATTATTCCAGTCTAATGATAATGCAGTGGCAGTTCACTGGCAGTGGAAGGAAATAATTTTTTATCCTAGCCTGTTTACTGACAACACTGCTGCGGCAAATCGTGTCCTTCTGCTCTTACTAGTAGAAATTGAGCTGCAGAAAGTCCACTCTTGCTGTGGTTAAGAGGGAGAAGGCAGCTGTCTTCTGCAGCTGGCGCTGCCTTGGTATAAATGTCAAGGAAAATCAATATGGAAGTGTTTTATGGCTGGTTATGTTCACTATAGTTTAGTGCACATGATCACGAAAATGTCTGTTGCAAGAATGCTTGAACTTTGGTGGACAAGTTGATTCTAATAATAATCATTTGCTTGTGCTTTTGTGGGGATGTTTATCTTCAGAGATATCCAAGGTGACCTTGGTATTTTGTAAGTGTATCCTTTCAGTCATAGGACAGTCAGGGTGATCTGGCCAGAAAGTTTCACATAGCTCCAGGAAAATTCAGATGCTGAATCCTAAATGACTTAAAATGGAAAATGGGTTGGTTTCTTATGTCTGTATTGCTATTGAGTCTTTGTTTTTCAGCCTTTTTGTGGTCTGCTGAATAGACAAAATACAGAAACATTGTTTATTAGTAAGCTCTTGAAGTCAAAAGCGACACTTTCAAATCATGCAGAGGAGTGCCTCACTACAAGTGAAATACTGTGTGAATTCATCACAGGATAGGTTGGAGGGGTAGGTATTGTTTGGGGGTTGATATATGGCTGAAACTCGTTTATGCAAAACAAGATCTTATGTAAATTCGGTCTTTCTTATGTAAAAATATCTGCATATGAAAACATCCACAGATAATGCCATATGATAAGTAATGATTCATATTACAGATGCAAGGATTCTGTTTAGAGCAGTGGAAAAAATAGGGTACTGGCTTAGTTCTTAAAGTTTTGCATCTAAGTATGTGATGAGGTGCCATAGCTTAATAAAATGGGCAGATAGGACTAACAGATAAAATAAAATAACTCTAAAAATTTGTGCCCTGAAAGACAAGGGCTGGATTGGTTAATGATGCCCTTTAAGTCTGGGAAGTGACATGTGAAAACATGATTTGGCACATAAACTCAGTTGTAAGGGGAATGTGAGTCTGTTGCAGCTTAGAATCCATAATGTGACTTGAATAGAAGACTGAAAATCAAGTGCTGATTTCATCTTCCTGGCTGAGACCCTGAAGAGTGGCTGAGTTTGATGTGAAAAGCACATTGTGTTGATGTTTGTCCCTTGCTCTCCAGGCTTGTTTGTTGTAATGCTGCTTGACTTTCTGAGATCATGGAATTGAAGACTGATGATACCCTCTTGCTTGTTTGACTAAAGTCTGCTAGCAGGTTGGCCTGAAGTGCATATATGCAGTGGTTGTTGAAGGCTGTGAGTATCGCCATCACTTGTAGAAAGAGGGAACTGATCAACAAATACTGAACAAATGGCTGCAGCAGCACAGCACAAGCAAGAAAGTTCTGCTTCTTCCTACAGCATACTGTTGCAGCCTGGGTCTGCGCCACAGATATATTGCTTCTGCTGTACAGCACAAGCAGAATAGACATGTCTCTGTCTCCAAAAAGCTGTACAGATGTGCACAGAATTTCATTACATACAAAAGAACCTCTTTAAAATTCTGTGTGTAAGCTCCTGTGCTTCCATGGTCTGTACTGCAAGCTGCCAAAATTTGCCCCCAAGCAGAAAAGACAAGTTTTCACTGTAGCAGAGTTATCCACTTCTGTTATGTAGGGGCATGACACCAGAAGCACAAACAAGTTCTGAAATACTGTGATCTGTCTCCAAGAGCTTCTGGAGTAGATGAGGGAAAATTCCCACCCCACAGTTTCCCACCGTGTGCCAGCTGAAACTGCCATATGGTTTTCTATCTTACATGCTCCAAATGCAGCAGGCTAAAATAGTTAAATTTCCATGAAAAAGAAGAGTGTTTTATGTAGGGTTCCTTCTTTTAAAATATGACTGGTATCAGCTTGGAGTCTAGAAAATTAAAGCTATGAAAAATAGGAAACGCTAAAACGATGCTGTTTTTCAGTATGTTAAGCAGAAACACAGAACATCTTCAGGCTGAAGCATAATTTCAAGTCATTAGTGTTTCACTGTTGAAATGGGAAATATACGAAGCTTTGCAGTTTCAGAGTACCTGCTTTAGAAAAAAAGCTGAAACAGACAATTTTGATAGATGTAGTTTTATGCCTGTAATTGCTGCTGTTAGAGATTCCCCATCTTGGCCAGGGGCTGGCAGTCCTAGGGCAGGTTTGTCCCTGTTCCAAGCTGGTGCAGCACTCATGTCATGTGTGCTTGTGAAGCTGTTTGCTAACACCTGCTTGTGATCAATCTGTGCTTTCACAGCCCAACCCCAGGCAGAAAGTCACCTGGAGAAATGAAATCTCCAAGTGCTGCTGACCTAACTGGAGGTGGGAGCAGAGGGGTTGCATCACTCCTGTGTTTTTACTATAGGTTCCATGATACATATACATAAAATAAGTTGTCAACATCAGTGAATGAAGTGGATGTACCTGGTGTTTAGTATGAAATCTTTTTTTGGCTTTAAGCTTGGAAATATTTTCCTTAAGAACTTTGACTGAGTTAATTTTGCTGTAGTTAATAGTGTGTGTGATATCTTCCTGTTACAAACCAGTGTAGGTTTTCTGTTTCTCTTGCAGTAACTGAGCAGCAATTTCCCCTTGGTATATAGGTGTGCTGCAGGGATGAGCTGTGTGCCTCAGTACTAGACATCTGTGAGTGAAGTTCATTTGTGACAGTAGGTGATAGTACCTAGGCAGGAGGTATGAGATTTAGTTTAAGTGCTGCTTTGCAGGTGCTTTAGTATTTTGTTTTTCTTCCTCTCTAATATACACAAATAAAATCACAGCAACACAAAAAAACAAAGCTAGAAGGTGAATCTGTGAGCTTCTCATCTGCTAGCTTCTGTGCATGTCATGTGAAAAGAGACAGTGGAATTTGAGTGTATACAAAATCAAATGCAGAACTAGGTAACTTGGGTAGAATGGAAGTGTCTTGGTCCAGACAATGAGAGATGGAAATGAGAGTTTAACAACCTGACAAGGACACCAGGATTTAGTTTTGGGACAAAGTGTTAAGGGAGAATGGTGCATCGTCCTGTGGCTTACTTTCTAGGTCCATCAATGACATGCTGGTCTTCTCCTTACTGGACACCTAGGAGGTGACTGTTGTGCATACACCTCTGTGTTTATTTGCGAAATACGTAATGATACAAAATCAGTACATAATAAAAGATGTACTTGAATATGCATGAAGCCACAAAATAATATGCTGAAGACTGATGTATATTAAAGTACATCCTGTTCTCTAGTGATTAAACTCATGCGTATGTAGTGTGTAGGATGAAGCACTTTGTTAATTGATCTTGGCTGGAGACAATTTTGAGTTGTGGATCTGGCTTCCCCAATAGAATAGAAATAATGAAACATTTGCCACAGAATGAGATATTGCTGCTGGAATAATAAATGACTTGTGTGTTGAGAAAGCAGTTGTCAGTGTAATGAGATAAAACGTCATTGCATGTTTGGGGAAAAGGTTATCTGGTGCTGGTTTAGTTCATCAGCTGTGGCTGGCTAATGTAAATTGTCTCATTCTTCCTTTTTAAAAAAACAAACTTGATACCCAAGGAAACCCAGTGAAGCTGTATGAGCCTTTCCTAGCAAGCTGGCTGGTACTGCTACTTGTTTTGTTAGTCTGTGTTTGTCTATCCTTGAAGCTTATTGCTGGCCTATGGGTAGGGACTGATGTGTGATCACAGAGAATAACAGGGTACTTAGTGATGCCTGACTGACTAGTAACTCTAGGAATGCTACCTGTGTTGCCTGCATCTTATGAAGGGAATTTAACCATGTCTCCATGTTTATTTGTTTGTATCTCTTGAGAATAAGAGAAAAATAGCTGTGCTGTGTCAGGACAGAGGCCCTGGCTTGTCAACCTGTATGTGAATATAACTGATAGCGGATGCCTAAGGAGAAATAAAAGAAACGGGAAATACATAGACTAAATTTGGCATGCTGTCCTGGGATTTGGTAATCACTAACTTGGGGATTTACTGTTCCCAGACCACACTATCTACAAGTCAATAGTGCTTAATGCTCTCTATCTTGCCAATGGAAGGTCTTCTTGCTTGGGAATTGGAACCAAATTCCAGAGTAAACAAGCCTCCAAACCAAGGGTTTGTATTTGTTATCGCAGTAATGTTGAAATGCATCTTCCTTGGTAGAAATGTTCAAGTATCGTTGTAACTGGGGCTCCCACTTGTGACCAATAAACGGGCAAAGGCCGTTTGCTACAGGAGACTGATACTTATTCAGCAGATGCTGACCTCCTTGCGACCTGGATCAGTCCTGGAGATGGCTACCAAATTCCTGTGGACTTTAACAATTTTCCGGTTAGTTTAAGTAAATTCTCAGCATTTTTTTTTTTTTTTTTTTTTTTTTTGCGGCGAGTGCATAACTGCCATAGGTAAAACGTGATAGCAAGTTCCAGTGGTCCTGGTGGAAATCTGTATATTGACAGATCTGCACAGACTAGATGGCTCTAAACAGGATAGTGCTAACATTGACTCTTTTTAAAGAGGCTTTGTGTGTACAAGCTGCAGAGCATGAACTTGCTTACTGTTGTTTTGGCAGGTTGCCTCCTCTCAGGTGTTGCCTGTTGCCTCAGGTCTTCCTTTGGTGGGACTGTTGGAGTCCGTTTGCCATATGTGTTATTTCATTAATATTCCTGTCCCTTTCTTTACTATTATAAATATTTCCAAAAATTAAGGCTGATTTTTTTCTTTTTTTCTTTTTTTTTTCTTTCTTTGCTTCCATGATTAAAGACTCCACTGAGCAGGGAAAAGAATATTTTAATAGCAAAATCAACTTATCAGTGGTACCTTAATGGATAATAGAGAGGAGCAGATGTTCATTAGGGATGAAAACATCACTGTGTTCTCCTAGTGTGTTCCCTCCAATGTTCTCTTCCTCAGGCACCCAGCTCAGAGGTATTGCTCTGAAGACTAACGGCAATGAAATGGCAGTTCTGCTGTAGATACATCAGTGTGGTTGTTGCAGAATATATCATGTTTCATTCCTGTCCCTACCCCCATGGCTGTGGGTGTAAGAAATCAGCTTTTAACCTTTGTTTGAAAGTCCAGAGAAGTACGGCATTAAAAATCCCATCTCCACCTGTGTATTTCCTAGAATACCAGTGGGATAAGGATGTCCTGTTTATCATGTCCTCTATGGCATGAGGTTCACACTGCTGAACTCTAAAATTCTCTAGCTCATTTAAGACATAGAGCACAATGTGTTTAGAGAAAGCATTGCAGAGGGCATATAGTAAACAGCAGGAGCTGCCTTGTTGTTCAGACCTGTCATGAGCTGTTGAGCAGTCCGGAGGCTTTGGCGTTTGGTGCTTTGCATGGCTTTATGGGGTACTATGGAGAGCCTGTAGTGCTGGCTGGATTGAGACAAGCACCCTGCCGACCTGGATGCACCTGCACTGACTGGACATGGTTTGCGACTGCCCTGAGAGTAATGGGAGGCTTTTCTTCTAGTGGAGAGTCTTAGATTTGGTGAGCCTTACAATAAATATTACTGAAACATTTATGACTCCTTACTAATTGCAAATGCATTTGCTAGGATTGCCTGTATTTCCTCACTCAGTGTGGTGGTTTTCTATTTCCTGTCTCTGTGGTATTTAACTATTTTGTGAATCTGGTGCCCACAGCTGCGAACTCAGGGCCTATTTAATGAATGAAACATCAGATGTTCAAACATCATTGGGCAGGATGGCTGCCAGTGCTGCTGTTTAACACTGTATATAATATTTTTCATTGACTTCTTGCAACAGATGAGTATTCACATGTTGTAAATGGGAAAATGGAGGAAAAGGGACTTGCCAATGTTGGCTGGCAAACTGGATGTTCAGAGTCCCATGGCAGTGATTTGTCTTTTAATTGTCATTTCCTTCCTTCCTCCCCCCTATCCCTTCCAATACGCCATAGAAATATTTTCAAAGCTCAAGAAAACTCAAGTTCAAGCAAAGAAGTTATGCTTACAGTGTACACTACATCCAAGGAGGCAATGATAAAGTGATGAATTCCAAGTTGTTTGCCTTTTGCCTGGAATTTGCTTATGAATTTAGGTAAAGTAGCTGCCATTTATTTACTTGCTGTATTCTTTGAAGGAGAAAACACTGGTTTTGTATTTAATAGGCTTATTGGTTTTGAGTCATCAGTGTTTAACTCACCTTTCAGGCTCTTAATGCATTGAAATAATGAGGTATGGTGAAAGGAATTTGGTTTGCATGTCTCATTGCGAATGCAGTAATAAATCAGCTTTGTCCTACAAGATGCTGAGCTCCCCTTAGGAAGTGCTGACAGCACACTTATTTCCCTATACCTTACATGCACGCAGGAATGTGTTCTAGCTAAACCAAAGCAGTGAGCTTGTTGATCTTGTGTATGTTTGTCTGCGTAGTGTTAAATACTGCTATCTGGCACTTCTCACTGCTGGTTTAATTAGCTCTCACAGCAAGGATGCTTTGATCCAAACCATTTTTCAGCTATCTGGCTAGGAAACAGATAGTAAAAAGCCATGTGATTCTGAGGAATGGTAGGGAATATAAGTTTTTACAATTTTTTTTGCGTAACAACTTGAAATTCATTTATTTATGGCAATTAAAAAAAAATCTCATACTTATTCAAACTTGGACCATGAACCTTGACATCCTGTCCAGATCAGCATTCCTAGAAATTGCTATAGTTTCAGCATCTCTTCTTCAAAGAACAGGTAATGACTTTCCCTCAAAATATTTGTGTCCTACGTTGAAGTGTTGCTAGTATGGAATTCCCAGTGACTTTTCCCTCTGGAGCAGTGGAATTGAGTATCATCTTTCACCTGTGCAACTTGTTCTGCATTAACAATTTTCCCTAGAACTTGTTGCAGCTTTGGGAGATTTCCATATTGCCTTTGGAGGTCTGCGAACCTCAGCTGTGGTGTTTTTCTAAAGCTCTTACTGATGTGCTTCTCTGCAAGACCAGGTTGCCTATTTAAGCAGGAAGCAATGAGGTTCTGTACTGATGATACTGAAGAATGGAGTATCCCTCAAAACAGTATATTTGATCCCAATTCTGGTTTTGATTATGGTTGTTGTGTTCTCCTTCCTTGGAGCAAATGCAATTCCTGATTTTTCGTGCTCATTTCGTGTTGGAAATAGGAATGTTTACTCCTTTGTTTCCTGCTTACTCTAGCCAGAAGCTTTGCTTGCTCTGGTTTCTGCAGTAGTTCTCACTCACCCCATGACTATATCTATCTCTGCTCTGAAGGCACAGTCAAACTAGGCACAAGGGCAAGTTGGCTGGTGTTCAGAAAAAGTTAAGTATTCAGGTTGGAGGAAACACAAGAGTGCCCACAGGCCATGTTAAGCTCTGAATTTTAGCGGCTTGACACCTGCTTGGTACAGGAAATCTGCTGTGAGTTTTCCCCAAGTAATCTCTGTTGAATGAAGCTGATCTTCATGAGGATGAGTGGGTTTTACTGTTTGTCTGCTTGTTTTAAAGTTTTCAGTTTGGGTAATATTTACTTTGTGTTAACCAAATTATTGCCTGAAGTCCTGCTGTTGATTTTCTACTGTACTCTTTACTTATGTATTTAGCTCAGTATGTTTCACTGGTGCAGCTCCTTTTAGGACATAACAGGGTATTGTTCTCAAGAAAGAAGCCAGTCAGTTGTGGGACACACAAAGTACTATTTCTGCTTTGTAAAAAACCACAGAAAAATATCTGTTTCTCACAACTCTGCCCGTTGTGACTTCCAGTCATGACTGGGTCCTGTTTTGCTTGCTGTTGTATAAATACATGGTGCTAAAGCCCTGGCTCCCTGGCAGAACTGGAATTTGGCATCTGCTGAATTACTCTGATCTGTGAGCCTGACGTGTTTTGTTCACAAGACAAGAGCAGGCTGCTGCAGGGTGGAGAGCAGCAGGTACTGCCCTGTTGTGCTTCAGCCAACTCCTTCCATAGCTGCATGAGTTGCTGCAAAAGCACAGAATTCTGCAAGTCCTACAAAGATAAAGTTTCCATAGGAAGTTTCCCTGAGTTTTGGGTTTGAGCTCCAGCTTCTTCTGGCTCTTTGAATTGTGTGCTTCCTATGTATTGTTTTTGTAGTAGGATGTTACAGTTAACCTGGGTCTGAAAGTATCAGGACTTATAAAACTGCTGGTGTGTTCCCACAGCAGTGGTGAGCTTCCACTTATATGATGTGTTTAGAGGCTAAAGTGGAATCTCTAATGTTTTGGTCTTGTCTAGTGCATTTCCTTAGCCAGTCACAGTGCACTTTTCACAGGGGTAGAACTGTCATCCCTATTTTACAGGTGGAGAAGTTAAGAAACACAAAGGGAAAATGATTGTACAACACTCTTCAGAAAAGAGAGCTTGCTGTGGCCCCCTTTCTCCTCTTTCCTTCCCCAGCTCTCCTCCTTTCTCCTTCCCTCCTTGCTGGCTGAAGCATTGCATCTTTGCTGGCTCTTGCTTTCTACTTTTATTCTGCCTTAGGTAAAACAGATGCTCTCTGCCAAACATTACTGTTCACTCTTACCATGGGGAGAAGATAAGCATTAGTCCTCAGCTCATGCTTTTGTTTTGTTAAAGTAAACCATCATCTTAGGCTTATGTGTCCAATTGTGCAGTAGAGTAACCAGTACAGACTTGTAGGTGTTTTACCCTCAATGCAACAACATTCACACAGTGTGGAATAAGCTAACTTAAATTTGTATGCATTTTAAGTAGCATTCATAATAAAAGTATCAGGGCTGGGAATTCGAGGTCTTAAAAGGAGACAGGTGTGATTAATGCTTGTTGTGGTTTCCTTTTATATTTGTCTCTTGTAGCAGAGTGTTGCTGTGGATTCTTTGTGATCCTGATCCTGGGCAACTTCTGGTTCCTTGCTGTTCTTTACCTGCTGTGGCTGTACCTTGACTGGGAAACGCCATGCACAGGGGGCCGGCGGTCGCAGTGGGTGAGAAGTTGGACTGTTTGGAAATACTTTAGGGAATACTTTCCCATTCAAGTGAGTAAAAGGTTCCTCACAGAACTGTATGCATTGTAACAGAAACAGCTTGAATAGCTGTGAGTGTGGGTAAACATTTAAGACTCATCTTTGGTAAAACTCTAATACTTATGCCAGGGTGAACTGAACTTTTGTTTAAAACATTGGAAGTCTGAGATTTAGTGACAAAAAGAGGCAAGGGCTGATTTTCTACTTGGTGGTAGTAGTGCCTCAGCACAGTAAATGCTAAACATGATATCTTGAGACACATCTATTTCAACTTATATCCCCCTGTAATACAGGACAGTGCTCAGAGGGAAATGAATTGTCATCGGTTCTGTGTCCTGTCAATATACAATCTCCATACTTGTTTTTGAGAATCCTTCTGAGGTAAGTATTATGTCCTCCACTGTCTCTATTTTGCAGCTTATAAAAACTTCAGATCTGAATCCAAATCACAACTACTTATTTGGCTTTCACCCTCATGGAGTCCTAGTAGCTGGAGCCTTTGGTAACTTTTGCACCAGTTCAAGTTTCAGCAGTTTATTTCCTGGCATTACTCCGTATCTTCATATCATGCCCATCTGGTTTGGCTGTCCCTTCTTCAGAGAATACATAATGAGTGCTGGTAGGTAAAAGCAAAATGTTTCAGTTGTTGTTCCATGTTATAGCTTCTGCTTCAAACGTAGGGTCTATGACTATACCTATAAATGGTAAGTAATTTAACTTCAGAATGATCAGCATTGGTGCTAAATTAAACATCTGCATTATGATAAACTTGCTGCAAAACAGTCAGAAAGGCTTTCTGAATAGTTTAACAAAATTACATCACTGAGCTTTTTTTTTTTTTTAATAATTTTTTTCTGAAAAAAACCCCAAACCCAACCCCTGCTGTTTTTTCCTTGAACAGCAGTACTGCGTACTAGGAGAGAAGGTCATATTGATTTACAACATTACTTAATCATTGCACTGACACTTGTAAAACAAATTGAGAATAGTCTCTTGCCTGGAGGTCTTAAATCCTACTCATTACAAGTATTGATTATCTAGTTCTGACTGAGGTACCATATTGCATGTTTGTATAATTTTAATGGAGATGTAAACTGTAAAGACAGGAACCTTGTGTCTTCTCTGTTCTGAGTAGTATTTGTCATAAACTGGTGATATTCATGAATGGTACTGCAGTAATGAAAGATAAAAATAACAATCAGTAACATTTGGGGAACAGAAGAATGTATAATGAAATTAAGACTAGTGTTACCCCCTAGTGATCTTTAACCCAGGTGCTATTTTATTTAAATCCATTAAACTAGAGCATTTTAGTAAATATGGTCTAGTGCACAAGACTAGGTCTGGGAAACAAAGATCTGGCTCTCATTCCTGACTGCAACTTAGAAACTGTGATCTCAGATAAGCTATTCAACGATTTAATTTGTAGAAACATGCCTAGGATGATGTTCAGATTAATACCAGAATTGCCTATCTATGTATACTTCAACATACCAGAGAATGCCATTCCATGCAAATGTATTTCTGAGGGGATTCTTTCAGGCTTGCAAAATTAAGGGATTGCCAAACCTGGAAGCCTGCTTTACACTTTGGCATCCTACCCATAGGAACACATATTTATCTGCTAGATGAGAAATAAAATTAGTAAAAAGCATGCTAAAAAGTAGCCAGTATTGTAGCTTGTTTTTCACAGGTATGTAGCTGATAAACCAGAGGGGACCTTTGGTATAGCACAGGTTATCGGTCAAAACATAAAACACTTGCAAAATCTTTCATGTAGTAAAATCCATGCTCCTAGCACATTGTTTTTTCTCCCAGTCCTTTGCTCCCTGTCTCCAAAGGCTGCCAGGCTGCAGTTGTTCTCATCAGGAAAGGCTGTTGCAGCACTACTGAACTCCAGTGTGAGTGAGGGGGGAATAGTACCCAGCATGTGGGCTGACAGCTCTGCTTCAGCAAGGGAGATAAATTTGTCCTGGGGAAGGACAGTGTCTCTTTCTTTCTCTTCCAGAGAAAATGCATTCTGATGGATGAATGATTCTCATTATTTGTGACTGTCAGGTCAACTGCATGTTTCACAGTCATAGTGGTGACTGAAGACATATATGGCAAGTGGAAGTAACTTTTTACTGAGGTCTGAACTTGCTCCAGTAGCAAGCTATTCCTCTTCGTGGCCAGCTATCAAAACTAAATCACAGTCGTCTTCCCTTTCTTGTGAGATTTTCATAATCCACACTAATGTCCTTCACAGGAGAAAAAGCAAGCATGTAACAGGATATGAAGTCTTTGCTTAACAGCCATGAGAGCACGCTTTGATACTAGCACTGTGAAAACCAGCAACAATGCAAACTAGACTTGATCTCTAAATTGTCATTTAGAGTATATTAATTAAACACAATGTAATTAAACATGGCTTCTGGGTAAATGGTGCTACTCTGAATATTTGAAGTAAAACTTAGGGCACAGAGGAACTCTGGAGGGGTTAAACACTTGTCTGTTAGAAGGAGGGTCTTTCAAAACACTAAGTTCAGAGCAAGGTCTAAGTCAGTGTTAAAGACCTGTATGGAAATGTGCCTCTGATTAGAAAGTATCAGGATCAGGAGTACCAGGAAAGCTTCATTTTTTCTGCTATTTTAGCCTAAATAGATTGGTGAGTGCAGGTACTGGTTGATAGAGAGTGGTACAGTCAGTGGGAATAGTGTAAGTGAGCATTTTCTGTTGCTTCTGGAACTATTGTGCCATTGCCTTAAATGGAGCTGCTGGTTTATAGCTTTGAAAAGAAAGAAGGGGATCAGCCTGGCACTGTAGAGCTGTGTTTGAGTTAACAAGTCCTCTATTCATTCTGTTAAACCCTCTGTGCTTGTGTTTATATACACCTGCTGTATGGCTTTAGCTGCTGCCTCTTGATAGTATCTGCTCCCATTCAACTCTTCTGATCTTGGGACAGAACCTCTCTGAGGGGAAGCTAAGTTGGCAGAAGAGCACACTCTTCCCTGAAGATCTTAAAACTCCTGTGATAGGCAAACAGCATTTAGCTCATCAGTGTGAAATCAAAGGACTTGGGTATGACCAAATCTGTTGCAGATTAAGGGGGTTGAACCCAAATCTTTGAAACCTGTCCTGTGTTGTAATTATTTTGAAATATCATTTAAATATTTAAAAATATTTCTTAAATTCCACTGTACTTGTACATGAAGATCTAGTGGTCACTCTTATAATGTTTGCTCCTGAAGGCATGGTTTCTGCATCCAAGGAGAGTGTCTCCTATGTGCTCAATAACAAAGAAGGTGGCCATGCATCCATCATTGTGATCGGAGGAGCAGAGGAATCTCTGAATGCACGTCCTGGAAGTTTAACATTGAGCATCCTCAAGAGGAAGGGCTTTATTAAAATGGCGTTGAAACATGGGTAAGTTTCTCATCTGGGCTGGTATAGTGAACGTGCTTTGAATAAAGATTGATTGTTAAATATACTTCATAGAACAGAACAGAATCATAGAATCACTTAGGCTGGAAAAGACCTTTAAGATCATCAAGTCCAACCCTCAACCCAGCACTGCCAAGTTGGCTGCTAAACCACCTCCCTTAAGTGCTACATCTAAATATCTCCAGGGATGGCAACACAACCACATTCCTGAGCAGCCTGTTCCAATGCTTGACAACCCTTTCAGTGAAGAAATTTTTCCTGGTATCCAATCTAAACCTCCTCTGGAGCTACTTGAGGCCATTTCTTCTTGTCCTATCGCTTGTTACTTGGGATAAGAGACTGACCCCCACCTCACTACAACCTCCTTTCAAGTGGCTGTAGAGTGATAAGGTCTTCCCTCAGCCTTTTTTTCTCCAGGCTAAACAACTTTCACCAGCTTCATTGCACTTCTCTGCACCTGCTCCAGCACCTCAATGTCTCTCTTGCAGTGAGGGGCCCAGAACTGAACACAGGATTTGAGGTGCAACCCCACCAGTGCCGAGTACGGGGGGATGATCACTGCCCTAGTCCTGGTGCCCACACTGTTGCTGATACAGGCCAGGATGCTCATGGCCTTCTTGGCTGCCTGGGCACAGCCTGGCTCATGTTCAGCCAGCATCTCATTTACTGTGCAAGAAGAAACATGGTTGATTCTATAAATAGAGACGCAAGGAAAATGAATGCTCAGTTTAAAATTAATTACTTACGTACATTCTCAAAGTCATATAATTAGAATTTTAAAAAGGTACTTGTCTATGAACCTGCAGATGTCTGGCATAGGAGCCAGTCTGTCCACCTAGATCCAGTCTGGGAGTGTTGCAAACTCCCTTTGACTTATCATAATTCGTAAGCAGTAGGTGTTATTAGCATATCTTGTTTTGTTTCAGCATATCTTGTTTTGTTTCAGTTGCTTTTTGCACTAGCAAAGAGTAAGAATTATGAAACTGTACTAGTAAACCTTGGCTGTTACTGCTGAGTGGAGCAGACAGTCTGTTTTGTTTTGTAAATTAAGAATTTGTTCTATTAAAATTGTTATATTAAGATAGAATTTTATTATAATTTTGAGCAAATAAAAATTACAGAAAGTTAAGTCCTGTTTTATTAAATCACTGAAAACTGTACTCTAGGAAGATTTGTTTTCCCCTTTATTCTAAAAATTTCTTTTGAAGGTAGGTATTTGCAGAAGTAAGTTTCTGGGAATTTTTGGTGAAAATTTCAATTTACACTTTACACAGTATAAGCTATTGTGTTTGTTCTGGACTGGTCTAGATGTCTTGTATACTAGAAACATTGGAACTGATGGCTTGTTCTTGCTAAGCTTCCTGAACAGCTCTCAGTATTGTATATTGTCATGTGAAGCAATGAGGAAAAAAAAATAGTAGTTTTGAGAAATATGGAACAGATTTTTTTAAGCTATTAACTGGAAAAAAGGTGGTCGCTGAGAAGAGGAGCGCTCTGTCCTCACACAGAATGCTAACATCTGTTTTTTTGCTAGAAACTACTCTGTCCAAGATTCCGAGAAGAGTTCTTATACATATCACTAGAAGTCTCATAAAGTACCTGTTCTCTGATAGAAAGTAACATTTTAGTCTAATTTGTAGCCAGAAACAACACTTGTGTCTTTAAATTAGGGCTTCAGTGCCTAAATGAGTCTTTCCTCAGTTTCTGCTCAATTGCTCATTAGTCCAGTGGGATCCTAAACACTACCCATAGCTTTTATTTTTTTAACCTCAAAGTTTAGAAGAATATTTAGGTGCCTTTTTCTATATAGTGTGCCCATAAATATCTGGTCTGTCAGATTACAAAGGTTGGTGTTTATCTCTCATCTAAACTGATTGGAATTGGGAAACTAGATACACCTGTGCCTCTCATGGCCTTGATTTCAAAAGCATCCCCTACACACAAGAAGATCAGGAGACTTACAAAACACAGGAATGGCCCACTTCTTTCTGTATGAATTCTTTTTGTTTCAAATGATCATCCTCTTCTTTCTTAAAGAGGCTTAGTTGTGTAGAGCCCTCCACCAGGGAATAATGCCTGTCTCTGCCTGAGTGACTTCAAACATACACCTCACACATGGTCATCTTAACCACCAGGCTACAAGTCATTCTGGGTTTGAACACTGGCAAGAAAAACTGCTCCTACATGAAGCGTAGGAATCCTGACTTTGTTTCCGTACAGTGGGGCTGAGGAGCAGTATGACTAACAGAGATTTGCAGCACTGTTGGCAGTCCTGAGTTGTTGACAAAGACTCCATATCCAGTAACTGCTTCTGGCTTTAACATTTTGTTTCTAACAATTAAGAAAATGTGAAAAAACCTTCCAACTCACACAGAAATGAAAGGGTAAGGGAGGTTTTCAGGATGCAGATGAGAAGAACCACCTGCCATAAGTGCCTGCATGTGTTTCTGGTGCTTCTGCAGCATCAAATCTGCAGCATCAAATACCAAGATAGGAAGGGGCAGTGGAGAGACCTGTGCTCTGGCTCCTGTGCTGCCAGCACAGAGAAGCTGTGGTTCCTCAGCTATGTGGTCTGAATATGTTAGCAAAAGTCCTCTGCACTTGTTGAAAAGACACTTTGATCTGAGGTAATATAGGTATCTGATATGTAGAAATCCTAAAGACGTGAAGCAAATGATGAATCAGCTAACTTGCTTTTAGTTTCACAATCGTAAGTTACTTATTTCTCTGTCTGAACCTCCTACATAGCATCTTGCAAAAGTCTTCACCAGATTAAAACAAATCCCACAGTCTCAGGGTGCTATTGCACCACAAGATAGTCCTGTTTGTCTTTAGTGTTGTAGTAAAAAGTGGAGTATTTACACAGCCATAGTAGGTACCAGGCTTTCCAATATTTCCTTCACAGGTGGCTGGGTGATATGTGCCCTATTTGAGAAAGAACCTTTTAGCAGACACTAGTCAGAATAGTGAGTGGAAATAATAGTCTTTGGGAGTCCTCAGGCTTGAGAAGCTGTAGAAGTGGTGGGTTTTTTTCCCCATACAGGTGGGTTTTGATTGTCCACAGTACTTTCCAACCAGCTCTGACCTCAGTGCATCCTCCTCAGGTGTTCAGAGTGCTGCAGTAATTCATCCTGACAGTATTATAGCAATGCTGATAGTTTACAGTAAGGTTTTTATCAAAGATAGTGTGGGCTGAATGGAGCTCAGATACAGAAGCTAAGACTTAATTAAAGCAAATAAACAACCTCTGTATATTTCAGAGATTGCTTAGGAATACCCTGCTATTTTCTTTAAACTCTGTAGAATAATATTTAATGAAACTAAGCATTAATCAAAAAGCCTACTGCTGTCATGTTTTTAAATGTAGCAGTAGTTTTTCCTAGTGAAGAAAACTGCACTGATTCCCTTGGCGCAACTAGTTTTTCCGGGAGCTAGTCGGTGCCTTTCCTCCCAAGCCAGTTCATGAGCTGAATAAGAATTCATTAGGCTATGCAAGAGCCAAAGTGAGTTATAATTTCTGTGGGCAGGATTTGACCTCTGTTAATAATGGATTCAGGCTGGTGTTTTCGAAGAAGCCTGGCGGAAGCAGGATTTCACTAGGAATTGGACAGCAGAGGAATTTGGCATTGCACCCGTGCCTGTGAGGATGTCTGGGTTTTATCATGGTTTTTGTGCTGAAATCAAATGCATTCATTGCTCCAGTCAAAAGGCAGAGGAAAGCCAAGATCTGGTTTTGATGCCACCCAGCTGGAAGCATTATAAGGTTAGCAGTGAGGCTGCTTTGCTTGCCAAGGGAGAAAATGCAGTGGAACAAGGGTGGACTTGCTGAAATAGTGGTGGATAAGATCATACTTACGATATATGCAATTATTAATTTTCATGATTATGAACAGTCATAACAAGTTGTGATGGGTACCAGCCAGCTAAATACTGCCCAAAAGCTAGTTGTATGCCAATCACTTATATTTTTAAACCCCAAAACAGCCAAGGCAGCCAAAAAGCAGGTGCATATCGGAGTCCTGAGTTGAATGCTTGATGAAGTCTGGAGCTGCCAAAGCTTTCTGTGCTGGTTATTGTGAAACCATTTCCATGCTGCTGATGTGAAACACAGTACAAGTGCAGGCTGGAGTGGGGTTCTCAGTGTGTTCTTTGTTTTATAGGGCTCATCTGGTCCCGGTGTTTTCCTTCGGTGAAAATGAACTATTCAAGCAAGTTGCAAACCCCAAAGGGTCATGGCTGAGAAATGTACAGGAGAAGTTGCAAAAGATAATGGGCTTTGCTTTACCCCTATTTCATGCTAGGGGAATATTTCAGTACAGTTTTGGCTTAATACCTTACAGACAACCTATTAATACTGTTGGTAAGTTTCCTGTGCCTTTTCTAATGCGTTTTCAAATGTTCAGAAACACATAAGTGTGCTACTAATATCTGTGTAAACTTACATATCTAAAGGAAGCAACTGGTTGTTACGCATCTTAAGTATGTGAGGTTTAAAATAATTTTTTTTTCTTTTTAATTCTTATTCTTCCCCAATTAAAAGGGGAATTCTTTTCTCCCTTTCCCCTTTAAGTCCCAGGCTAAATCTTATTCATCATTCAGTTATTTACAGGCTTGTATCCTTGGTAATCCTCAAAGAAACCCAAGGGTTGTCCAGTCTGTACCAGAGGGCTGCCACAGCTCTGAAGAATCTGTCACTGCAGATTCTGGATGTTGCGGTTGTTTTTGTAGGATGCCCAGCACCTTCATTTCTTAGCCCTGCAGAGAAGCAGCAGTTCGGTATCTCAGCTGATGCAAGGCTACTGGAAGGAGCTGGTGCAGCCCTGACCCGCTGCTCACTGGGACAAGGGAACAGAAAGAGGAGGGAAGGGAGAGGGCACCTTGCGGCAGCTCTGTCACAGCCCTTCAGCAAGCTGCTTCTTACTTGGCATTGCAGCTCCCTAGGGTGTTTCCTTCCCTTTTGGTTTATCCCAGTGGAAGGATCCATTCCTATATAATTGAGAGCATGCATGCCATGTCAACACGCAGTTTGGAAGAGGTTTGTATGTTCTACAACATTTCCTTGAGCTGATGACATCAAGGCTGTTCTGTAGCTTAAAATGTCTTTTGAGGCCAGTCTTCATCATTGTAATATTTATGCCAAGGACTCCACCTCCAGTGAGGAGGTAGCCTGTGGCTAGAGCACTGGAGTGCTACAGATCAGCAAGACCACAGTCTTGCAGCAGAACTTGTATGATCTTATGAAATGTTTTATATTTGGTGTTTCTGTTCCCTTATGTTTGAAAGCTATCACTGTGTCCCTGCATTCCTTGAGGTGGGATGGATGGTCTTGATGTGAATCAACATGGCTTTGAAAGTGTTAACTCAGCTCCTGAAAGCTTCAGGGTCACGTTGAGCTCTACCCAAGCCAGTTAGCCATGCTGGTTAGGTATTAGTGAGCTTCCTCCTGGTTCAGAAGCCCTGAATTGCATCTCCTAAAGCAAGGAGATGCAATTCAACAAAACCAAGGTTTGTGAAGTCTGAGTGTTTTGGGCTTGATGAGTGAAGTATTCTTGTTTTTCCAGAAAATTATTACTGCTTCTCAGAAATAGAATCAACTCTAAAATAGCAAATTAAGCAGGTTGCTTAAAGCTGCACAGAAAATTTGAGAGATGAGTGTTGTTTCCAATTCCACAAGAAATCTCCACTCTCAGGAGGAGAGACTTGCAGAAGGGCTTGGGGGTAGTTTGGTGTTGCCAGTCATCCTTCTGTATTGAATGTATACTGATATCACACCCCCTAATGTATTGCTCAATCCAGGGCTGGGTTCCCACCCCTTGCCACGTAAAGTCTGAATCTCAGCACCCTGTAGGGCCCGTGAACTGTTGGCAGCGGAAGCTGCAGCAGGAAAGTGCAGAATCAGCCCCTTTGTGGTTCTGGCTAGACTTCCGTTTAGTCAACACCATCCAGTCTGAAGCGGCAACATCTGTTGAAAGGGATTTTCAGATGCCTTTGTAAAAGCTCCTGCAAGGAGGGTGGTTTTGACTCTCTGCTTTTCTACAGACTTATTCTGTAATCTCAGTTGGATCTGTTAAACTCTCGGTGTCTCCAGTGCAAGAACAGCTGTCAAAATCTGTAGTGACTGAACACAAGGAAGACTGAGATCATGGGAAGCTTCTCTCAGCATATCACAGGCTTTTTAGCTAGAGCTTTTTTTGAAGGAGCAGGCTGCCCTTTGGACTTCCATGGCATTACCTCCTATGCTGCCTCTTGCTCTCACACCAACAGAGCAGGTAGCAGCCTTTGTGCAGTGCCTGGAGAATGTTTTGGTTGGAATTGTATTTGTGGGCAATGGATGGTTCAGAGGCACCTTACAGGGTCTGTGAGTTTTCATGTGCTTCTGCTTCCAAGGCTGAGGTAGCCAACAACACTTCTGGCACTGGTGCAGCAATACCCATTTTGAATAAACTGGAAGATAATCTGCATTTCCTTCAGTCCAGTTGATGTGGCTGTGTGGTTGAGGGCACCACTGTCCTCTTGGGTATGTCCTTCACACTAGATACTTATACTATTCAGATCAGAACAGAAGGTGGTGACAAGGTACATATTTTAAGTACTATTCTAAACTTGTGGAGTACTACCCTGATTGCAAGAGAGCAAGCAAACAGCTCATGGGATTGCATGCTGAAGTGTAAACTGCTCCTTCAAGTTAGCTATTAACCCTCTTCTTGTTTACTCTTCTACTGCCAACCTGAAATGATGGGGTTTTAAAGTGCATTTTATCTGAACTTGAACAAAAGGAAGTGAAGAACCAGATCCAGGACTCAGGTTTGTGAAAGGCAGGATCAGACCTTGGGGCAAGAGAATTGTGCTGTGATTCTGCCACCTCACTGGGAGCTGTGGTGGAGCTGTTACAGGAGGGAGAGCAGTTCTACTTGAAAAGAGACGTCACTGGAGCTAATGCTGCTGTTGTGTTTGATTTACAGTGGGAAGTCCCATCCCTGTAAAACAGAACTTGAACCCTACCACTGAAGAGATTGAACAGCTACATGCATTGTATCTACAGAAACTAAGAAAGTTGTTTGAAGAACACAAAGGAACCTATGGGATCCCTGAGCATAAATCTCTCATCTTCGAGTAGTACGTTACAATTTGTGATTCCAAATCCCATGGAAAAAAACAGTGTATGCTGAAAGATGTCTTTCTTGCAATCTGTCTTTTGCAATCTGTAATTATCCTTGTGTAAGGAATAATTTTAAGAAGGATTATTAGATGATTTATTGATTTCTATCTTAATCTTTGGGGGGGAGGAAAAATCCTTAGGGTGTGAGCCTTGAACCCAGTACTGTTTTGAGTTGTCCTTTTAGGTTCTTCTGTACCAGAAATGCTAGCAAGAGTCTCAACACAGATGTTCTTGCCACCATGGTACCTAACCATTGCTTGAGCAGAGGAAATTGCCCCAGCATGACAGAAGTATAAACCCGACAGGTCTTTGATTAGAAGTTGAGAGACTTTGCCAGCATGTATCAAACATAACATCAGGTTGTTCTCGGAATATCAGAAAATGCTGCTGCTCTTCCATAGAAATGAAGGTGTATGTTTTCAGCAGATGGCTATTACAAGCCATTTACATGTGAATTCAATAATAAATAGGAGGTTTTGGCCCTAAATGGGGTATAGACAAAAGTGGTTTGTCCAGGTTATGGAGCAGAGCAAACCTGTTTGGAGAACAGTGTGTTGAGTTTTCTGTATGCATGTATATGCTGGGTGGTGAGAAGCCCTGGATGATGTGACTTTTTTGGACAAGCTGTGCTTTGGATTGTCAGCTTGGAAGATGAAACAGCATTGTTTGGTAGTTCCAGCCTCAGAGGAGATGGCAGGCACAGGACAGAAGTTTACCAAGGAGCCTAGTGGGGGGAATCATATAAACTTGAGATCTTGTGCACATTAGAAAGGATCATATCCCAAGCCCTGCCACAGAAGGAAGGGGAGCCCAGTCTAGTTCTGCACCTTTACCACGGAAGGGGTGTACTCGATATATGCCTCTTTCTTCCCCACTGATAGATGTAGAAAGCTGTGCTGCACCGTTACTGTGCGTGTTTAACATGAGCTAAAGATAAGGATTGTTTCAGCTCTTGGAAGGGCTTGTGTCTAGGGAGGTCAAATACAGTCGGTTTGATACCTGGGAAGAGGTGTCTAGGGTCCTGAGGACTGTATGACTTGATGAGCCCTGAGCAGTACGTGATGAGCACTCAGCCAGCTGTGTGAAATGTTCTTTGGGTTTGTTTTTGTGCTGCCTGCCCCAGGAGTAGTAGTGCTGATTATTTATGAAAGAAGAATTTGGAGTCTGTGTCACTGTTCTAGATCATCTGCTCTAATGAGATATTTCCTCTCATTCTCAGTCTGCTCTTTTCCCACTACCTTGATGATACAGAAGCTCAGGATGTAAATTTTAATGCATTAGTGTAGGGTTCAGTATGGGAAGTAACAATGGATTGTTGTTGATCAGATTAGCCAAAACTTCTAGGGAACTATGTGAATACTGATTTTGGGGCAATATCTGGTCCAGAGGTTACCCTACAAACAGGCTTACCTCTGAATTCAGTGAGCAAATTATCTGTGTGTTCTGAGTACCATCTGTAACTGGCATAGGTGGAACAAGTAGGGATTGTGTTACTGTGACTACTGATACTTTCATTCCTTTGTAACACAGGAAGATGGAGAGAAAAAAAGAAACCAAAATCTTTAAGCTACTTAAATGTATCTTGTTGCTCAGTAACTGCTTCATATTGCTTATGGTGGCCCTTCCAAACTATGTTTTATTAACAAATTTTCTAGTGTACCTAGGACTGTTGTAGCATAGAGTATCAGTCTCTTAACCTGATGGGCAAGGTGTCATCAAAAATACCTCTGTGTTAGCATGTGGATTTGTGAAACAGCCCTGCAATACTGAGCCTAAAGGCCAGAACCCTGGAAGCCATAGACCCATTGTGGCTAGCACAGGCATCAGTCCTGCCACTGCTGCAGCCAAGAGTAGGCTTCCCATCTTTGTTAGAGTAAGCATCAGCAGTTTTCAGCTGCAGCTCATGCTTGAGAAAGCATGCTTGACTAAGCAGCTAGTAGGAATAGTGATGCCCTCTCCCCAGCTGCGATGAGACGAATCAGGTAGTGCTCAGACTTCTGGTGGTATGTCCACACTCACTGGGGCCTGCTTTGTCCTGTGTTTTTCTTTGTGCCTTCTGGTCACACAGGCAATCCCAGTGAAGCCAGTCATCTACAAGCAAGCTAGGTGCTCTGTCTCTGTACTATGCACACACTGCCTCCCCAGTGTGCTCAAGGTGACACTACCTGTTCCCTTGAGGGTGAACATTTCTCTGCCAAATTTTGTTTACACAAAGTCAATTCTCAGTAATTTTACTTTTGAACTGCAAAGCATATTTTCCACTTTGTAACTTTTTATGGTACCTGTAAAACATGAATGTCTATTCAGTGACTGCTGTGGCAAGGAGGTGTGAGATAATAAAAGTTTGTATCAAGTGTGCTTGTGTTGACTGCAATTCAAATATGTGTCACTGCTGTTGGGTAAGGGCTTCATCCCCTTGACCTTAGGAGCCTGACTAAGCACAAGAGGTCGTGTTGGACCAGTTACAATGCTGCAGTCATAGCATGCTGAGGAGCTGGATGGTGGGGAAGATGGATTGATTGCTTGCTGCAGGCTCCTTAGGCATCACCTGCAGCCAGGCTCCTGCTGGCAGTCTCAAAAGGTCTGAGGAAGAAGTGGCCTGTGTCAGGAAAGGCAGAACTGTGGGACGCAATGGGGAGCTGGAGCATGGGAGGGTGGGCACTCCTCTGAGGAGCTGGTGAAATAACAGCTTATGGAGTTGAATTCAGCTTGAGGGTAAGTTTGAATATCGAGTGAAACTTACATCAACTCTTAGTATCTGTACCCTGGAAAGAGGAACAAACCCTGCGGAGGCTTTGGTTAACTCCAGGAGCTGGGGAATTGAAGAGCTGCTTGGAGTAAAAAGCGCCTTAGTCTGTGGGGAAGAGGAGAAAGAGCCACCTTAAAATAGTGATATGTGTTTGGGTTTTTCAGAAGTGACAATGAGAGCTGTTGATGTTTATAGTGACAGCAGCAGTGACAAGTGAATTCCCAAGCCTGGGAAAGGCTAAATGTGGTTTGTTACTGCTTTAATACCTTCTTTACAGAACAATCCCACCTTGCATCTCCGTATACTATAAAAGGGGAAAATGAATAAAAAGGGCCTTGGATTGCTTTGAAGTAGTCCCATTACACCCATTATACCCACACCTCCCATTTACACATGAGTGCATGAGGGCACTCATTATGCGTGTGTGTAGATGGGAGGTGTGTCATGGTCTATCAATGGATCATCATCACATCCTGATTTTGCTGAAATGCTGAAAAGCACCAAGTTACATCTGAAAAACAAGAAAAAGATAAAAACGAGGAATGGAGAGCAACTGACTCTTCATGCTTCCCAAACTGCTGGAGCAACACTAGTCCTGATCAGGGATGGCTGCTTATGGCAGGTAAGTGGTGGTGTGTCCATACCCAAGAGGCTGACTCTGAAGGGAATTGGGTGGCCTGGTGGATGTAGGCAGTTTTTCAGCTGATGTTTCTTAAGGTTGGTATCAATTTTGTGTCGGCTGAAGTGCTGGAGATCTCAGCAGTCCCTCATCTCTTTAACAGCTGCAGAAATTGTTAACAGAATAGAGCTGTAGGTAGGGAAGAGGAAAAAAAAGAATCACAGAATCACAGAATCCCAAGGGTTGGAAGGGACCTAAAAAGATCATCTAGTCCAACCCCCCTGCAAGAGCAGGGTAACCTACAGTACATCACACAGGAACTTGTCCAGGCGGGCCTTGAATATCTCCAGTGTAGGAGACTCCACAACCCCCCTGGGCAACCTGTTCCAGTACTCTGTCACTCTTACAGTAAAGAAGTTCTTCCTGATGTTAACGTGGAACCTCCTATGTTCCAGTTTACACCCATTGCCCCTTCATTTAGTCATGTGCTGGAGACTTACATCCATCTATAACAAGTAACTAAAAGAAGGTGAGGAACTGTATCTTTTACGGTTGCCCCTGTACCCTAACACTAAGTTTCACAAACACAAGCTTGGGAAGAGGCTTTTGCAGCACAAAGAGGAAGAGGTTCCCTTGGAGTGTGCTGGGATCAAGGAATACTGTTGCCTCTGTATGCTCAGTTTGGCAGGCATCTAACCTGGTCTCCTTTCAGTCTTGAGCAGTAGTAAGAATCACAGCTGGTGGCCAAATGACACCACCTGTTCGTGCTATTTATCCTCAGTTAAATTTCCTACTGACATGAATGGAGCCCTGCTGCTTTTTGAATGGCTATGATGAACTCTGATAAACAGGCCAAGAAAGAGCCCATCACGTTGGCTGTGAGCTTTTCTTAGCTAACATGAACTGACAGTGACCTCCTCTTTCCTTCTGCAGTCAGCAAAGCAGTATTAAAATACAGAGAATAGGTTTGTTGACTGGAAAACTGGCATTCTCTCTATTTGTTGGAGCAGAGACTGTCCTGTAGAGATATGAATTACAGTGTTCTCCTGGTGTCCTGGGTTTACCAGGAGCCGTTTTGCTCCTTCTTAGTAACTGGTGCAAGCTCTGTGTTTTGACTTCCAGCCTGGGCAGAGAGCTGATAATACCGATTGTTTTTAATTGTTGCTAGGTAATGTTTATTCTGGCCAAGGACTCTGTGAGTCTCATGCTCTGCTGGGGACGAGGGAGGCCGGGAGGAAGCAGAGACAGGACACCTGACCCAAACTAGCCAAAGAGGTATTCCATACCACAGCACGTCATGCCTGGAGGGGGAACTGGAAGTTAGCCGGAAGGGGCAGGCTCTGGCTCTTCGGGGGGGTCGAACTCGTTCGGCGGTGGTATCGTATTCTCTTGTTATTTTCTCTTATCAATATTATCATTGGCGGTAGCAGCAGTGATTTGTGTTATACCTTAGTTACTGGGCTGTTCTTATCTCAACCCGTGGGAGTTACATTCTCCTGATTTTCCTCCCCATCCCTCCGGGAGTGGGGAGGGTCGGGGGGGGGGGTGAGTGGACGACCTGTGTGGATTGGTTTAAACCACGACACCTGGGAAAATTGCTTAGGACTAATTCTTAGACCTAATACGGCCATATAAGTGCTTCAGAATGCATTGAAGTGAAAGTCTACATTAAATCAGAACCTAGGGGTTTTATTTCTTGCTAACATTTGTGCTGTTTCTTTAAATTTGTTACTGTATGTATGCACTAAAAACTACTTTTTTTTTCTATTTAAATAAGCATTTTTTCATTATTTTCCCTCAAATTACTCCTGCCCAGCAGAGGCCTAAGCACAGAGAGCAGCTAAACCAGGGCAGCCTGCGTGCTCTGTGCCACTGTAGCTCTTGCAGAGGTGGCCTAGGCTGAACCCTGCCTGTTTGCCCGTAGGCGCCCCTCGCCCTGCGCAGAGCATCACTCACCACTGGTAGTCACTTACGTGGGGCCTGGCTCAGCTCCGGAAAAACACGTTTCGGGTGAGGATGTTACTCTCTGCCCCGCGGCTGCTCCCGCGGGGAGGCCGGGGGCCGATACCTGCTGCGGGAAAGGCGCCGGGACCCGCCGTGCAGAGCTCCGTCCGCGCCGCCAGGGGGCGCCGCCGCGCCGCGTCCTGTCCAGTCCAGTCCCGGTGCGGTGCGGTGCGGTGGGGCAGGGGCCGCGCTGTGTCCGCGCACACCGAGGCCGCTCGGAGCGGTGAGCGCAGCGCCGGCCCCGGCCGCGGGCGGGAGCTTGCGGCGAGGAGCCAGGGTCATGGCTGTCCTGGCCGGTGCCCGCAGCAAAGGTTAACGTGCCGCTAGCAGCTTGCAGCGCGCACTAAAGGCACGGGTTCCATGCGAGGTGCTCAGCATCTTTCCGCTGCTGACTGCAGATGCAGAGCCCTTTTCGGGTGCCCAGCAGTGCGGAGCATAAAGTGTGACCCCTCGGAAACGGTGGTCAGGAACATCCCTGTGGCGCCGCACAGAGGGGTGCTGGCAGGCAGACGTTAAGGGAGCCGGATTTAGCTTGAGGTAGATGGTTGCATGTTAAAGAGAAACGTTTGGGCATCCTCAGGCATTGGGGCTAACACCTGAAGCATGCAGAGTGCAAAGTTAAACATCTCTAGATGCTTGCTCCATGTCATGTCTCTCTTGCTTGCAAAATCTTGTGTTTTAGAATGCAAAAGACTTCCAATGTAAAAAGATTTCTAATGTAAAAAAGTATTGATGTTATTTGTATTTTATTACCCTTTTTTAAAACAATGAGTCATTTTTACTTCTAATATAAGCCATGTGGAATAAGAAAGGCTTTGAAAACAGTGGAAGTTTGGTAGAACTTCTTTACTGTAAGAGTGACAGAGCACTGGAACAGGTTGCCCAGGGGGGTTGTGGAGTCTCCTACACTGGAGATATTCAAGGCCCGCCTGGACAAGTTCCTGTGTGATGTACTGTAGGTTACCCTGCTCTTGCAGGGGGGTTGGACTAGATGATCTTTTTAGGTCCCTTCCAACCCTTGGGATTCTGTGATTCTGTGATTCTGTGATTCCATGCCTTGACTCTCAGCCAGCGGTAGGCAGCGTTGTCACATAGTCTGTCTTTATTACCTCCATCAAACAAAGTTTTGTCACCTGTGAACCAGAGAAAGAAAAGTCTGTAGTTGGACCATAAAATCTCTAGAGGTGAAAAATATCTGCTTTACTGTCATAATGCATGGGTGGAGGAAATGGGTGTTATTGCTGCACCTCGGTTACCAGGGGTGTTGTATGAAATGCTGTACACATGGCTACTCCTTATAAACCAAGATAACCGGTGTTAATTATGGCTCCAGAACAGGAAAAGCATTGTCGGAAATCCTGAAATATTACATACTGTTGATTTCTGGAATGAGCCATTTGAACACATTGTCTTGGCACTCTTGGGGAATGAGCAGGCCCTATGTAAACACATCGCTGCCAATGGGCATTTTACCTGAGTAACGATTGTACGTTAATCCAATTAGACTGGACTCAGGCCATGAGAAGTGGAGCTCCCAGTAAGCCTTCCAGGTTGTCACCTTCTCCTGCCTGTAGGGATGGCTGGCTGTTCAAACTGCATGGCTTGCTTTGGCTTGTCAGTCCTCACTTTCATGGAAACATGTATTAGGTTTTTAGCTTTGTTGTGGCTTGACTTCACTGTGGCTCATGTCTTGATGTAAGGATGTCTTTTGTGGGACTGCTCTTAGAAACTTGTGAGTTTGTCATCAGAAGTGGGGCATGGGGTCAAAGCTGACGATTTTCTCTTGGAAGAAAGGGTGTGAGACCTGTCTTAAACCTGCCTGTGTGTCCTGTCTAGCTTTTGTGTCTGCCTCCCGTACCCTGACACTAACAGGATGACTCTGCTGCTATTGAAGAGAGAGGTTTCCCTGCTGACGGGCCAGCCTGTTACATCAACTGCTCCCTGACAGCGCTAATCTGCATTACATGGGATTAAACAGTAATTAACTTGCATAAGCGCTTTAGCAACTTTTGCCCTTTGAATTGCAGTGTGTCCTGCACATAGAGGTGCACAGCCTCTGTAAGGTGGGGACAGCACAATGGTAAGACGGGGAGAAGAAAACAAAGCTGACGTTTCAGCCACCAACAGTGAAGAGGAGTGCGAAAGCACACATAGACAAGCTGAAATACACACTGTCATTTTTTTTGAGGAGTCAAGATATGCTGAATATCTTACAGGTATTACACTATAGGGACTGGTATCCACAGCTGTCTGTGGATCCAAACTACCATAGAAGAATGGCTCCATTTCCTGTCCTATGTTAAGTATTATTCCCAGGTGAGAATTTACCTGAGAACTTACTACGTCAGTTTTATACTGTTTACTCACCAAAAAAATCATACCTTTAACTGATTCTTACTGCTATGCTTGGGAGATTCAGTTCAAATGTGCATCCCTAAGCTGAACCGAAATGTAGTTTTGTCAACAGTTTTCTCCAGCTGCCATCCTCAGGTTCAGGATTCTGCTCAGTGACCAAGCAACTGTAGCCTTTAGGGCAGCCATCCTGAGAAACACTACAGAAATAAGTCCAGAGCAACGTGTCTTTTCACCAGTGTATGGCAACTCTTACATATACCTGATGCAGCTAATTCAGATCTGCTTCGAACCAGACAAACAGCAGGGAAGGCTGAAACGCATTTGCCTGAAGCATCTTCTCTTTCTTTGAAAACAGACAGTGCCAGGGGAAAGGTCTTGAAGTCAAAACCTTTCCTGACTCCCCCAGTAGACAGCGTGTTCTCCTGGGCCTTATGCGTGAAACTGGTTCCAGTTTCACGCGAGGTGTCCTGGGTTGAGCAGCAGCAGTCATTTTTCTCCTTCTTAGGAGCTAGTGCAATGCTGTGTTTTGATCTTTTGGCCTTGGAGCAGTGGTGATAACGCCGATGTTTTCAGTTGCTGCTCGAATGTTTGGTGTGGCCAAGGACTTTCTGAGCCTCGTGCTCTGCCAGGGAGGAGGGGAGGCCGGGAGGAAGCAGAGACAGGACACCTGACCCAAACTGACCAAAGAGGTATTCCATACCACAGCACGTCATGCCCAGGATGTAACGGGGAGTGACCCGGAAGGGCTGGTGGGACTGCAGGGTTGGAGGAGGTATCGGTCGGTGCTCGGCTGGGGGGAGTGGGGCGAGTTATTGGTCGGCTGGTGTTAAGGTGTTGTATTCTTTCCTCTTGTTATTTCCTTTATCATTATTATTATTGGTGGTAGCAGTAGTGATCTATGTTATACCTTAGTTACTAAACTGTTCTTATCTCAACCCGTGGGAGTTGCATTCTTTTTGATTCTCCTCTCCGTCCCTCCAGGAGCAGGGGGAGGGCAAGAAGGGGGGGAGTGAGTAAAAGAGGTTTGTGGTTGGGTTCAAACCACGACACGAGGCAAAAGTGAGGAGTCACCAGCAGGGCAGCTGAAATCTGCATGGCTCAAGGGAAAAGGGCTCATCCAGTCTGCCTCGTGGTCCATGTGGGTTGCTTGTTTGTTTGATTGTCAGGCTCAGGGTCCTCTTGCAAGGCTCACAGGAATGTGTTCTCAAGACCTTTCTGCCTTTCAGGAAGTGTCATCTTCAGAGACTGGACATTTCAGAGTAAGGCCCCTGAAGTTTTCTCATTGCCCAGACAATCCCATACCACTGCAGGTGTCTTAGGAACCACTGAGAAAATACATGCCCCTGAAGTAAACAGAAACCTTAGATATTATGGACTTCAGCCCTATGCACAAACCCTATGGGAATGAAGCACTTCAGAGAGTCTTGATTCAGTCTTAACTTGTAGCAACCTTGGGAGAAGTTGCTTGTGCCCACGGATAATGAACTACAGGTGATTCCGCTTATAGGTACTGATAGCGCAACAACTTCCCTTGTGTTTAAAACCAAATTCAAATGGGAAAATCAATCTTCTGCTGGCTTCTCAGTCCTTTTAACCAGGTAAAAGTGAGTCCGATTCAGCAGTCTGAATGAGGTCCAGGGTTCAGGCTGGTGGGGCAGCAAACAGGGAATGAGTTCACAAAGGGCTGACCTTTTTGGAATAAACAAATACGACTTCATTAATTGATTGCCTTGGGATTCAGGATGGGCCCTCATCCTCTGCACCCCTTTGTCCACAGCATCATTACTCCTCCCCAGGTGCCTACTGCTGCAGTAAAAACTGACTGGTAAAAGCGCAGCTAGATACCAAAGCCTGCTGATGTTCACTGGAGGGTATGGCTGTGTCACGGGCTGCTGTGGCACCTGGGAGCCCCACTTCTAACAACCAATCTGTACAAACACTGGTGTAAAAAGTAGAAGAGAATAAGTTATTCTAGTGGCATGATCCCAGAGAATGCCAAATTTCCTTGTCTCTCAAAATGCAGTGTTGTAAACCTGATGCTCACTGCAAGGTGAGTAGCCCTACCAAGGGTATCTTGAGAAGCTCACCTCCCTCTGAAGAAAACCACTGCAGGGTGTGAAAAGCTCTGATTCTTATTTCAGTCTGGGCATGATGAGATGCGCGCAGCTGAGGTAAAACTAGTAAGTGATATTGCCACCAGCTTGGGTCTTCTTTTTTAAGCACTGAAGTTTACCTTCACAGAACAGGCAGTTCCTGGATTCCTCCTTTAGACAATACTTTTTGTTTTAAAAGCTGGCGTATATTCTATGATTGATCTTTCCTATAGGACATGGGAAAATGGAACAGACGTTATTTGTAATGAAACCATTAGTAAAAAACAAAGTACGTAAGAAAATGATCCCCACTTGAAAGAACAAAACCAAAATATGAACGTAACAACACAAATGACTTTGAAGTTCAACTAATTCTTTTATGAACTGGAATCCTAAACCCCACGTCTTGTTTCTACAAGAATCTCCTCACCTGATTTTGTATGATGATAGCCCGGCACTCTAAACCTTGGAAAAAGGTTACTGGTTTGGATACTTGCATGGAAATCCCCAGTTTAAAAATGTTTATTACACTATTTGTCTACAGTTCTTCACAGCAGGAGCTGGATATTGCTGTTGACATGCTTACTATTTTTATGCCATTACTACTGATTTTGGTAACATACGGGATGAATCCTTTTCAGTATTGGAAGGGTATTCTTCTAATATTACTTGCTTATATTGCTATGTCTGCTGTGTAGGATTTCACAGAGAAAGATGGTAAGAGCTAGAAAAAATAGAGAAGAGCATGAAATTGGCTGTTTCCATGTAAAATCCCTAATCATGTGCCATTTCACTTTTTGTACAGGTGCATCAAAAAAGCCCTGATTCTGCTTTCAATGAAGGCTCATATTGCAGGGCCCTTGGGACACCTTGTGATATAAATGCAACTTCTTTGCTTAAGGCAGAGTGGTATGTGTAAAAGGGCGTAATTTCAGCTGTGTGCGGAGGTTTAAGATGTCCCACAAAGGTGAGGCTCTTGGGTACGATGTTTTCCACTTCGTTCACAGTTCGGCTTGGTGCCACTCCTGACCCCATCAATGCAACGGGAGGGTTGCTCTGCCTCATGGTGGTCGAGAAGCAGTCAGGCACTTGCCTCCCCAGCTTGGCCTATCTACTAAAGCATCTAGATTGCACTTGCCATGGTGGTGTCACCTGCTGCTCACAGTCAATATGGAGTGAAAATGGGGCTGAACCAGGCACTGACAGCTATGGGCAATGGTTGCAAAGGGTTATGGAGACTGATTTGCTTTACTTAAATCTGTGAGAAGGCAAAACCGGCTGTTACTGGGGAGTGCAGAGGGACAGCTGAGTTTTTAATTGCTCGCATTAAAAAATACATGAGAACTAATTGGAGTGTGATGTACAACCATCCCCAGTCATGGGCCATGTGAGTCCTTCCCTGTTTTAAGCTGTAGCCTCGACTGCATGTGAGAAGTGCACCCTTGGCCACTGTCCAGAGCTGTAACCCAGGTGCCAGAACTTACTAAAAACCCAGCAGCCAGCCCTCTGTACCGTTTAATCTTTCCTCTGATCACAAACCACAGAGCGGTGCATTTTTGATGCACCAGGACTGGAGGCTGATGTAAGCCAATGCTGCTGTGGTTTCTCATTATTACTCGGGATAACTTTCAACTACATTTTCAACAGAAAAATAGCTTTCCATTGGGTATGCACTAGGAATGCATTTGAATTCATCTGGTATTGAAACAAAAGGTATGGTTAAAAAGCAGGCTGAGCTTAGGTAAAACATGGTTTCTCTACAGCACAGTTAGCTAGATCTCCTATTTTAATAATTTATACACCCTTGAAATAAAAGGGATTAGAACATAATATCCAGGACCTATTAATGTTTGAAAAGGGCTTTGCAGACACAATGGATGGGAGCAGCTACAATGGATGTGAGATGTAAAAAGCTAATTAATAAGTAAATAAGCAGTTCTACGTTCATTTCTGTGTACATATGTAATAAAATGTTAGAACTTTCCTTAGCTAATTTCCCCTCCTGACAGCTCTTAGAAATTTTGAATGAGGGTTTTTCTTTAATGGACTTTCTTAGTTCTCTCATAAAGCATTTGAAGTGTGATTCACTGTTGTATAAAGCAGTCTGAAGGTTGTCATCACTCTACTATACCCCAGGTCAAATTAAGACTGACGGGAAAAGTTTTATGTTTTAAATGTGCATTAGCTCCAGCAGCACTCTCACCATCAGTCCTAAGCTTGTTCCACCTTTCCATATGAAGTGTGTACCTGGGTTCTCAAAAGTATTGTGCTTGCTGCAGCAATATTGTTGAAATCAAATGTATCTTTCAGAACATACATATATATATATATATATACACACACACACACAAAATTTACCTGGATTTCTGTTCTGGTTGGATTCTTCAAAAGTTTTCTGATTCATCATCCATTTCAAACAAATCTTTGCAACTAAAGAAGCAGGCACAAAGAACAAGAGAGAAGTCTGGATGGGAGTTTTCTGGATTTAAGTTTGGAAAGTGCAGATCTGGAACCTGATTCCATATGTAGAAACCTGTGTGTGGTTGAATGCCGGGATTTCAGCTGCTTTCAGATCATTCCCCTCCAATACAAGCACGTGAATGAGGACTGAACAAACGAACTCAGCGAGGCTAAATTGCAGCCTTAATTACATGGGATGTGAGGTAATGACGGTCTCAGGCCGTGATGGCAGGCTGCAGGTATTCTCGCTGCTCTCGGGTTGCTCACACCTCTCCCCAGGGAGGAAGCTCCATTTGGTTTATTTCGTAAACTGAATCATTTCTGAAATCTGGCCGAGAGGATGGACGTACCCAGAGTGAGCTGAGCGGTTAACCAGGGCTGAGGACACAGCAGCTGGGAAGGGGGCTCCTGCTGAGCACCCCTTGCCGAAGGAGAAGCTTGGTGCAGTCACAACCTTAGATGTGGGCCAGTAGAGCTTCAAGGAAGCTGAGGAGCAACACCATGGATGTCAATAAGACATGAGCGTTACCCCTGGATCTGCACCCGCCGGAGCTCCAGAGGTATTTGGGTATAGAGTGAAGTCTTCCTGCGACTGATGTCAATAGAAGTGTTCTCACTTGTGGGGGAAGGGCATTTACCCTTGTTTTCTTAAATTTGGCAGCGAGAAAGGAAAGGCCTGGCTTCACTTTGGAGCCAGCGGTCGCTGTCTGGTGGTATCTCCAACATTAATGTCTGCTGGCTGGTGCTTAGCTGTTCATCCCAGCAAGAGGCTCCTGAGCTGGGCCTAGCAAAAATAAAGATGATGGGATCCGGTTGTTGACAAATACAGTATGTCTTTTTGGTTTGGTATGTAAGTCTTTTTATTTAATGGGCAATAATACTGTATAGGTGACACAGTGATGGATTAAAAAAAAACATCCATAAAAGAGCTTCATAGAAGAAATAACCAAACACATATGTTAAGAGCAGTTTTGTTTTGTTTTCCTTATTGCAAGCCTCTTCATGTCTCTAAGGCCTTGTCTGCAATGTTTTTTTTAGCCTCTGCTTGGATTACAACAGTGTACCTGATGCAAACTGCTGGTGCAGATAGGCTGCTACTAAATACATGATGGCTGGAGCAGCAAATGCCCACTGAAAATGCAGGGTATGGACAGTAAGGAAGAAAATGAGCATGGATGGGACAGGGTGGTAGTTTTTGTTCGTGTGTTTATTTTTGCTCAAGGGTTGAGCTAGAGAGAAGGCAAATAATTGCCAACAGAAAGAGAGGAGGTGCCAGGCAGGTGGTACAAGAAATGGTACAGAGTCACCTGCTCTGCTGCCGGCAAGGATGCCAGCAATTAGCATGCCGAGTAGTGTCTGCAATGAGGCTGCTGTGCCTCCATGGATGATAGTCAGGTATGCAAACAGGCTCACAGGCACGTCATCCTCCCAGGTATTTACCCACATACCTAGGGTCAGGCTGTGAATTCCTCAGTTCAGCAGAAGCAAACACCCACCAAAGCCAACAGGAATCTGGCTCAAGCAAGAGGCATGTAATTCTGCATTTTAGTTACCAAGTATTGCATCTAAGTGATCCTGCTGCAGGGGAGAAAGGCTGATCTTAAGCTGATAATTCCTTGTTTAGATGTGACTTAAAATAACTGGCTTTGAGGAGCAGCAGTGCCTCCACTGATCTCAGTGAGAATCATTCTCCCACCAACATGGCTGCAGGTCCCAGAATTACCACTGAGAATGACTTCAAAGGCTCACTAGCCTGTCTTTTCCAGTACCCATTGAAGGACTGAATGAATACCAGCAGCAAGAGCTCCTCTGAGCCACCAAGAGCTAGAGAACCGGGCTTGGTTTTATGTCCCCTCCCTATCTCGTTTCAGTGCAAATGCCCAATGGGTAGCCAAGCTGAGGCACAGGGAGTGCAGATGTTGAGAGGTGACCAATAAACCTGCCATGAACAGGGGCTATTCCTACAGTTAGTGCCACCACATGGGGCTCAGATTCATGAACTTCCAAATACCTGTCTTTCTGTGGCTACGCACTAGTTTGTCAGCTCAGGGCATCCACAACTAGCTCTTACTGCTACAGTCTGAAATTTTAGCCCATAATGGAAAAATAAAATCTCGTGGGGGAGGTGTCACTAAAAGCCAGTGATGAATCCTGGCACCATCAGCATTGTGGATGGCGTGAACACATCTCCATGAGCTCAAGAGCTAGTAATCTGTATCCTTGTTACTCACCATCATGTGTCCAAACATAACTATGTTTTTAGTTACATGGCAGCAGAAGCATGCATGTTGTTGTTCAAGTGTGAAAGGGCCTTTTCCTTGTGGCTAGAGTCTCCCATGCTAATTTACCAGCCTCTAAACTTTGATCCTAGTCTAGTGCATCTGCTGTAAGATCAAGGACTGCAACAAGAACACAACAAGAGATAAAGACAAAGGACAAAGGTGATGGAGAGCAGGGGTTGCAGCAGCTGAGTTGCAGCATGTGAGTTATGTCCTGGCAACAGCCTGCTCCAGATAAAGTTGTACATGAGGGCTACACCTCTTGCAGGAAGGGGAAAAGTCAGAATTTTGAGGGAACCCAAAAGTTTAGTTCAAAAGGAGGATTACAGGTGTGTTGGCCTCTCCTTCCCCAGCACCAGCAATGCTGTGTCCCTTGAAAAGAGCTGTCATTGAAATATAACATCTTGAAATGTCAGTGGCAGTTCTCTTGCCTGTGTTTCCAGCTGGGCAAAGCTGGGCTGCTCCACAGCTTCAGACGTGACTTCTTTGGGATATATGTTAGCCAGTTCCCATGATATCAGAGCATATATATCTCCTGAATTGAGGACTGGGTTGTGAAGGCAGTAAGCGTCTCTCAAAGACTGCATCCTTTGCATTCTGGATTCAGAACCTGTCAGGCTTTGCTCATGAAAGCACCAACGTCTTTATTTGCTGGGTTGTCCTTATCGTTTGGGGTTTTTCTTAGATGAAGACTACTTTTTCTTTAGTACTTGACTCTTGTAAATTAAATGTAGGAAAATGAGAGGCTCCCCTAGGTTGACTGTGAGGACTAGAAGTGCTTTGGGAGAGATGCTTTTCGGCAGATAGGGAGATCATTTCAGGCCTTAGAATTAAGAGCATGACTATTTAGTACTCCTCCAGGCAAAAGATATTACTAAATATAATATCAAACTATTAAATAAGGGTGACGGGGTGTAATCTGTACCACAGGGCATGGCTCTTTGTATATTTCACAATAGTACTAATGAATTTCTAAAATCAAACTGCAAGCTGGATTTATTTTCTCACTTAAAAAAATAACTGCTCTTTTCCTGGCATAATGACTGTGATGTTGATCGTTGCCTTCTGTGCTGTGTATTGTTGAGGAGATGGATGGAGTAATGCGGAAGTATGAAGGACTTCATGAACTGGTGTTGAACACTGCTAAAGATAGAAACAAAGATGGATCAGTTTAGTATTGTTTTTCCAGGAGTTTTGTTCTTTGAGATAACAGAGGAATATTAATATTGCTATAAAATCTGGTATCCCTTGCATGAGAAAAATAATGAGGTAATAAGGAGAGTTTAAAGCTTTTAAAATTTAGTTTCTTAATAAACATTAGTTCTCAACAGAACTAATACAAACTTTAAGCTCTCAGCAGTTTGTATCATGCTTCCTTCACCCCTGCAGGAGCAAGCGAATGACACCTAATGGCAGTTCTAGCTGATCATATCCTAAAGGCATCCAGATTTCACACATTGATTAGATATTCTACTGTATACTTTCAGTAACTACATTCATTGTTCATTAGTACATTTACATCACTGTAATTACAGTATCACCAGAAGTCTAGTTATCTATTACAGACTTCAAATCTTGAGAAAAGAGTGCTCTACTTTTCTCTAATACTATACACTAAACCAGCCCTCTAGCTTTCAGACGTTTCTAACATCAGCATACTACAAAACTATTGCTCTTATTACTTCAACATAAGAGATGAAATAGAAATGGAAGTGTATTATGATTCAGTACTTATTAGGTCCAAGATTTTACATTCACGTATATTTTCAAGGCATTAACAAGACTTTAATTTAGGCCTCCAGAAAACTTCCTGCATTTCTACTTGTTTACATAAGAAGCAATTATTGACAAACCCTTCCATGGCAAACAGCAATAATTTGTTACAAGCAAAAATAATGCTGTTGCCTGTGTTAACATCCTATTCTGGAAGAAAATGAAGCTGACTCAGCACATGCAATTGGGCTCTCAGAAATGAGAGCAAAACAGGTTATGTGAGAACATGACCTTGGTGAGCTGTGCTAATGACTATGATTTAAAATGCCAGGCTTTTGTCTCAACTAGAGAAACAAATGAGACAAAATGCCTTTAAAAACAACCCAAATAACACTAAGCAAAGTGCAAATACAATTTACTACTAGTGAGTAACTGGGTGATCACTAGCTAAAGTATGTTCAGTTTTTCCCAAGCTGGGTAAATATGAAAGCTTAATGTATTAAAAACATGTGGTTTCTTGTTTAGACAGAGTCTCTGTAAATGCCTGTACTATGGTGCTGTTGGCTGGCCTGCACAGAACGCAACGGTCCTTGTCTGCACTGAGTACTGAGCATGTTGGTTTAGTAACTTAACTGGCTAGCAAAGACCAGCTCCAAATATGTTTTGAAAGTCTGTAGTTTCAGAGGATAAATTCATGATCTTCTTGGCAAAGGTAATGGATATTTGGTTAACATAACATAACCGGGTTAGAACTTCTTGGTGTGGGTTGTCTCTAGAAAAGTCCAGCATACAATATTCAGGAGGAAATACTGCTCATGTTTAAGCTGGACCATGCTTTCAGGACTTTAGATGTCTTTCAATTATTGTGTTATGCAAATGTAATAGAGTTTTGGTCTCCCAAGGGAAAGATTTAGGGGAACAATCCCTTAAAACACATTTACTGCACATACAAAGTACTTGTTGTTTCTAACTTTTATGCACATTTGCATATATTCTACTTTCATTTCCTAGAAGTGCTCACGTGTTTGAAATATCAGAGGAGTGAAGAGGTACAGAATGGAGTGTCTGAAGAACACATGAATGATCCATTAACCAATGAAGCAAACATTTTGCAGTGAGGTAGATCATGACGTGTAGATGTCCTCTTTGTGTTGTTAAGCAAGTGTTAGTTGTAGTTTTCCTCACACATGAACCGTCTTCCTTAATCTTAATCCTTCTAATCCTTAGACCTTTCCTGTGTCAGATGAGGATGAATGCTGTATGTGCTCCCAGATATCACTGCCCTATTTTCTCTAAACCCAAACCACCCTGTATCTGAACTCAGTGTTGTACTCCTTTAATCATCAAAGTAATCACAAAGTCTTCAGTTATTTATGCTTTTGCAGATTTACTTCATAATAATTAACTTCATAATAATGTAGGAGGATTATAAATCATACCTCGGTTACTGCACATTTAGCTATGGATTCTTGAATAAGACCTTTATCTTAAATCCTCCTGCCTTTATTATCTGCATATTTTCTTTTAATTCCCTGTATATTTTCTGATTTTACTTGTTACTGTGAGTGCTCAGTTGTATATGCTTTCTACTAAATTTTCATAGCATAGAATGGAATGTTAGTATATATATTAATATTTGATGTAGAATTTATTTTCCTTTGTTTTTATGAAAAGTTATCCCTTTCTCTAGTATTGCAGTGGGAGAGTCTTAAAGAGGTTTGCAATTACTATTATTAAATTAATGAATTCTGCAAACACCTTATGTAGCATATAATTAATTTAATAAGCATGTAAAACCTACCTGTTAGAAAAAAAAATCTATTTTCATGCTGTTTTCAGGTACCAGATTTTCGATCACTAAGTAACTGTCACCAAGCAAAGAAGTATGTCCATCAGTCAGAATTAAATAAAGCTCCTCTTAGCATTACTGAGGAGGAACTTGAAGAGCAAAGGTTCCCTTCAGCAATAGGTTGCATGGATTGTCTGATGCAATCAGTAAGGAAAACCTAAATGTTAACTGAGCAGATCTGACATTCTGCTCAGCACTGCCCAAAAGAACCCATGGATATATAAGCCCCTGAATAACCCCTGCTTTCACGCATACACAATTGTCATAAATGAGGCTTTAAGGAAAGAGGTAACTTTTTCCCCCTCCCATCTGCTACCAGCACGTCTCAGGTCTACTACTCCTCTGCTGCATCACTGCAGTGTCTCCAAAGTGCTCTGCAGAAGGGTGATGGACAAACTGCACTAAATACAACAAACCATTGCCTTGTAGGCATCAAGCAGCAGACAGCTTGCCAGGGATCAGCACAGCCTCCAAAATTGGACACCTCTGCTATGTCCCTGACTTTTTGAAGGATTCCCCAGTTGAGCTTAGTGAAATCAGTAGGATGGCTTCCTTTCCAAATCTCTGGCAGGGAGAAAGGAGTCGTTCCCTCCCATACAAAGTGAGCACACTGAAAGCCATTCTTTTGAAGTTTCATGTTATTGAAGCATTGCTGTACTGCATTACAAAGGAAATCCAGGTGTGTGCAATGAACGTAAGTTTTATGGACCAAATTTTAGGGGTATTAAAATGATCATTTTGCTATGCCAAAATGAAAATGGATGCAGGTATTAGGATTCAAACAACCCTGGATTCAAAATCAATTTAATGCAGTTTGAATAGTCAGTCTTTGAGTATATCGATCAACAGCACCTTGGTGTCTGTGTGCCACAAAACACTTGAGTTTACACCCCAGACCTGGGGCTTACTGCAACAGATTTCTTTTTCAAAATGTATACTATAGTTGTTGCTCTTACACATCCTAACTGCCTGTTCCTATACAGAATTCGCCTTTGTTTTTCGAGGCATAACTTGTCTATAGTTAAAGGTTCATCTTCTGATGAACCTGCAGCTCAAATGATTGATTGGCTTCTGATGAACCCATAGCTCAAATGATTTCCCAGCTTTCTTCATAGTTCAGGAAAGATTCTAAATCCTTTCACTCCTATCATTATAATTTTGTATTAATGTCCAGTATAACCAAGTTCAGTATGAATTAATTCAGTACTGTTACACCTAGGCACAACTTTGTGTGTGATATTTGGTCTGCTCTGAAGCATCTTTGTTATTTATCACACCCTAACATCCCAGATGAAGCAAATGCATTCATTCAAACTCTTTCTGCTTCCCAGCTTGGAACTTTTCTGGCTGGTTAGGATTCTCAGATTGAAATATTGCAGATAATGTTGTACAAATATGATGGGGTAGTAGTGATTTGTTTAATGAAATTGTTGAACAGACTTAGACCCTCTCAAAACAACAAAGCACACTGCAAATATAAAGTAGTAGCTCTCCCATGAATGCAGTTTGCACAGGAGACAGGATAAACGGGGGCTGTTCTTCTAGAGTGTGTTTTTGGTGCATTCAGACACCTAATGAAGTCATGGTGTTTCCCAAACTGCCAAACACTTGGTAGTTTACCTCAGTTTTCTCAAATAACCCCAAACATCTGACTTGCACAAGAGCCTGAGTTTAAGCTTGTTTTGGAAACCCTTGGCCATGTTTGTTTCCTGGTTGAAGTCTTAGACAGTAAAATGGTTTTGGTTTATGAAAACGTTGCACAGTGGTTGTCTAAACAAAACCCGTTAAATAAAAGCAAACTATCAGAAGCCATTACAGCCTTCACCTGCTACAGCAGGAAAGCAGGAAAGGATTGTTTTAGCCACTCACTATTGCATTATAGGGTTTATAACTACCAGCTCTATCTGTAACAGTACTTCCTCATGGTGTTTGTTTATTCAGGATTGCAAGAAAAGCAAGCCTGTCCTTAGAATTGGCTTTTTTCCTTCTCAAATACCAGGCAGACACAGAGCTATCCAGACAAACCTGGTGAGTCTTACGATGGTGGTCTACAAAAGCAAAAGGGCTTTGCAACCAGTGCTGCTTTAATGAAGAAGCAATCTGGAATCTGTGCCGTGTCTAGGAGAGCCAAGGCTGGTGTTGTTAACTGGGTTGGTAACTGGGCTGCAGCATGCCCAAGGCCTCAGACATGGACTTGGACCTGGACCTGGGCTTGGATGTTTTATGTTCTATTTGATGACTGCAGTTACAGAGACATGGTGGGATAGCTCACGTAACTGGAATGCTGTCACGGATGGCTGTGTACTTTTCAGGAAAGACAGGTCAGCAAGGCAAGGTGGTGGAGTTGCTCTTTATGTGAGAGAACAACTGGAACGTACTGATCTCTGCCTAGGGATGGAGAAGAATGAGTTGAGAATTTATGGGTAAGAATCGGGGGACAGGCTAACACGGGTGATGCTGTTGTCAGTGCTTACTACAGGAAGATCAGGAAGAGGAAGTTAATTATGGCCGTCTACAGACAGCTGTAAGAAGCCTCACGGTTACAGGACCTGGTTCTCATGAGGGACTTCAACCACTTTGATATCTGCTGGAAAAACAGCATAGGTAAGCACCAGGAGTTTCCTGCAAAGTCCTGATGGTAACTTCTTGACACAGGTGGTGGAAGCACCAAAAAGGAGAGGTGCGCTGCTGGATCTTGTATTAACAGAGAAGGACTGGTTAGAGATGTGAAGGCTGGGGGCAGCCTTGGTTTTAGTGACCATCAAATGGTGGGGCTCCAGATCCTTCATGGAGGAAACAGGGCAATAAGTGGGATTAAAACCCTGGATTTCAGGAGAGTGAGCTTTGGCATCTTCAATGACAGTTAGGAGAAATCCCATAGGTTAGGGGTCTAGAATGTAGCAGGGTCCAAGAGAGCTAGTTAATATTCAATCCTCACCTCCTCCAAGCTCAAGACTGGGGCTTGACCTGCTGGAAAGCACCTCTGTGGAGAGGAACCTGGGAGTCCTGGTGGACAACAAGCTGTCCATGAGCCAGCAGTGTGCCCTTGTGGCCAAGAAGGCCAATGGTATCCTGGGGTGCATCAGGAGGACTGTGGCCAGCAGGCAGAGAGAGGTGATCCTTTACCTCTACTCTGCCCTCGTGAGGCCACATCTGGAGCACTGGGCTGCCCAGCTCAAGAAAGACAAGGTGCTACTGGACAGAGTCCAGCGGAGGGCTTCAAAGATGTTTAGGGGACTGGACTATCTCTCTTATGAGTAAGGCTGGGAGAGCTGGGCCTATTTAGCCTGGAGAAGAGACGACTGAGAGGGGATCTTATCAATGTACACAAATATCTTAAGGGTGGGTGTCAAGAGGATGGGGACAGACTCTTTCCAGTGTTTCCCAGTGACATGATAAGGGGCAATGGGCACAAACTGAAATACCAGAAGTTCCATCTGAACATGAGAAAGAACTTTAGTTTGAGGGTGACACTGGAACAGGCTCCCCAGAGAGGTGGTGGCGTCTTCTTCTCTGGAGATACTCAAAACCTGCCTCGACATGACTGTGCAACCTGTTTTAAGCAAACCTGCTTTGGCGGTGGGGTGGACTAGATGATATCCAGAGGTCCCTTCCAGACCCAGCCATTCTGTGATTCAGTTGTGCTGTAAGGTAGTGGTTGCTCAGGACATCACTATCTTTGGAGTGCATAGAGATCACCTTTTTTCCACAGACTAGTCACTGTTCATTGTTCGATGCTTTTGATTCCTCTTGGCTACCTTTGACGCTGTCAGCTTCACTGTACCATTTCACTGGCCTAGAAAATGACAGGCAAATTTTGAGCAAGAAAGTTCAAGAGCAGAAACAAGTTCTATTTTTAATCCTTTCTCTGATTTTTCCATGGGTGACACAATTCCTCCCAGTGCGGCTGTACCAGAGTGCAGCGGTTTTGCAGTGTGCCTTGCAGCTTGTTTTGCAGATCCTAACCCGTTTACATGCTTTCCCCTAGTTGGAAATTTCAGTTTTGCGAGGTATCATACTATTAATACCTGAATGTCACTCTGATTTATTGCAGAAGGTTGGCAACATATCTGTGGTATGACAAAATGCAAGAGAGGAATTTAAAGTATTCCTCAAGCACTAACAAAGCTGAACTGTGTCAAGTGGTGATAAATTTTGCACTATATTCTTGACTACCTTATTATTGATGTCATCAATCTTTCTCTGTGAAATGTGGCTCTGGGCATGCCTGTATTACCAAATGTTCTACTAAATAATTAATCATTTGTGGCATGTTGCCAGTTTGTTGCTTTTCAATTTAACCTTATTCATTTGTTCCTTTATCTGGAAAGAAAAAGCTTCATGGATAAATATGAATCAAATGCACTGATATGTACACGGGGACTATTTAGCATTGAAACCTCATGCTGCTTGCTCTAGAAATGGTTTTTCATGTTTCAAACCAACACCCCAAAATTAACAGTTCTGCGAATGATCACTTCAGGGACACAAGCTGTTTCTGCTGCCAGAGCTCGCATCCCAGCTGGCTCTCCCTGCCCCTTTGGTGTATAGCTCAGACCTCTCTATGTTTTAAGAGGGCATTCAAAATGACACACTACCAGGGTATCTTTAGAAACGTAACATTACAATGCTAGTTTGTTTCATTAAAAATGTACAGGATATGAGCCCCTTTGCTAAGCTGGTTGTTTGTAGCTAAAGCACAATAAGTTCTACGCAAGCAGTTTTAAAAAGTTCCTTTCTTTTTAGTTAAAATTCATTTAATTTAGAATAATATTCGGTTATTTAATGAGTCATGAAGAAAGGCTGCTAATTTATTTTTCATGAGTTTGAAGATGTACAATAAAATATATTCTATCCAGACCACAAGATTTGTCCTTCCCAAGCCCTTCTTTAATTGTCTCTCCTATTTCACATAAGAAGTCAATTTGGTTTTAGTTTAACCATATGTACCTTCCTGAAGTACTTAATTTTGTTTGTATCCCTCCAGGGATTTTTAGCTAAAAGCTCTCACATCTGTTATATCTGTGACACTGGGCTTTTTGCCTTCCCCCATCTTCTCCCGAAGTATTGGTAGGCAGCAGCCTGCTCATCAAAGATTAATGCCAACTTTCCACACATATTTACCCATTCATAGACTCTCTTCTTTCAATGAAGCTTGTGGTTTTGTTTTCATTAATCCTCCCTGGATATTAGAACAGGCCAAGTATAACATTGGCTTACTGCTCTCTTTCCTGATGAGTCAGTTGACTGTACTTCCAAATCAGTATTGTCATAGGATCACTTGCAATCTTCTCCGCTATTTACTACTTGCTATTCATTCTTCATTGTTGATCAAAACATACGGCAGTGTTTTTTTACCCTTGAATGGATGCCTGAGACTTTTTAAAAAGGGAAAGTGAGAACAGTTAATGAGCTTTTCCTTCTGGAAATAAAAAAACAAAACAACCCAAACCCCAGCATTTGTGAACACATGACTGTGCTTAGTAGGAGTCGTGAATGTTTTCACAGATACTCCTTCCCTGCCTGAATGCTCTAGGGTGCTACAAGAACTTGTTCCTGCCTTTAATTGTGCTGTTGTGCCTTTTTATTGAAAATACAAATCAGCTACTATTTTAACTTGTCACTTCCTATCATTGTGCTTAGCTTGTGCAGGAAAGGTCACTGTCTCCCACAGCCACTAGTGGATGTGTGTACGTGTCTTGTGCAGTTTGAATTTCCAATTATAAACATAGGTTATCAATCACTTTATAGGTGACAATTGTGCCTATTATAAATCCCCAAATTCTTTGGTTTCCTTATGGGATGCCCAGCATAGGCTCATACAAGAGAAGTGTTAGAGTGTAAATGTCACATTATACCAGTATCTTCTAAAGTATATATTTCAGCAAAAAAGGTGTGTTCAGATCCCTGATACCATGAAACCAGCACCCCCAAGTCCTTCTCTGCAGGACTGTTCTGAATCTCTTCTCTGCCCAACCTGTAGCTGTGCCCCTGTACTTTGGGCACAGGTTGAATGGAGCCCTGGATGACATGGTTTAGTGTGAGGTGTCCCTGCCCATGGCAGGGGCGCTGGAACTAGATGATCTTCAGGTCCTTTCCAACCCTAACTATTCTATGATTCTATTCTATGATTCTAAATATTTTTATCCTTTGAACAGCTTACTCCTATCTAAATTACCTTCAGATGTGGAAGGCACTGGTCACCTCTTTGGGACATAACAAATGCTCTGTGATGGATATCTGACCTGCACACAGGAAGATCTTGGTGGGCTTGGGCGGTTGGTATTTGCAGGGAAATGGAAGTACTTGAACTGCTTTGGTGTCTATAACAAGCTTGCACACTCCTTAGTTACAGGCAAGGAGTACTAGTTTGGATGACGTGGCTGCTATCTATCTCACTCCGTACAAAGTCTGTAACAACTGGGGGTCATCAGCACCAAAGGCCTTGCAAGTTTTCAGAAACCATCTTGCTGGGGTGGCATGTCATCATTCAACCCGAAGACTGTTCGGGATACAGCCAATAGCCATGGGTATTTGGAATCAACACAGCTAGTTACACAGTTAGCTTTTGGACTGCAAATAACTTAAAGGTTCAGGCAAACTCAAAACATGCGCCCTGTAATAAAGGTAAGGCTGAAATACAAAGTTAACAACAAATCCATATTTGGAGTTAAAGTTTCTTTGGAATCTCCTGCTCATAAAGCTAGACAGAATTCAGATCTAGCAGTTTAATAAGGGTCACATTTAATTTCAAGTTGTGGATTCCAGGCATTTCTCAAAGTGAGGCGTTTGCCAAAATGTTTTACTGCTCAGTTGCTGGTGATTAACCCAGGAGCAAACAAGAATAGGGAGTTCAACATGATATCCGATGCTGAGCAGATGAGCCCTGTGCTGTCGGATGCTTTATCTCCCATCTTCCTTTACATAAAATCACTTTTGTAGTTTTATCCTGAACCTTGCTTGCCTTGAATGAAATGTGAAAGATTTTCTTGGAGCTCCTCACAAATCTAGGACTCCTTTCTTTGCGTTAATATTCACAGCGTATCTATTAAATTTACTTTGCCTCTGCCGATGTAAGCAAGCCCTTTGGCAGAAAGCCTCCTGAATTCCCTCCTATGGCAGAAATACCTACATTTTCCACCTTTTAGAAACAAGCTTCTTCTCCTTACAAGTCTGCTTATCCTTGTTAACTTCTTCCAGGGAGTGTGAAACTTTTTTCAATAGAATGTCTCCATACTCCTACCCCTATTTCAGGCAGCACCACTTGCTTGGGTAGCTTGTGACCTTTTAGCTCAGACAACTCCTGTGGGTAATGTTTTCCTGCTTTCATGTCCGTGGCCACATCTTCTGCTCCAGTTCTCCACATTTGGAAGCAATTTTTGCAGTAACTGAGATGACTGACTTAGTTGGTCTTTGAAGTATGTACCCTATTAATTTGCTTTAGCAAAAGTGAGTATATTCTCTGCAGACTGAGTATCACTCTGCAGATGATCGTAGATGAAAATAGTGTGTCTTCCCCTCAAATATGGTATCTATGAGGGGAAAGGAGACAGGACTATCTGTGGGATGTATGCCAAGTGTGGGGGTCAGCTCCATAAATGGTATAAAGTAGCTCACAGCCTGATGATGTGTAGGCAAGGTTGTGTTCAGATTACTGTCCTTAGTGTTGCAATCCTACTCTCCCCTTTCTTGTGCTGTGCCGCTCCAATCGCTGGGCTGTTCAGCCCCAAGGGCTGTGTGACAGAAGCACTTGATGTGCATGAACAGAGGAAAACAAACCTTACCCTTGCGGCAATGGTGGCTGTCACCACTGCGGTCGCAGCCACACAACCCGCTGTAATTAAATCTTTCAGGCTTGGAAACTTTCTTCCTATTTGTTGTTTTTATATTGCTTATATTTGGCAGGTGCTTATTTATTTTGTCTTTCAGTATCGTATTACACTGCTAAATTAAACCATTTAATTCTGAAGTGACATTTGCAGGATCTGGTTGAGTCAATACTGATAAAAGGGGTCCTCAGTAACTGTTACTGATCAAAACGTGCTCCAAGTGATGCCAGCTTTGATGACAGTCGATGTGAAATGACTGTCAGCACTGAACACATGCAGCTCTTGGGCAGAGCGTCACGTCACAAACCTTGGCAGCAATTGCCACTAATGACACCTTCATTTAAAACCTCAAACCGTGTATAATTTTAATGTCAGTCTCAAACCCTGAAGTTCTGGGTTTTAGCGCACTAACCCCAGCAGGCTGGCGGGGATGTAGGGGCACTTAGGGGCAGGGGCTGTCTCTGGTGCCTTCCCTCATGGCAGCCAGTGTCCCCCGGGCTCCCTAGGGCCCCCAGGCAAGTCGGCTGGCTCCTCAGGGGGAGCTCAGCAAGTTCTGTGCTCAACCGAAGTCACTTTGACCAGGAGACTTGTCAAAAAAATACCTATTAGGATGCATCTCCAGCTGGGATCAGGTAACTGTATTCCTGCAGCCAGGGCAAAATCAGCACTCAGGATTGAGTCCATTTGCCCTGTGGGAAGAGATTTGCTGGTCTGGATTGATGGCAAGTGGAATATGAATCAACAGTGTGCCCTGGCAGCCAAAACAGCCAACCATGTCCTGGAGTGCATCAAATACAGCATTGCTAGCTGGTCAAGGGAGGTCGTTGTCTCACTCTACACTGCCCTGGGTGCAGTTTTTGGCACCTCGATACAAGAAGGACATCAAACTATTAGTGTGTCTAGAGAACAGCAAGAGATCTGCCTTGAGATCTACCTCAAGGGTGGCAGCAGAGGGGACTGATCTCTCCCTCATGACCGGTGATAGGATGCAAGGAAATGGATATAAGCTATATCAGGGGAAGTTCAGACTGGACTTTAGGAAAACGTTCTTCACACAGAGGGTGGTGCATGGCTGAATCAGGCTCCTCATGGAGCCTGTGGTCCTTGGCCATCATGGCACTAAGCCTGTCAAGAGTTCAATGAGCGTCTGGAGGATGTTCTTAGTCACGTAGTTTAGTGTTAGATAGCCCTGTGAAGAACCGGGTGTTGGACTCGATGATCCTTACGGGTCTTTTCCAGCTTGAGATGTTCTGTGATCGTATGATTCTGTCTTACACTGTTGACACATGCATTGCTGGGGGGCCTCCTCACAAAGTAATGCAATTAACAGCGGACTACAGGTAATTAACAGTCGTTTTAATAGAGACAAAAGACACGACACCGAGGTGCAGGTGGGAGGAGGCGGGGTAACGTCTGACTGCTGTGACCCAGAGCCTCACCGTACCCAACCCCAACGCCCGCAGCTACCCCTCAACTCAGAGCGGCTGACGCGCATGCGCGGAGCGGCACGGCACGGGGAGGGGGCCTGCCCAGCCACGCCCCTCTCCGACAATTGGTCCCGCGCCTTGGCCCCGCCCACCGCCGTGAGTGACCTGTAGTAACCCCGGTGTTCCTCGTGAGCCCAGCCCCGCGCGCCACCCGGCTCCGGCCAATGAGGAGGCGGCGTGCCGCATACGGAGCGAGGGCGCGCGGCGGCGGGCTGCCCAGCCGCGGCTCGCTGCACACACGGGGGAGGCGCGGCGAGGCGAGAGGGGGCCGGGGGCGCGCACTTGGCCCGCAGCGCGGCGGGCTCGGGCCCGGGTACCGGTGAGTGTGGGGCTTTCGGGCCCTGGGAGCGCGCCCAGCCCCGCCGTGGCGGCACCGTGCCGGGCCTCCAGGGCCGCCGTGGTACGGGAGCGGCCCGGCGTGAGGGGCGCGGCGGCAAGCTGCCCTCGGTCTGGCGTGCCCTGAGGGGGGCCTGGCTGCGCGCCGCCGGGTCCCCATGCGGTGGGTGTCCGGGCGGCCTCCCGCCTCAGCCAGGCTATGGCCGCGTTCGCAGGAGGTAATGAGCGCAGTAACCGGCGGTACCAGGCGTTTTGTTCTCCTGCGCTCCTTTGTGCTTCGGCCTGTGCGTCCGAGGAGGTGGAGAAAGCTCGGCGTGAGTCACGGAGCCGGCCGGGGCTGGGGGAGAGGGCGGGCGGCCCGGCGGGTACCCGGCGCTGAGGGGACACGCTGAACACGCCGTGTGCCGCCGCCGCATTAGAGCGTCCCAGATCTGGGGGGTTGGTTCCGAAAGTGCGTTTGCACGTAGTCTGTGGTCTCGCCGCGTAGCTTGTGGTGTGTGAGTGCGTGTAACGTGAAACCGGCGGAGCTGAGGGAGGTGCGATCGGGGTTCCTAGTCGGGTGTTACTTGTCTCGTTACGATTTCCAGGGGTTCGGTGCTGGGTTTAGTGCCGAGGTACGTTCCCTTAGTGGGCGCGCTCGGGAAGGAGAGCGGAGGGGCATTCTTCAGCCGAAGTGCATGAGAAGGCAGCAAGAATTAAAGGACTGTGTCAGTTCCGTAAACAGCATGAGTCTCGGTTCGTGGGACCCATACAAAGTCTTTGGCAGATAAACAAACAGTAATCTTCAGAAAAAATAAAACGGCCTTTTGAAAGAGAATACTTGTAAGGTAGTTTATAAGCACTGCTATGACATTTTTATTAACTTGTTGAAGAAATAACCCCCACAAAACAGGGAATAATTATGCACAAGTAATATATAAATTTAAAAAAATGAAAACTGCTTCAGTTTGTTTAGAACATGGCTTTTAAGGGTAAGGGCACACACCTTATTCAAAATATCTTAGGATATTCTAGAAGTCTTAAGGAATGTTCGAGTTGGTATGAAGGTTTTTTATTATATTGTTGAAGTATCATGTAAAGAGAAAGCACAAAATGAAACAAAAAGGGACTTAATGGAATTTTAGTCTTGTTATGTTCTGCTGTGGAAATAGTCTTTCTCCAGAGTGGACTTAGCATCTCATTGTGCAAAAATTCACTGTGGCATGTGACTTGATCTTTTTCTTTTCTTTTTTTTTTTCCCCCTCTTCCCTCTGGGGGTAAAAAGTAAAAGTCAGAAATGGCTGATATGTTATCAGGTCTTAATTATGTCCTAAGAGGAAGATAAGCATCTGGGTGCGCTCATAAGACTTTATACTCTTAACTCTCTGCACCATTTGAAGAGCAAGCAAATCTCATAGTGCTTGCCTGTCCTGTGTGCTTTGAAAGTTAAGGAAAGACATTGTTAACACTGGTGATTCCTTTTTGTCCTGTGCATTTATGCTTCAGGAATGGTTGAAGCTAAACATTGTGACTGTTCTTTGTAGTTGTTCAGCATGTTTGTTATTATTAGTGCCTAGAAACAGGAGGTAGGATGGTTGGCTGACAAACCTGGCTGAATCTGATGGATCTGTTGATCTGTGTGGTCAGAACTTCTGACAACACACTCAGCATGTGGTATGAATCTAGTCCCTTTTGGCTGATTAAGAAAGCTTTTCACTAATGGAAACAGAATTCCTTGGAGAGAAACAGACCTACTGAATTTATTCTGAAATAGCCTGTTTGATTCTCAGCAAACTGTTACTTGAGTCTGAAAGCTGTGCTATCTCCAAGTGTCCCATTCCAGTCAACACAATTGTGAAGGTAATAAACCTCAGCCTCAGTGTTATCCTGTATAATTTCACAGTTGCGTATCTGTTGGTGCAGTGTGATACTTAGAGAGATCTAGTGTACAGCTGTGGACAAGGGTTGGGTGTCCGTACATGTGCATCTGGAGTGCTCTGGCACTATTAATATCCTGAAAAAAGAGGCATCAGGGCTGTGGTGTGTTGAATCTGGTTCCTCTTTTCAGAGGGTCCTGATTATGTAAGACCGCTGAGTAGAGCATGTTGGGATGAGTATGCTGATACGTGTGACTTTTTTCAGTTTGTGGCATGGTTATAAAACCATAATGCCTGTGAGAAATAATTTCTGGTTCAGCCTGAAGCCTAAGAAAATCAGAATGGTATAATGGTATTTTCTTGAAAATTGATAGTCTCTGAAGAGCTAGAGGAAATTTCTTCATGCTTGACTTAAAGCATGGTGTGCTCTTCCTGAACTGATGAGCATTTAAGCCATTGATGACCTGCGCCCACATTTAGTGCTGATGTAGGGCTTTTATTCCTCTTTTGTGTGGATGGCTTGAGCCACAATCATACTAAAGACCAAATTTTTTTACCAGTGAATTGTTAAGACATCTGGAACAAAGCATCATATATGCTCAGGACAAAACATGAGAAAACTGGAGAAAGCATTCTTACTCAAGGAGATCCAGCTATGAAGTAAATTTCCAGAAGGTAGCAGGAAGAATTGAATTCTGAATTGTTTAGAGATCTAAATCTTCCTTCCAAACGTATGTTCCAGTGGAAGAGTAACTAAGATCTGTCCTGACAGATGACTTGCTGCTTGCTGCCATGGTGATAAAACCAAAGGAGTGATAAAGGTTGATGCTACCATGTTACCAGACCTTAAAGACTAAGGTCAGGTGGCCTGAATTCCAGTCAAGCCCCTTTTCTCAATCAATGGAGAAATCTCAGTGGTTTTGAAGAGCAATTTAGAGAATTTATGTAAGACGCTGAATGGGGAGCTGCCTGAAAGCCAGCTAATAAGAAATAGAAGGCAGAAGGATTTATGTGGAATTTAGGCCATCTGAATATGGCCCTAAGATGCGACTTAGTAGTACTAAGTAAGGTGTATTAACACTAAGAAGACTTGGCTTCAATTTCTGTCCATTTCATCTGCTGCTGACTACTGAGCAAATTTGCCATTTGAACAGCTATTGAAGAGTGGGGGCTTCCTAGCTTTGTTTCTTGGCAGGAGTAACTCCTTGTTAGTAGCACAGCCTGGAGCCAGCCTGGCTGGGGGGCAGCCCTGCTGAGAAGGCCCTGGGGGTGGTGGTGAGCAGCAAGCTGAGCATGGGGCAGCCATGTGCCCTGTATTAACAGGAGCACAGCCAGTAGGTCAACTGATTATCCCCTTCTACTTGGCATTTGTTAGACCACATTCAGAATACAGCATCGAGTTGTACTGCCCCCCAGGACAAGGGAAGGGTGAGATTGGTGGAGAGCTCCCAAGATTGTCTGGAGTTGTGAGCTGGTTTGCATCCTGAAGGGAGATGAAGGAACCATGCCTGTTGTTGAGCCTGGAAAAGAGGTCTGGGGTGTCCTTCCAGCACCTACTGGGGAGGTTTTCAAGAGAGTGAAGCCAGGCTCTTCACAGTGGTGTGTGGTGGGAGGATAAGAGACAGCAGGTGAACTGAAGTCAGAAAGGTCTATGTCTATAAGGCATTTTTCAACATAGGGTCAGTCAAGCAATGGGACTTAGCTGCCCAGAGAGGTGGTTCAGTCTCCTTCCATGGAAGGTTTCAGAGTTCAACTGGATAAAGTCCTGAGAAAGTAGGAGTGATCTTATGGGTGACCCTGCTTTGAGCTGAAAGGGAAACCAGAGGCCCCCTGAGGTCCTTTCCCTCCTGAGTTATCCCATGGCTCTAACAAGTTTCTGCCTACAGAGCAGTTGCATTGAAGGTTTTTGAGGCAGCTTATTTAGGACTGCATGTGGTCTGGCAATGCAGGTTTACTCACTATACTTGGAGGAATATAGCAAGCACTCAAGCCTATTTTAAGCAGCTCTCAAATGGCAGGACTGTTTTTGTTTAATAAAGAGCAGTTAGTTGGAACTGCTTTTCATCCTGAGATCCTGATCTGCATCAGGGCTTGCCATGTAGTAAGGCCTGAAGGGCTCTCAAAGGGTTAAGTACTCTGATTTGAGGTACAGGTTGGAATCTAATGATTTTTGTTGAAGGAAGTCACCTGGACAAGGCCATGTCCTAATCTCACATCCTGAATGGCTATTACTAAATTCAGGACTGTTGGAGAGGGGAGAGGGTAGATGAAAAGTGCATTTCTCTGAAGGAAGCTCAAATATTATGCTCTATTACCTTCTAAATCAACTGGAGAAAAGTTGTTCAAAATGTTTTTAGAATCAGCCTGTTTCAGTGCTAGCAACAGTCTTTAGTGATTCTTGAGAAGGAATTAACTACACGTGTCCTGTCATTCCTTAGGTGAGCCTGCAGCTCACAGTAAATCAAGGTGCTGATTTAGTTTCTGTAATCCAGAGGAAGAGGAGGTGGCAATTTGTCAGCATGTATGCATTGGGAAGTTGTATTTCCCTCAGTGTTCATGAGTCTTGTTAATTACAGATGTGCTAGTTAATTACAACACCTGAAATGGGACAGGCTGGCTTCTCAGTTTTGTTTCCTGAAAAGCAGGGAGAATAGGATTATTGAAAATTCTTGACTTAAAGATTTACACTGTTGATAGTGGAAGACAGCAATAAGAAACTGCAAGCCTTTTCCTATTTCAGTTAAAAATTGGAAACTTAGTGCTTTGGGTTTTTTAGGTACTGTATAAATATCATCCTTACCCTGCTTGTATCTTAGATGAAACCAGTATGATACCTGGAAGGGGAAAATAGATAATAATAAAGATTAAAAGTAACTTGCTGAAGATTAAGCAGCAGAATAGCAGTAGTACTGTACTGCCAAATCGAGTTCCCCATCTGTTTGCTGTGTTACATTACTGTCCATGTAGAATATTTTGTCCTCCTGTGATAAACTTGTGGGGGTACTGCGACCTAAAAACTATATAAAACGAGTTTTTCTGCTGGTATGGAATGAATCTCATTTTGTTCAGGCTGACTATGGAGACCCGTGAGCCACCTTGACAATACACAGGAAGGTTTTGCATGGGTTCTTTGCTTCTAGAAGAATACTTCAAAGCAGTTACTGCAATATCATACATCTGTGTGCATGATGGTATCAGGTTTGTGGATTGGACATACAGTATGATTTCTACCAACCAAAGCTTTAAGACTATATCAGAATATAGTCTGTGAATCAGTGGAGCCTACTTTGTGCTTGCTTCACCAAACCATTATTAAAATCAAAATTTAAGGGCTTATTCTGTGAAAACCTGTGAAGAATGTGGAGAGTGAAACATGTATGGTTAGCTTGTAGAAGTTAGGTGTATGTGTCATATGCTTTTGGTAAAGACATCTGTAGTCTGTGTATCTGTAGTATGTATGTATGAAGAAGGGCAGAAGGGAACAGAAGAGGCAGGAGGTGGCAGCTTTGCAGGCGGTTTTAAGTGTAGGGAGATGCATCTACATTTTTTTATCTGTAGATTTCGTAAGGATTTATGTGCGTGGCGGATGCTGTAGGAGCGAGAGGTAAGGCAACAGGCATAGGAGGGTGACAGTGGTCCCATTAATGCCTGGGCAGGGAGCTTGACTGCCTATGTGGCAAAATGTGGGTTCAGTCTGTTCTGCAGCATTAAGTCCACAAACTACTGGAAAAGTTCTGTCACCAGGGCCTGTCAGTCATTTGTAGCTGCAGTTTAGTTGTTCTGATAAAGTATTATTGCTGCACTGTATTGTTCTAGGGAAGGTGTGAGTAGAGAAATCATTTTCCTAATGAACAGCTTTTAGGTGCCTAGGAAGTATTTTCCGGTTCTGCAGTGCTGGCAACTGTGTAGATTTTATTTCCTGTGTCCCTGTTGTCCTGCTTCCCGGGGCAGAGGGGAAGATCCTCATGGAGATTTTTATCTAGTGCTCTTACAGTCTGCACTAATCTGATAATATCCAATACTTGGAAGAGCAAGGTACAAACCCACTTCCCAATCGGGAGTAGCTAGTATGTGTGTATCCTAGCCACAAAGTCGAGGCTATTAAGTGGGTGTAGGAAGGTGGTGTGAAGGTTTTTGATCAGGAACACTGACTAAAATGGACATTCATAAAGAAACTTCTGACAACTTTTGTTTTCAAAAACCTGTCATTCACCAATAAATTTTTATATAACAAAAAAGAAAATCTGGCCCCATCCTGCATTATGTATTCACATTCACAGTTGCGGCCAGGTCCAGGGTGTGAAAGAATGCAAAAATCTGCTGTCCTGACTTTCTTTGTGCATCTGTAAATGTGTATGCATCTGTGGATGTGTATACACCTAAGATAACGGAGTATGGGTACAGTGGTTGATTTTTTTGTATATATTTATATAAAAATATATATAAAAATGAGACATAATTATTATAATTATACATAATTATATATATTTATAAATTATACATATTATATATAAAAATATAAAGATACCATTAGCTTAATCTTGCAAAATTAATTTTGGGATTCTTTTTTTAAATGCAAGATGTAATTGGGTTTTGAAATGATAGTGCCTTTCATCATGAAACAGATAAAATATGTTGTTTATATTCTTCTATAGAAATATTTGATAGTTTATTTTGGACTTCCAGTTTGTCAATTTGTGTTAATCTAATCTGACCATCTGTGTAACACAGGCAAGACAATTTTGCCTAAGAATATTCACAGAACTCCTGAAAATGTGATTGGTACCTTCCTTTTATAAAAAAGGTCAGTGTTCTTGTTTTTAAAATTTAATGGTGAGGAGTCTGCTCAGCTTGGTATGTTTGCTTGGCCCTGTTTGCATAATCACAGGCTAAGGGTGTGTTTGTTTTCCCTGAAGAGAAAACTGGGGTTCCCTTCTGCCAAAGCCTGCATCTACCTGCACAACATTTGCATACTGTTTCTGAACTACTGACTTGAATTATATACTGTGAGGAGTTAGTTACCTCCTCACCTTCATACCCTTCAGTCTGTACCTGTGGGTACTGGATATTGCCCTCTGATTTTAGGTGTTGGAACTAGATGAAACTTCCAACCCAAAACAGCCTGCAATTTTCAACACCTGTGTTTGTTTTCTTTTTAAGGGTGACACATAAAGACTTGGAGGTTTAGGACTATGCTTCTTTAATTCTTCACATAGATTATAATGGCCTCTAGTTGAGTGAGTCTTTGTTTTGCATTTGTTTTGTGTTACAGAATTGTTGGGCATCTCCATAACTAATGGAGGAGGTGAGGTTGTCATTATACTCTTACTTCTGATGCTAGAAAATAGGATGATAACTCAAATGAGATGGGTGGGCATCTTTATGCTATACTTAAATAGATTCCAGTGCTGGATTTTGAACAGAAGTGTAATTTCCCCAAGCAAAGTAGATATAAAATGTAGATAACATAGCTCTTTAGGAAAACGATGAATTTGAAGTATTTTCTTCTTTCTTTGCTATTTTTTTCTTTTGAAATACTTTATTCTCCACTGTCCTAGAATTTCAGAGCAGCCAAGAGGGGGGAAAAAAAGCCTAATAAAGTGGTTTGCAGTGAACCAACCTGCTAGCCTTTCTGTAACTTCAGCTTTTGTGTGACACCCTGTGGGTCATCCCCCACTTTTTGAATGCAGAGAATAATGTCTGCCCATAAATACATGGGGGAATGAGGTTGAAGCAGTAATGGCTGAAACCTGCTTCTGTGGTAGCCTTCCCTGGAACTCATGAAGTGCTTAGTTCAGAGGCTGTTTTAGCCGGCTTTGATGTTGCAGAGAACAGAATTGTGCATCTGAGGTAAAGTTCCTAAGTGGCTTGCAGGTGACATTCCTTTTGGTAACTTGGCGTTTATAGTGCCGTGCTTACATCCATAAGGAGCATTTAAGTCCTATTTCTACTGATTGACTGCATGCAGCGTTCCTAGTGTCTTAGAAATCAGTTAAGTGTAGTTTGAGCCTTTTTGAAATCTGGAGTTGAATAAGCTGGGTAATTTTTTAGTGTTATTTTCTAAAAGAATACTAGGAGAAAGGCCATTTCTGTGTGTTGCACTACAATTTGGGTATATGTTCAATTATAACTAATCTTAAAACAGCTCAGGAGTTGAGGGTAGTCACCTGTAAAGGTGTGTGTGTTTAGGAGGTGGGAATTCACAGATACCAATGTAAGCAAGTCTAAGAAACAGAAATTAATAACTTGTGGCAGAGGTATGATTACCTAAGGTGTACTTGAAAATTGCGTAATCACAGAACTTTGAGCTAATTTAATTTCTCCCTTTCTATTTGTGCTCAGGAAAAGCTCCAGAAATTATTTTCTGCGTTTCTATAGTCGCTGGAGTACAGTACTGCTCTGATACTTGCTTAGTCCTTGTGGAGAGGTTTGCTTCGTGAGGTATGAAACAGCCATTGAGTCTTCTGCAGGTGTTGGCTTGAGGCAACATTTCCAGGGGCTGTGATTCTTATTAATTGTGGTCCTGTTGCTTTTATGCTGCATTGCTTGGGGGGAATTTAATTACATTGGGAGTGTATGTTACTAAACACTGTCTGAAGCATGCATGTGGGTTTGGGAGCAGTAAGTAGTCTTTCCCTGACAAGGTGTAGTGGTCCTCTCTGAAGGATTTGTGACTTTAATTTCCAGCTAGAGGAGAGGGATTGTTCCTGTTGTGGTGGTGTTGTCACCAAGTGGAAAGTGAGGGGGGAGAAAAACACATGTTCTGGTATGAATTTATTTATTAATTTCTTTATGAATCACCATAGATGACTGGACACACTGTTGTCAAAAAAAAAAAACCCAACAAAAACCAAACCACCCTCTCCCAGTCATTAAAAAAAGTCAACCCTGCTTCAACCCCTGTGTTCCCCCCCCCCCCAAAAAAAAAACCAACCAAAAAAAGCACCTAACAAAAAAACCCCCACAACAACCCTCCCAAAACCAAAACAAAACCCACAAAACAAACCACAAAACCACACTAAATCCAAGCAGGTTAGAACCTGAATATCCATTTCTCCTTCAAAAGAGCAAGTGTATTGAAAAGGTCAATAGCTCAGCCTTTCAAATTAAGTTGTGAGACATCGCTCTTTATCACTTTGATAGCTTTGATCATGCTGTGGATGTCCTTATTCCTTTGAAATGTATTGTGAAGTTTCTCTGGAAGGTGTGGTTCAGCTGGGTGATATTTTTCTTGTGAGGAGCTTCTCTAAAGACTTGGAATAAGTCCTTTTTCTTCTCAAGTCTATGTCATTGTGGTGTTCTCTCAGATTTGCTTTGTTGCTTGAGTTTATTCATTTGCTGCTTTTTCTTAAAGAGGTTCTGGCTTAAGGGTATTCCTAATTAAAGCCCATCATAAAAGATGCAGAGGCAATACAAATACATGGGTTTACCAGATTTTGAAGCTGGCCACCTGGTATTTAGAAAAAAATAAGTATATGATAATTGGTAATAATTTTTATGTCACACTACGTGAACCCTAATTCATCTAAAAGTAAATGAGTACGTTTTTATATCTAGCTTCTGCTAGAGGAAAAAAGAAACAACAGAAGAACTTCACTGCTAAAAATTTCTGACAGCTGTTAATGTTACTTTGTTCTGGTCTGACAAATACATGACTAGAATGCAGCACACAACCAGTTTAAATACGTGACAACAGAACATCTATTTCTGGTTTGATTACTAAGAAACAAACAAACCAGACCTGTTCACTCCTTAGATTTTGGATTTCTGAGAAGTTAGAGAACTGTATTACTAAAGCTGTATTTTGTAGCAGAAAATGGTACATCAAACTGTTCTGGTCGTTCCCTTCCATTCAAATGCAAAGCAGAGTCTGCCTCCCAGTGGAAGTAGTTGTGAGGATTGTCCTGTACAACTGGAAAATTATTGTAGGACTTTGGAGAGTGATAAACTGGCGGCCATAACTGGGCTGTTATCCACTTCTCCAGTAGCCAGAGGCTGAGGGTAGTGATGAAGCATGTGGTTTATTTTTATGTAGGCTTTATCATACTGTGTGTGCAGTGGTATTGGTGTTGTGCTTCAGGTACTCTCTCATGTTTAATTTGTATCTGTGGTTTAAAGCAGTATTCTTGGGAAATTGGTGGTTTTGTATCTCTTTGGCAGTTAATTTACAGATCCAAAATTAATCTGAGGCCTTCTCCAGTAGTAAGGTACTTTCCTTTCCATTAATTTCTTTGTTTCTCTGATACAAATGTGAAAGCACTTAATTTAGTTTGGAATTAAATACATCTCCTAAATGCTCTAATAACTGCTTATGAGAAGGAATGGAAGCAATGTATTGACAGTATCTGATAAAGTGGTTGAAGCTAAGACACTTGTTTGCCGTGAAGCACTATTATGTAGTGGGGAAAAAAAGAGACAAAAGATGTAGCAGCACTGGATTGTGTTCCTGGCGTAGCCATTGCTTTGTTAAATTACTTCAAATAATTATTTTTATCACAATGTTTTCTTCTCTGCATTAGTAATAACGGTGATGTAAACTTCTTGGAAAGTGCTTTAAGGTTTGCTGACAACAATTGTTACCTTAGAGCTGTGTTTTATTACTCTTATTAATAAAAGATGTATTAATCTGTCTTGTGTAAGTTAAGAAAGACCAACAAGTTATTTTCCTCAAATAGGTTTTAAGGTATTTTGAGAATAGGAAACTTTAGTCTAGAGTTCAGAATTGCAATGGGGTCTGAGTATTCAGCTGATTTTATTGTCTTGGAAGGGTATTTGTGTTGTATGTAAGGTAGCTTTAGGAATGCCTGTTGAAGTATTGCTACTGAATTAGTGCAGAACCCATTTGGATTTAGTTTTACTTTTCATCTGCAGCAAAGGTTTAAATTTCAGGTTGTAGCCCATGCAGTCAGACTGTGGATTGAAAGTCTTATAGTTCTGAGTTTGGGGTCTTTTTGCTTGTTTGGTTGGTTGGTTATTATAAAGAAAGCTGCCTACTTTTGTGATTGTCACTTTAGTATTCAGGTCATCATAAGTATTACTGTGTTTCCATAGAAAGTAGAGAATAGATTTACAAAGGAAAGCCTCCTACTCTCCTGCAACATGCAGTGATATTTCATACAGGTGGGGCATGGAACTATGTAGAAGAGGTTGGTGGCAAACCATTTAACCATTACCTTTTTAACTGGATGTACCAAGGATCCATTTAAAAGAAAGCACAGATATTTGCCCTCAAATGTCAACTGCTTCTCTGTAATTTCGTTCTGAGCTACCCCATTTGTCTCCCTGTTCTCTGCCACCACTAGGTGTGACTTTTTTTCCTCTGTCTTGGTGTAAATGAGCCTACTAAGAAGAAAAGAAAATGTTGATGTTTTGCTAACTGTTCTAGGTAATAGAAGTATTTCCTTTGTATCAAGAGTTAGTTAATATAGTAGAAAGTCCTTTTCTTAAAGTAAAGGACTACTTTGGTTCATGCAGTTCCTACTGTTATAGTATCTTGGTGTCTAACAAGTACATAATATAATGTATTTGTCCTAATAGCGGGCCTTTTGGCTGCCTCCTAAGCAAATGGGAGTATCATTTTACAAATGTAATGTTGAAATGTAAAGGACATAAATTAAACCCCTTTGTATTTATAGGAATATTTAATAGCCTGCATCCAAAGTTCAAAAGTATTTAGGCAGTAGCACTTGAAACCACAAAAAAAAAAAAAAAGTAAGTAGTGAGCAGAAGGTTAATCCTCTGGACCACAGCTCTTCTCATCCCACAGTGTACTGGTGATGACCAAGTCACAAGGTGTTTTGTGTATTGGTCTGTTCTGATCTTGGTTGTCCAGCAGCCAACTGGAGGTTTGATTTACAGCATGACTGCCAGGCTCCTAGCCTTTACTCGTCCAACGGTGTATTTCCTCTTTTCCATGGCATTAACTCCTGTCTATTCATGGTTATCCAGGTTTGAGATAGCAGAAAAAATAACTTATTTTGTAATGCTAATTTTCTGTTGATTTAGGTGTCTGCAGTGACTCCCCTGGGCTCAAGTAAATGCCAAAGTTGATACAAAGGAAAATCCACCCTTCTGTCCTGAGAAGGAGAGGGTTTAAACTGGATCAGCAAGCTAATCTGGCTCATTCCTAGCCACACATGCACTTGTGTTGGTACAATGGAAGGAAAGAGCTGGATTACGTTCTGGAAATGAGCAGTTTGTTTTTATTAGCAGCCAAGTGTTAAATCTTCTTGAGCCATACTGAAACCATACCCCCAGGCTGTGCACTTCATTCAATGGCTGCCCCAGTGGCCTGTTCAACACTTGCCTTGGAAATTGGTTTGGTCCAGGTGGTGGTGTCTTTCTTGGTGGTCTGTGCACGCCCTCATGTATTTTTTTCAGAAATACAGTTGTGCACAGAAGTGCCTGATTTGCCATCAGGACTGAAGTTCAGTTTGGATTTGCTTATGCTGAAGCCTTGTGGGGGACAAATTCTGTGAGCAGGAGTGAATTGCTGAGGTGGCTCCAGCAGTCTGCCTGCGTGTGTTTATGACCTCCATCAGAGTAACTGGAAGTGATATCAAAAGCTTAATAAAATTTAAATGCATAGTAGCTTCTCTAAGAACAGATGATTTATTAATAGTTCAGATAATAGTTCAGATAATAAGCTCTGATAAGCACTCTGTCAAGCACCAGTGAACTTTGTTTAACAGAGGAGCTCCGAGAAGGAAGTCCTGCCACAGGATGGATAAGCTGACTTACAGCAAAACTAAGCACTAATGGGGGGACATGGTGAGCACAAATTCATTGACCACCAACTCAAGAAACCCTCTGACCCAAAGAGAAGTAGAGATTGAGCATGCAGACCAAATAACATAAGTGAGTTACTTAATAAATTGGAAACTGATAACCAAATAACTCAGAGTTTATGTGACTTGTAATCAATGAAGGCTGATGTTTTTTGCTTTCAAAAATGTAGAAATAGTATAAATTTTGACAGCTGGAGAGCTATCCCTACTTTGTGCAAACTAGAATAAAAGAGTAGGAATACCTTGACTTGGTGTGTGAATTGGTGCTGCACATTGGGTACCAAGTCTGCATTTGGGATGACAGAAGTATTTAAAGAGCCTGAGTATTCACTCAGGGTTCTGCCAGAGGTGGTCACAGTGAAAGGCTATAGCGTAATCTGAAAAAGTTACCTCAAAATTACCCTAGATGCACTTGCAGAGAGTAGTTACTTTCCCCACATCCAGAAAACCTGCGTCTTTTTGAGAGAATAATCAAAAGTATTGAAAGTATTTTTGGTCTCCCACGATACCTCTGTGCAAGCTGATAGCAGTTCACAGTGCATAGTGGTGAGGAGAGCAATGTCCAGGGAGAGACACATTGTCTTGTGTTCAGGACTTGGAGTGAGACATCAAGGACTGTGGGTGACATGGGAATTAATTTCATTGTGTCTGCTTACTTGAAGAAGTTTCGTGACTACCTCTGGGTTAGTGTAGGTCAGACTGTGACAGCCATGCAGTCCTGTTTTAGATCTTTCTTTAGCAGAGGCTATTTAATAACTGTAACATGCCCTGCGTGGTCACATGGAGCTGTTGAGGAGGCTACTGCTGCTAGGTTTGTTTCCAGTGGGTAGTGGTAACCAAAGGATTGATGCACCAAGCATACTTTTTTCCTCCCTGTTGCAAGCGGATGTCCTTTTGGACAGAGCTGCTGATCAGTTCCTATCTTGCCACAGTAGAGGCAGTTTGTTTTGGAACAGGTTTTCAGGTCTGCCTGGTGATGCCTTTTGTGGATGCTTGATGAGAGGCATGTGGAAGTTCTCCCTGTCTCCCTTGCTCTAGAAATGATGCTGAGACCCAGGCAGCAGGTTAAGGAGGCTGGAAAACGAGCAAGCATTTGCACTTGCATGGAAACCACTGGGCCTGGGAGGGAGAGAACCACCAGGATGGCTTGGAGAGAGCTGGACCCTGGGGAGTGGCATGTGAGCAGTCTGTCCCAGGGCAGCAGCTGTCTGGGGATACAGGAGGTGGTGAGGAGAAGAGGCTTGCTGCAGAAAGCAGCAGGTGATGTGTGTGAGCCGGGAGGTGGGTGCTTGTGCTCACTCTGCTGTCACTTCAGATTTGGGAAAATGTGCTGGGCACTAACTCTTCGCTAGGGACCCAAGGCATCCATTTCCACCATTCCGTAGGGCTTGTTGGGATTTCTGTCCTCTGTTTCAGGAAGCGTGTGAAAGCAGTTCTGTTGTAGCTGTGAGGAGCATCTGTTTTCAAATGTAACTATGTCTTAAACCCATATTGCTCAGCAAATCTTCTGCTTAGATGGGTATACATTTAGGACTCTGTCCTCAGTGCTGTTCATTACCTCAGGCTCCACTTCATAGGCAAGGGACTTTCCTTGCTGTTGCATCTGTGCACATATGGTTTTCTTTTCTATTTTTATATAGATGAGTACATGAGTGTTTATAAAGGAATAATAGAAATTTGTTTAATATATCTTCTTAAGGAAAAGCTTGCTTGCTGAATGTTTTCACTTAGAGCTCTAATAGTGAATTCCAGGTGCAATAAAAACCCTGTATGTGGTGTTAATGTTTTTGTTAGTGTTCATTTAATGTTTACATCTGGACTTAAAAAGTAAACTAGTAGAGGCTAGTTTCAGATAACAGTGAGCTTTTTATATTATGGGCTTTGTTATATTGGCTTGAGTACTCAGACTGTTAGTTGTTATAATGTAAGTGTGAGGTAATACATGAGGATACTTTTATTTTGTCCAATAAAGCCTAACCTTATAGCTTTTTTTATCCTTTCCATGAATGTTAACAAATCAGTTTCTTTTTGCAAGATTTGCTGATAAGAAAAATCTAATGTGTGTTCCTGCCACTGTAAATTGTGTGGTTTATTTTTTTTTTTTTACCCCCCTTTCTCCCTCCCCCCCTGTTTGAGTTAGGTTTTGTTTAAATAGTGTGTGTGAAATCATGGAAGTGAAGAAATGGGGCTTGCCTCAAGCAGCAAGTAGTCCACTGAGTCTTTTCTGAAAAAGATTATCTGTGTAAGAGCTAAGTAATTTTGCAAATAATAATGCTTGCAGACAAGTAATAGGTACAAAATATTTTAAATATGATTTGCTGGCACAGGTTTTTAAGACTTTTTTCTGGAATGAGCTATAAATAAAACCTTGGTGTGTAGTAGAGCAAAGTCAATCAATGTAATGATTACTATTTCATATAGTCTTTTTATAAAAGTTTCCAGGAGTATTTATTAGGCTGAAATGCATTCTTTGTGTTGCTAGATGCACAAAGATAGGTATGTGTTTTCCACCCCAGATGGTAGAACCAGAGTTACGCTGAAAGACAGTGGGGAGTTAGTCAAGTTGACAAGAAGCATGAGCTGCTGAATTTAACTAGCACTTTTCCAACTACCTTAGTTATCGTGGACTTGGATATGAACCACGACTGTGTTGTGTGTTACAGTTGGTCTTATTTTAACTTGGATGTAGTGGGCCTAGACTCTCTGAAATGATAGAGTGAAGTATTAGCTGAATAAAAGGTTTTATTTATTTACTATAAAAGACAAGCGAAAGAATGGAGGACGTGTTTTATAATTGCAGCATTTAATGGGGATTTTCCATCTTTCAGATTTCACGCAGTTGCCTGTGACAGCTCCTGTTGAGGAAACTGAGACGGGAACATCTGGTATCAACTGTTGCACCTGTACCTGCCACAATGAGAAGTTGCATAAGGTTTCTTTTTCTTGTTAATTCATGCTTTTGTTGTAGTGATTATTCTAAGAAGGTCAATTAACACATTCCTTTCAGGATTTTTTTTTCTCAATTAACAAAAGTTTTCTTCTACAGCTAAAGGTTATAACACTCCTAGCGTAAGTAGTGTATCAGGCCAAATCCCTGATTATGTATTAACCGGGATGGGTCCTGAAAACTGCCAGTTTACTTCTCCGGACTTTATGAATGAAGGTGCTGGTTAATGCTTCTCTTTGTTGAAAAAGTGGATAATTTTACCTTGTGGTCTTCCTCTGCCCCATTTGACTGCTTCATGAAACAGAATTACATGTAAACTGAACAGCTGTTGTATGTGTGCAGAAACATTTGCTTGCACAGTAAGTTGTATTCTTGCATAAATTAGAAGCTCTTGCCTCCAGGATTTAACCTGCCAACCTTTCATGCATTGCTAGTTGGGATTTGAACACCAATTCTGCAAACCCCAGAGGGATTATGTGAAACCAGAATGGATGCATGTTCTGTAGGAACCTCAGTATTTGCAGTGACTTTGTTGCAGTGTCATAGTCTAATAGTTATGAAAATGGGTTGGGATCTGTTGTCCTCTGCTTGCCATTCCCTGCCCCAGAATGAGGGGTTTACTTTCTTTTTATGGTCGAAAGCAGTCATGGACTTCCAAAATTGAGGTGACCACAAATGGTATTTCAGTGAAATTTTAATTCCCACAATAGTATTTTACCAAGTCTTTCAGAGTTTTGTGGGTTTTTTTTGTTTGTTTGCTTGATACTTTCTAAAAGGCAGAATTTTAAACAGTAAATAGTGCCCCCCTTTCAAACTTGCTACAACCTTGAAAATTTCCCTAAAACTTTCAATTTACTGATTAGTTCTGCAAATTTATTAGTTTATTTTCATTTTGAGCTTTTAAAATACCATACACTAAAGGTTCAAAATAGCATTTGTAGAGAAAAATGTGTGTACAAACATTTTATCTTAATAAAAATAAATTTGTTTTACGATGTCCTTAAAACTGGGATTTTCTTGAAGCTTAATTGACCCTTTACTTAAAACAAACAGCCCTAAAAAAACCCCACCAAAACCTTCAAAACTGACTGTCATATTCAGCTGTGTTGGTTTTGCTTGCAGAAAAAGATAATTGTCTTACTGCCAGCATTCCAGTGTCAAGTTAGGGTGGAGTTTTGCTTCTATATTGCCACCAAGGAAATTCCTTTATGCTGTGGTTCAGCTCTCCTTAGAACCATCAACCTACAAAGACACTAGAGTGCATCCTTGTAATGAAAATACTAGGATACACTTTTCTTGCTTGTTCAAAAAGGGATTGTACTTTCCCGATTACAGTAGTAATTACAATGTTAATTACAGTTAGTTACAAGCATAGATGGTCTGTAAATATCTCAGTTTGAAATCAATTGCCACATTGTTAGACACTGGCACAGGCATACTCTTGCCTAAGTTTGGTACCTCCTGGTTACAAGACTGTAAAGCAAGAAAAATGGAGGCTTAATTGGCCTTTAAGGCAAGAAACTGTATTAGCAAATGATACTTTTTTATAATAAAAAAAAGTTTTAAATGGAAAAATATTTTTGTGTTAACTTTTGAAAGGAGCTGTGTGAAACAGATGACTTTAAATAGCCTCACTTTACTGAAGCAGAAAGTGAAATAATTAGCAGTTTATTCAGAGCAACAGATATACATCAGAGTTCTAGAGCTAGATGCATACTTTTCTAAGCCAGAGTGACATTCCAAAATATGTCCCCTTACTCTGTTGTGTTGGAGACCCTTTCTAGTGATGCAGCCTTTATGAAATGGTGGATACAGCATAATTATGATCTGCAATTCAGAGCAAGCAGTTCCGTATTTGAGGGTTCTGTGGGAGGCTTCAGGTAAGCCAGAACAGAGAGCTTAACATGAGACCTTAGTGTGGTTGTTTTAGAAATGGTGGGGAAGCTTGCTCTTCCAAGGTAGGAACAACTTCTCTTGGGATAGCTACAAAATCAAATGAGAAGCTGCTATTCTAGAAGGGCTCAGTGCCTCTCAAAAATTATGAAGCCCAGAGGGAGTACTTTTGAACAGGCTCCACTGTTTGTCAGACAGGGAATTTCTTTGGAGAAAGTTTTCCAAAATGTATTGTATCAATTGCTTTAATTTTTGCTTGTAACAGTGTTTGGTTAAATTATGTTTTTACTTCGTAGGCACAGAGAAGTTTTTCAGCTTTATAAGGAGAAAAAAAAGTGTCCCCACTCCTGAATCTGGCCACACAAAATTATAGTACAACTTTCTGAAAAATGGGTAAAATTTTGTTGCTTGAACTCTGGATTCAGCTTTAAAATATCATGTTCTATGCTGCTATCAGCAACAACATAATTTTTCTGACTGCGGTAACTTACTGCCTGGCACATGATTATTTCCTTTAAGCATCTTTCAGTGACAGCCTAAGAACATAAGTCTCTTCAAACGATTACTGAATTTGCCCTTAAGTCTATTTAAGTGTTTTGTGGTTTTTTTTTTGTTTTTATGTTTGTTTTAAATTTGTCATAGCTTTTTGTCTTTGTGAAAATTAAAATATAAACACTTCCCTTCTTTATTAAAGTTTTACATCCGTTTTACCCCTCTGCTGTTTGATCCAGTAAGCCTTCACTGTGAAGAGCTCTTAAGCTTTATTTGAGTACATGTCTCTGGGTGCTTTACAGAATAGTCTTTGATGTCACTTGGTTCCTTCAAACTGCCTCTTAATGTAATGTTATTGATGAGGTTACAGCAGTTTGTTAGAGAAGAAGTTGGTGGTAAAATCATTTTGGAGTTTAAAAAAATTATATACTTTAGGTGGAGATGGAATTAATTCTGTTATACAAATGAAGGCTATCTGATCAGTTCCCAAAAGGACCTACAAATCTAAGATCCATAAAGCAAGGTTTCTTTTCATTGCTACTGAAGGATCTTAAATAATTTGAACATTACTTTTTCAACTAAAATTTCTTTTCATTAGGGTTTTCAAAGAGTCAGTGGATGTAAGGCATCAGTAAAGAAGAATATGGTATTGCCATTGTATCTTATGAATAAAAATTAATTTAGAAAGAATTATCAAAGTTCTGCATCTCTCACATCATTAGTTGCTTGGTTTGTGGTACTGCTTTTCATACATTTGCATCATAGTGATATGATAATGATAGGACAAGGGGTAATGGCTTTAAACTGATGAGGGTAGATTTTAGATATTGGGAAGAAAGTCTTTGAGTGTGGTTGGTGAGACAGTATAACAGGTTTCCCAGAGAAGTTGTGGATGCTCCATCCCTGGCAGTGTTCAAGGCCAGGTTGGACGGGGCTTTGGGCATCTTGGTCTAGTGGAAGCTGTCCCTTCCCATAGGAGGGGGATTGGAACCAAGTGATCTTTAAGTTCCTTTCCAACCCATTCTATGGGTCTACAGGTCTATGACAGGAGGAACAACTCATCCATTCCAATTTAAAAGGCTGCAATACCTACTCGTACTGTCATTTCTTTGGACACTACACAACATTAATAACAGAACCACAAACATAGAAATGATGTGTGATTGGCATGCATTTATCTGAAAATGTTGTGTGATTATACAATTTAAAAGATTCTTTCCAACCACATCAGAATACCTATGTGCCTATCTTCACTAGCAGTCTTTATGACATTTGACTGTAAATCATCAACCTTCATATGGTTGTAAGAACACAAGTAATGATACCACATAAGAACCAAAACCAGTAAGTGTGTTGAAATAATTTCCAAAGATCATACAGACTGGGGCACCTACATGAGGGAAGGAAACACTAACCTTCCTCCTTGAAGGCTTGTATGTGACAGAACTTCGCTGGCTCTTTTATTCCTAGGGACTTTTCATCTGTCCTACACTTCTAGCCCAAGTACCAGTATGCAGTGGGCATGCTTATTATGCAAATACATGACAGTTAACTAATATTTAGTAAATACTGGAAAATAGCTTGGAAATATTCCCAAAATCCTAGCAACAGCACTATGAAGAGAACAGTAACTTTTTCCAAGATCCCTATGATGCCAGGGTATTCAGTTCAACTTTTTTTTCTTTTATAAGCATTACTTATCCTATCAAACACCGCAGTGATGGAAATTCCTAATGTATTCTGCTGTGGAGTCAAGAAATTATGCCATCTATCTAAAAGATTTTTTTAAAAATCAACAAAATAATCCAAGTTTTTATGGAAAACAAGGACACTTGTCATAATGGCTGACTATGAATTTCTGCAGTGCTGAGTGAGCCGGCAGTTATAATTATTAGTGTTCTGCGCATAAAAGCAGAATGAACTGTAAATGCAATTTACACTTCACTCAGATAACTTCTCAAATGTGTTGTCGTAGACTCATAGAAAAGTTTGGGTTGGAAGAGACCTTAAAGATCTTCTGTCAGTGCCTTGTTTCATTGTGTTAAGACTGCCAGCCTAATTTTTGCATGAAATGACCTCTTCAGATACTGGTTGTAAGAATACATTTCAAAATAAGCCACCTGCCAACAGCTGACATTCTCTCTTCTCTTTTCAGATCTTTTCAGATCCCTGTCTAATTGGTCCATGTTTCTGAATTCTTCCTTGTAACCTTCGCAAGCAGACAAAATGAAGTTGAAGCATAACATCAACCCTATTCTTCTACAGTTTATAAACTTTGTAATTTTGGTGTACACCTTTGTAACATACATTCCGTGGTACATATTTTCAGGGTCAAGGCAGGCTATAGCAAAAGCCAAGCACGTTAAAGCTAAACCTGTGAATAACAAGCCTGGGGCTGCGTACAGATCTGTTAACAGTCTACATTGCTTAGCTTCAGTTTTATATCCTGGGTGTGATACACTTGACAAAGTTTTTAAATATGCTAAAACTAAATTTAAGGACAGAAAGCTCTTGGGAACACGCGAGATCCTAAAAGAGGAAGATGAAATCCAGCCATCAGGAAAAGTTTTTAAAAAGGTAAGTGGTTTTGCAGACTGCCTTCAAGAATTATTTTCAAAGTGTGTTTACTTTCTCTAGCAATGCTTCTAGTCCAGTAAAGTGCATCTGGGCTAAAAACCAGGTTTTTCTACCTAGGAGTATGTAGTGATAAAAAGAGTTAAATTACCTAATTCCCAGCCTTTCGTTACTTCACATTTAAACCAGATCTAAACCTTTTTGCACACTTGAGTAGGTATCCATTTTTGTATGATTTCAGACAAAGAAAAAATGCAAGTGTGTTTTAGGTATTTGTTTTTACTATTCAGCTGATGACATAACTGGCTTTAAAGTTTTCCTTCTGGGTGAATGAAAAAATAAGTCTCCCTTAGTGTTATTCTGAACTATAATTAGATAAATATAGAAAAGTTACTAGATACCTATACTCAGGTGTGCCTTTCCAGTAAATTTAATTGTAATTTAACGATTTACTGTTCTGCCCTGTGAATTCAGGGCTTAAATGAAATTTTTGTTTGGAAAAGGGTTGCACAGACTTTAATTGAGAGAGATGTTTTTCTCTTACTATCTCCTTTAAGGTGAATTAGTACTCCGCTACCAAGGTATGTGCGGGAGATTTAATTTCTATGTAAAACTCCATTGTTTCAAGGGACTGATTTTTTTTTTTTTTTTATTTTTTCAATCTTAAATTCAGGCCTGTGTTGCCAGTTGCAGTTTTGTGACTTTAAAATCTTTTAAAATTGGTCAGAGGCATTTGAAAATACCTGAAGAAGCAAGTCAAGATACTATTAACAGGATACATGTAAATGTGCAGATATGTGCTAAAGGTCTACATTTCTGTATTGGAAATTACCTATATGCTGTAAACCCAATTTTTAGTTTAGATTAGTTTTCCTGCAACAGAAAAACTTATCTTCATATAATAAAGGATTCATTCAATACTGCTAATTTTAATTCTAATATGGGAATAGAATTTGGTAATACCACTGTATATGGTGAGGCTATTTCTGTTAAAGTCTTTATAGAAGATTTAATTGTTAGTGAAACTTCCTCCCAACTACGGAGTTAAATTTTCAATATGAATGAAATGCTGTAAGAAATAGGTACATGGAATCTTTCTTGATGGATGTTTTGCTGTTTCATTACCCCATACAGAAACGAAGTTCATGTTGTATAAAGTGTGCTTCTGAGCACAAATCAGCATTTTGGCTACTTGTGATCTGCCCTGTGTTTTTTTTAAACATAATTAGTAATGTAAGTCTTAAGAACTTAGGAGTTTTAGCGTTTGCCATTATGCAAGCAAGAGTGTTCTGAGTATTGGGAAGCTGAAGAATGTTGCTGTGACCTACTTAAATTACTTTGTTTCTAAGTATTTAGATTTGGAAATTACCTAAGTTAGATAATTTTGTCTAAGCTTGTCACAGCAGTTTGTTATGGTTGATTGCTGTACTTGCCCTTGTATTTTGTTCCAAGTTGTGGCATTATCACGTAAGTCTACTTGTAATTATATTTTTTCTTGTTATGAGGTATTAAGAAACACTGTATTCCTTAACATGTTCTAGCAAGTCAGGGAAATTGGAAAGTTTCACAAGATACCTTATTGATTCTGAATGTCAAGGTTCTTTCCCTGTGATTTTTGTTTTTCATGCCATGCATCTTTTTATTGCCTGTTTTCTTCTACTAACGACAACTTATTGGGGTATAATTAGTACAACTTTTCAAAAAGGGTCACAACAATTTTAGTTCTTTGGTCTAATACATAGAATTTCAATACCTTGCAGGAGTTGCGAAATTTGTTCAATATTTTTTCACTTTCAAAAGTTGAACACGGTGGGAATGATCGATGCATTTTTCTGAGTCATATGTGAGTCAGGGCAGATCTGAATGTAGATCTATGTACCGAGTTACATTACATATTAGAAGATGTGTCTCTGTGCAAATTGCTATGGGCTAAGTTAGCCTAATTAATGATACATTAAATCATTAGAGTAAATATATATCTCCAGTAATAAGCTTCTATTCTTAGGAAAGCTAAATGTGCTCATGCTTCTAGCTAAAATTGTTTAAAGTGCGATACTGAACATCTTTTAGATACTACATAAATTTATTCTGAGAGCAGTGATATCCCATTATTCTGTAATTTCTTGAAATTTTATGATACTGTAGTGTTCAAAAGATTTATTGCTTCGTAATTGCCAAAGTAGCAGAACTTTGTGAATGTTAAAATACACATACTTGCTTCTGTTCACTTTGTGTTTTATAATATTTCATATGTAGTTAGCTTTTCCTGTTTCCTTCTGTAGTCTACTTAATATGATTAGATTGGAGGGCATACGTAATACTAATATCATAAAATGTGCTCTTAAGTCAGGATAAAATAATGTTGTAAATACTTCAGAGATTAAGGTATAATTAATTGAAAAAATAATTTAATCAGAGCTTAAACTTTATGATGTCCAAAAGAGAAACTTTTTTCTGATGGTTAATTATTTTATGTCATCTTAAAAGCAAGAACATGACAATATAAACTGTAATTATGTTGGTATGTGGACTTTTGTGTGGGTGTTTTTTTTGGGTGGTATAGCTGTTTTGGGGATTGGTTGGTTGGTCCGTTTTTAAAAACGGAACAAATTCTGTTCTTGTAGCCAAGAACAGAATTAATGTGAACATAATAGTAAGACATAGTAGGGAAAACTAAGCATGGTTTTGGTAAGGGAAATAAATTTATCTAAAGCTTGTGAGACTTGTATGAAACAGTAAGCACATGGGCAAGCACTTGGGCATTCAGAACATTACTCATTATAGCTGATACTGAAACTTATGTGAGGTAGGTTGCAGGAAGGTTCTTGCCATGACAAGTGACTGAGCAATAGAAGAGTAGCTTATGATGCTGAAAAACAAATGCTATGTAAATAATATTTTAGAAGCATTCAGTCGCAATCCATGTTTTTATGTGAAAAAGGCAAAGAATTAGATATTTTCAAATAACCTGCATTGTATTATTTTTAATATACTTTCTACAAGGAAATGTATTTAATTCATGATCACTGATTTCCTAATTGTGTAGTCAAAGTTCTTCAAGCCTTTTAAACTACTTCTAGGAAGACTTGAGAAGTAATTGGGGTCAGCTAGTTCAATGACTCTACATATGCCCTCAGCTTTTTGAGACTGTTTTATGACACCTTCATGCTAAAAATTTGAATGTGGTTGCCCTAAACTCGAGACTAAATAAATGTTTACTGTGTAGCAAGTGTTTAGTCTCTATACTTCGCTGGATTTCCAAATGTTAATACAGTGCTAATACAGTGGTATTCAGTAATATTTTCCAAGGTGTTAAATAGGCAACTCAAATATTTTTAGTAACTTGAAGTATGTTTAAAAGCGGGTGCACTAGAGGGCAGTGTTTTCCTATTTAATGTAGCATTTTGAAGTAAGTGGTTGGCGGCCTCCTTATTCAGTGTTTGGGTTTGTCTGTTTAATCAGCTCTCAATAATCTTGTTCTTTAGCCATCCCAAGAACTCTTGGAGTTGCTTTCTTTACATGCGTAAGTAGTTATCTAGCAGAAATAAGTTCTGAGAGTCGCAAAATTAAGCATGTGTGAATGTTTAAAAGATTATGGCACTTGACATCAGTCTTAACAGCTGTTTATAGCAGAAACCATGCATTGGAAAATATAAGCAAAAGCTGCTGAGGGGAAGGCTAAGGAGATGGATTTGGAGGCATACTCAAACATAAGGAAGGATGAGAGAAACCATCACCAGCTCTGTGTCCTAGTTAAGAATCATATAGAGAAATGCAAAAATAAAGGTCATACGGACATAAGCAGTATATTAATATATGTCATAGGAAGGGACTAGAGAGGAAATGTTGGGTATGGGGAGGGAGGGAACATAAAAAAGTATTGAAGGCAGTAGGAAAAATGAATATCAAAAGAGCTGCATTGAAAAAGGTCATCTTGTGTATTTTCACATATCAGTGTTCTTCATAAATATATTTCTATGTATAGAAAAATAACTAGAACAGTGCTTTACTTCCTGTGGATTTTCTAACCTTTGCAGAAAGGAAAGCACCAGTGAGGCCTTTTTTCATTACTTTATATCAAATGTGCTTGAGCAATCAGGATAAATTATTTAATAGAATAAAAAAGGCAAAAAAAAAAAAGGCAGAATCACAAGTATTATTCAGAAAGATCAGTTCTTGACCCTTCAATGATTTATTATTCCAGCCTTGGTGAGTTACATTGTGAATGGTGAAAATGCCAAAACCTTATTTACCAATTGGTAAACTTGTCAGAAATGGTAACAGGGATCTACTTGTATTTCTTGGCTGAATTATTTGAGAGCAGTGTTCCTGAGGCCATAATGTAGGTAGAGTATAATGGTGGAAAGTGTGTCTCCTATTCACTGCTATAAATTGTTTTCAACTGATGAGCTTGTCGGGAATTGCCGGGTCTGCCAAAAATACTGTACTTGGACCCAAACTGGAATTCTAATTTGAAATTAGTAAAATTTGGATGGACAGGAAGACGTACAGTGTTTTCTTTGGAAGCAGTAGAAGTTTTCCACACCAGAAATATCTTAATGTAATGAAACTGAAAGGAACTCCCAGGTCCTTCTCTTTGCGGGGGCTGTAGCTGTGAGCCCCAGTTGTGGTGCGAGCCCTCTGCCCTGCGGTGCTGCAGATGTGATCAGCTGGCAATTCTGCTGTGATTCTGTCACTTGTTACAGCAGAGAAATTCAGTGTGATCTTCTCCAGTGAGGTTTTGGGCTCTGGAACAGCCTATTTGCCAGTGAAGGTGAGCTGCTGTGAATAAAATGGGAAAATCTGAGCAGATATTTGTGTGAGCAATGTTTTGTTTTCTGATGGAATCACAAAGTATTGCTATTGTTGGCAAGTATTATATTTCGTTTTTATAAAACTCTATTTTCCCATGAAAACACTTATGAATTTTCCAAGCAGCTGCACATATACCTGTCCTCAGTTAAGAAAGGTTTGTCCTGCTAAACATGTAAGTTAATGAGAAATATGCAGCAAGGCATGTGTAGGTACATCTCAGTTGCTCAATGCAAACTTCAGCAGTCTGAAAATGCTTTAGTGAAAGGAATCTATTAGATGTTATTTTTCTACTGGAGGTCAAGAGATTTTCAAATCCATTGTATTAAGGAAGTGAATATGGAAGTGCGGACTCATTAGAAATGCAGTTACATGCCAAAAAGCTGTTAGATTTTACAGCCTACAAGTTTGAAATCTAGTTAAAGTTGATAAATGAAATACTGACAACAGAATGGGAGAGGAGGAAGTTTGCTTTTCTAGCTTTTTTTCTTTCCTAGTGTTAGCTTGTATTTAGTATTAATGCTGTGTAGTCAAACGAAATGTCAGAAATACTTGACTAATAAAAAAACTATGTTTTTCAGAATTGTCAAGGTGCTTGTATAACTAGATAAGTAAGGTAGAATGTAGTCTGGATTTTCAGTGTAAAACGTCTTCATACTGCATCTGTCTATGAAAACATCTATGATGTCCTCAAATAAATACTGTCATTCAGTGAGAATGTAGTATTGCAAGGGGCAAGTGCACACATAAAAAAAGATAAAAAAATTGATGGATAGTGACCTGTAAATTCAAATTCAATTTTGTAGTGCACCAGCTTTCCCATAGAGAAGAAAACTGAGATTGCTTAATGTTTTTCCAAATAATTTCTCAGTATTGAGATTTGCCAGTGGTTTCCAGTCTAGTCTTCTGTCCCACTTTTGTTTTAATGGTAAAAACAGGGCAAGAAGATTATTCTTCTCCCTCCTGACATTCCTTTTGGAGCAAACAAAGGGAAAGGGATTTCACAATTTCTGACTGAAGACCCATTGATATACTGCTTCCTGTATTCCAGTTTCCCTTTCTTCTTGTTTTATGCATGATTTTGTTTTTAAATAAGAATGAATACCTAAATATCACACCTGTGTAGAATTGTAGTCTGATTATCCAAGAAAGCAAATATAAAGAATGTATTGTACTAGCTAGTGCTTGTTACTCTTTGCTTAAAATAAGCCTTTGTAAAAGCTAAAGGCATGTGGGTTTGATAACTGTGGCCTTTCAAAAGATTCTGAAAGTACTAAATACAGTGGGAATCATATGCTTTCCTGATGTGAAAATAGCAACTGAGGTGGTAAAGTATGTGGAGATGTTGCAGTATTTGTGTTGGAACTTCCAAAGTCCCTGTAGTTTTTGGCAAGAATATTATTCATTATCTTGAGTAAACTGCTGTTACAATTCAGGCAAGTACTACTTCAAACATCTGCGGTTTCTTCATGTGGATAGACTTGGACATGTGTTAAGGATTTTCATTTTCTAAACTGAATTTATTATTCTCATTAGGTCATCCTTGGCAAGTACACCTGGCTTTCATATGAAGATGTATACATTAAAGCTGTTAATTTTGGAAATGGCTTAGCAGTATTGGGTCAGCAACCAAAGACTAACATTGCTATCTTTTGTGAGACTAGAGCTGAGTGGATGATTGCAGCACAAGCCTGTTTCATGTGCAACTACCAGCGTAAGTATGAGTCTTTCCTAAAATTGTCTTGATCTTGCAATGCAATCTGAAAATAAACCTTCTATTTCATATACTAAGAAAACGTTATATAGATTTTATGTAGAACATTTAAATATACAAATAAAAAAATGCTGCATAGGATAGAGATTGCACTTTGTGGTGTTTTATTTTATTGAACGGAGAAACCTGTGTCTGTGTGCAGATGGAGTATGGTTTCAGTAAGTATAACTTGCTTAATGTATTTGTTAGAGGCTTATTTTCCTTTACTCTCAAATCGGTACAGATTCCCGAGTTTCTAAAACCAAACAAAAATCACACATGAATTAATTGAATTAATCAGGAGTTGACCTCAAACCTTCATCTGTAAGTTTTAACTGCGTGTTTTGTCAGTTCTTCAGTTTTGATTTTGATTGGGCCTGTTTTTCTTCCAGAGAAATGGATTGAATGCTGATCTTAACTTGAAACAGAAACTGTATTCAGGTGTCTGTTTCATCCTCACTCCTTAATAGGTCATTCACCTAACTGTAAGCCCAGCTTGTGCCTGTGTTCTGTGGTGCTCCCAGGGGCACATTTCTCACTTTCCCAAGGGCACTCTAAAAGCTGCTGTTCCTTACTGGCTTTGGCCTCTTCTCTCCCATGCTGCACTTATTCTCCTGCAGTAAGAGATGGGCTGTACAAGGCAGATGTAGAGAAATTACTGATGTACTACCTGCCTACACTAAAGATGTATATCAGCTAGACTTCATTCAGATTTTGGAAGCAAGCCTAAGAATCTTAAATGGTCCCTCTTTGCTACGAGTCTGTTTCAATTTGAGAATCCATATGTTCATGAATATATAGCAGTTTTCACTTAAGACTACCTAATAGAAGCATATTGGTAAGATGAAGCCAGACTTTATTCAAGGTGTGGTTTGAGAAGACTGGAGTCAACACGCATAACTTGAAACACAGGAAAACTAGATAGTGGGACAAACTTCTGAGTGGTTATGAAATCTCCATCCTTGGAGATACAATCATAGAATACTTACGGTTGGAAAGGACCTTAAGACCATCTAGTTTCAACCCCCCCTGCCCATACCTCATACTAGGCCATGGTCTTGAGCACTCTGCTGCAATGAACTGTTTTATGGATGTGATCTTCCAAGGTGCCTTCTAGCCTAAACTCGGTGATATTTTTTGGTTCCTTGTTCCCTGGCTTCTGAGTTCTCTACCAGGGCAGAGATCTGCTCAGGCTGTTCTTTGATGAGATGATGTGTTGCTTTTAAACTGTGTGTCTCTTAATACAATGTGTCAGTTCCCTCTTACCACTTCTGGTATCTGCTAGATGCCTAGTGGCTGTCCTGGGAATAAAATGCAAAGGCTTGTTGTATCAATTATTTTTTTCTTTGGAAGTGCAGTATACGTAGAAGTCCTAGGAAGATTTTGAAATTTGAGGGCAAAAAAATGTATCTGAGATAATGGATGGATGTCATGTCCTGAATGGTATGCATATGGTTTTGGGTTTGTTGGATTAATGTTTTAAATTCCCTTATTGAGACGTGCTCTAGCACACTGTCTCATCTAAGCTATGTCATCTTGTGTGAACTTAGCTGACTTGAGTACTGGCAGATGCTGATATTATCATGCAGCATTCACAGTCAGTTAGCTGAATTGAGTATAAAATTCAGATGATGTTGAAGAAGTAGCATGGCAAGACATTGCTAAATGACTTATATTAGCATTTCTCAGTTTACAAATTTTGCAAGAGTTCACTGCTGTGGTAGTGTTGTGACATGCTTTCTGAATGTGAAATGTATTAAATTTGATGGTATGTGCCCAGAACTGATGTCAAGAGGGCAGGTTCATCTGCTTCATGTGTAGTGCTGGAGAGAATTAAATGGGGAAAATAATTTTTATCTTATGGATTACTTGCATAAAGAATTGGTTTTATGATTAGAAATACTTGCTTGGTTGTAAACTTGACACTGAAGCTGTCTAAGTCTTGTATTTCAGGAGGTAGAGTGGGATTGCTAGTTCAAAATGGGGGAAAAAAAAGAGTATTAGCATGAAAACATGTTTTCTTCCATAGTATCTCTTCATTTGTGGGAAGAGCTCTTCACCAGTATGGGCAGATAAAACACCCGAGTGTGTAACCAAATAATCAGATAAATAGGAAAAGTTATGTTTCATTTTTCAATCATGCATTCCAGAGGCTTGAGCAGAAATGGTTTTGTAAGAATTGATTTGCCTGAAGCCTTTAAAGGTATATTTTGCTTTTTATTTGTGATGTGTGATGAATGCTATAATACTCAGTGTAACATTTTGGTTACAGTGAACTAAATGGCAAAAGTTCTGTTTGTTTCCATAGGGCAAGGCTTTGTTCTCATATATTAGCTGACAAATTTAGTGGTGCTGAGATTTTCTTTGTTGATCGATTGTTGGAGCAATATTCCTAACAGAAGTTCAGGTATCAAACACTCATGCTATATTGCATGTGTAAAGATGAACTCAAAAGAGAATCTGTTCTCAGCCAGTTTTCAAGAGAACAAGGAGAGAGAAAAAATTACCCAAACTTTCAGATTTGCCTGAAAAAGTCTTATGTGCCAGTGTGGAGAAGTGGGAATTTCACAGGTCAGTCATTGCTCAGTTTTTTTTCTCTCCATGACATCAGTACACCATCATGTAAATGGCATAGCTCTCTTTGGCTCTGTCATATAGCTCTAAATTGCCCTTGATGTAGATGAGTAATTAGCTACATAAATGGTTATTTCAGAGATTATGCTTTTCTTTCCGGGCAGTGTGTTGTCTTGGTTGTGCTTGTTGGCTTGGGGAAGCTGAATTTCTGCTAGATGTTTATATAACAGGGGTCACTGCAGTAAGTAGAGAGAGCTCGTGGGAACTAGTAGAGGCACTCTTCTGGACTTTGCTCCCACCAAATTAAAGAAAACACAGTGCATGTGCATTTGCCCTGCAACAGTTCTGAACTATGATGGACTGTTTTAACAAGGAAAAAATAAGTGGAGGTCAACTATTTACTCATCTGTGTAAGAAAACTGCTTTTGAGCTCTTCCTCAGTGTGCGGCACTGGGTTTGTCACTCCCTGGATTTCACATCTTAGAATACAGCAGAGTTTGATGTAATTTTACTGTTAATTTTTGCTGCAGTGAACATAATATAGTTCTAGCCCTAATATACAGTAGGTGTCTTGTTTTAATCATTGTTTAAGTATTCATTTAGGTCCAGACTAAAATACAAAAGAAACTCAAATACTTAATGTGGCAAACCCGCCAACATTGATGCTGTAGTTACTAATGATTGTGGTGATTTACCTTGCAACTTTTTTGAGATGCCCCTGTTTAACAGTCTGCTTGGAAAGTAGGAATTTCTATTGTTTTTAAGAGCAATACCTCTTTGAGCTGCCTTTTTCTTCCCAGTCTCTTCTGGTCTTTTCTCATGCATTTCCCATAAAAATGGCAAGGTATTAAATACTATTTTTAATTTGTTAATATGAAGTAATTGTTGTTTAACACTACATCTAATGAGCTGTCCTTAAATACAGGAAATAGTGTTTCTAATAGTCAATTTCCTAAATATTTTGTTTCCTTGGTATTCTGTATTCTCAGTTCAATGTATAATGATTGTGATGATTAAAACTTTATTATGTTGTTACAAATAGATGGGAGCAGGCTTATTACTGAGTATAAGAATTAACCTGCTGATCAGTATTGCAGTGTTCTAAATGTTTTATTAGCAGTTAGTTGTAAAAGGTTAGTAACAAAGCATGTGAATTCTGAAGAGAGAAGTCATATAAATGAAATCTGTACGTAAGAGGATTCTGTTAAACTGAGAACAGATGCTTGCTTTTAAAATGGTAAAAGCCATGAAGGTACAAGAATAGATCTAGAAGAGAATTACATAGGGTAATGTGGTATTGTTACCTCTAGTTAGACCTTGAAAAATAGCAAACACTTGAATAGACAATGGTTGTTCTTTTCCCTCTGAGAGTAACTGAAAGTTATGCTGTATTTAAATTAATTCTGTAAGGTGGTTTGGTTTTTTTTTTAACAAATGTTTACTGTATTGCTTAATTTAAAATAGGTTAATCTCAGCCCTTCGCGGTAAACTATACTTGAAAGTGTAACACAAAGTCAGCATTTTTATTCCCATTTTCTGTTCCAGTTGTTACTCTGTATGCTACTCTGGGAGGCCCAGCAATAGTACATGGTCTGAATGAAACAGAGGTGACCACCATCATTACTAGTAAAGAACTGATGCAAACAAAGCTGAAGGTCAGAAAACTGTTGTCTCTATCTTTCCAATGTCTGTTCATTATTGTTAAAAGGCCTGGTTCCATTGTACAAAACAATGATTTATTGCCTTTCTGTAGGGGAGATACTTATTTTAGAGTAATGTTTATATATCTGTCTTCATGTACAGAAAAATGATAGCCTTCATTTTAGGGGTTTAGGCTCCTCAATAACTCTTGAGCAGCTGCAGTGTTTCCTGGAATAACACCTTTACAAGAAATTGCTATAGTTCCTGCATGGATTTAGTCCCTGTAAATTTAACAGTTGAAGCAAATGGGAAGAACAGAAAAATGTGTAGACTGTAGATGAATAGCTAAATGTGATCATCTGCCTGATCTATTGTAGGATGTTTTCCCAACAGAGAATGGCTCTTAAATCTAAAGATGTGTACTTGAAGAGTTAGAGCTGTTTTCCAGTGTGGGGAAGAGCTTATTAAACATTTTAACAGTCAAAGCTTTTTTGACTTACCCAGATTGAATACACAAGTGGATCAATTTATCTGCATGGATTTCATCATCATGTGTTTTGGGGGAACTAGACCTTTCGCATAAGGGAGTTGTTTTAATGAAAAACTATGCTTTATTGCTGAACTTCGAATAAGACTTTTCCAAACCATTTTTAAGTTACTAGAATGAGAATATATATATACAATGCACTTTTATTTCAGCTCTCATTAAGAGAATAAATTTCTTCAGCTTGAGAAGATGATAATATCCTCTTCCGCTAGGGCATTGATAAATGTTTTAGAACTCTTACTTCGCTTGAAATGCTTAACTAGTGCCTAACTAATAATTTTCTGTATTTTTGCTGGCTGTTGCTGATTTTAAATAGCATAGTAATCAAGGAGCAACATAAGAATTATTGTGAGCTCAGTGTTGCCAGTTTCTCTGTGATCAATGAGAGTGGAAAGTCAGTTATCTCTACAAATCATTGCAGCCTTATTTGTGGGCTTTTCTTGAAATAAGACTGAGATCAGTAAATGGTTGGAAAAGTTTTTGGAGTTGTAAGTGGAAAGTTCAATCAGTTCTGCAAATCTAAATGTGGAAAGTTTTAAGCTTTGCAGCCATTTGAGCTAGACAAAGCTTAGACAAGTTCACCCTCTGATAGTCCAAATCCTCAGCTAATTTATATCAATGTTGTTTTTTTAACATATACACTAATGTGGTGGGTTTTTTGTGGTTTGTTTTGGATTTTTTTTCCCTCTTGTTGGCATAAGTCTCATGTATGATTTCTGAGCACATGTTTATTTCCACAGGAAATTGTTTCTCAAGTTCCACTGCTGCGACATATTATTACAGTGGATGGCAAACCAACAACATGGTCAGAGTTTCCCAAGGGTGTCATTGTTCATACTATGGCTTCTGTGCAAGCTATGGGGGCCAAGGCAGATACTGGTAGGTTATCTCTTCTTTCTATTTGGAACATCTCATTTGTTGTCCTACTTTGACCCTGTTGAGTAAACGTGGGTAAACTGAAGATCTGAAAAAAACGGTGCAGTGATTAACTTTTTAGTATCTGCTTTTTTCTTTAAATGAAATCTGTGGGGTTTTTTGTTTTGGTTGAGATTGGATTTTGGGGTGTAGCGGGGGGAGTTTGTTTTGTTTTTGAGAGATTAACATGGTTTCAAAAAGAACTGTTGGGTTTTTTTTTCCCACAAGGGAGAATAATTTTTAGGACAAGCATTTAGGCCAGGATAGAAACTTGGGAAGCATTCTTATGGTCAGACATATTAAAACCAAGTTGTTCAGAGCACATGGAGAATACAATTGCTTATTTTAAAGCAAAATGCATCAGTATTTTCTACCCTTAAGTTTTGTTAAATTCACAAATAAGAAAATGTAAAATAGCCATTTAAATCTGATAGAACTTGGTCGCTTTTATTGCATTTCTGGAAATACCAATTTACTATGTACATTTCTGGAAATCTATTTCCAATCTATGTAACACTTAAAATTCAAAATTTCAGGAGGTTTTGGTTTGTTTGTTCTTGTTTTAACTATTATAACAAACTGGTGTTCTTGGCTCTGAAACCTGATAAACCTAGTATTGTAAGATTGCATTATATTCAGTAGTTGCTTTCTTCTGTTCTTACTCTTCATGTTTTCAGAATCTTTCAACCACGTGGATGTTGGATTGAATTTTGTTTTGGGAGTAGTGTGGGTGGGTAATCCTTCTGCTTTTGATATTTGGGGAATGGAAATTGTTACTTCCAACATCATGACATCTCAATTTCTTTAAAAGATGTTTTTTCCTTTTTTACCAGTTTTGTGTACTCTCAGAACTGTTTCAGAAAACATCAATATAAAAAATGATAGCTATAGTTCATTAGTTCCTTGAGGTTTGTTAATCTCTGTGCTGTGTAAAAAGGTCTAATACCTCATTCTTTGGTCTTCTAAATATCACATACTATGCACTACAAAAATGTTATCTTGGTCAAGTTTGCCATTCATAAGTTGTGGAATGCTACAATGATATTTTTTTTTATGGTCAAGCATGTTCAATTAATATATATATTTATATGAGCTGCTGCTTACGTCTTTATTTTCCTCTGTGGTGGTAATCTTGCAGGATGGACAGGGTTCAGGGAGTGGAAAATTAAATGTTTTCCCTCATTCAGTACGTGTGGTGTGCTACACGTATTGCTCATTGCAGTTCAAGAAAACAATATTCACCTGGCATGATATTATAGAAGATAATGTGCCTGCTTGTTGCTTACCACATAAGCTTTCTGCTCTTTTAGACTTCCTAATCTGCTAGTGAGTCAGCATGATAGGGAGGTTAACTTTTTACTTCTCAACTGCATTCCAGTGTTATCTGTAGCATCTTACTGGTCTTCCTACAAAATTCTGAGAAAGAAAACAATTCGCTAACTGCAAAGAACTGTGAAGCAAATCTTGCTTTGAAAATGCTGTCATTGTTATTCCATCTTTATTCTTACTCTTTTCTTAATTCATCATATCAAAATAATAGGTTGCATGGGGTTTGGGCAACCTGGTCTAGTGTAAGGGAAATGGCAAGGGGGACTGGAACTAGGTTATCTTAATGTCCCTTACAACCCTAACCATTCTGTGATTATGCAGTTTTTCCTCTGAATAAACACATTTGGTTTTGTATTTTCCTTCTCTCAGAGCAAGCAGTTTAAAAACACATCAATCCTATTAAAGCTGCTAAACATACTTTAAATACTTACAGAAATTGGACCTCATGTTGGCTCAGCAGTATCTTGCTTCAGGTGTTGTAAATGAGGCAGCATGTTGTTCCCCTGCCAGGGAACACAGGAGAAACTAGTTTTTTGTATGGGGATTAATGTTGTGTCAGTGTGGAACCAGTGCAGCCTATCTTCCTGAGGATGTTAAAGCTCGGTGGCATTTTGGAGATGCCAAAGCTTCTCTTTTTTCTCTTCTCTCCAGGAATATGGGAAGCATGATAGAAAAAGTGTTGTTGTGGTGGACTAGGACAATGACTTAAAGCATTGCTCAGCTAATGCAAAGAAGTTCCTGCTCTTTGTGAAGGCACTTAAGCTTGACCACAATCTTTTTAACTGAAAGCAAAATGTAATAACAGTAGTCATGTAGTAGTATATTGCAATGACTGCTGAAATCAGTCTGATAGGCTCTTCTCACATTATATGTTTCTCTCTTTTAATACAAATTACAGGAAACAAACAGCAGGCCAGGCCTGTACCCTCAGATATTGCAGTGATCATGTACACAAGTGGATCCACAGGAGTTCCCAAAGGAGTTATGATCTCCCATTGCAACATAATTGCTGGGATAACAGGAATGGCTGAGAGGATTCCAAATCTGGGGTATGTACCAATGATTTCTTACCCAAATAACCTAGTCATAGTTGCATATCCTTTTAGATTAATTACTGTTTAAAAGATCATCTATCTTATATTGCTTTGTCTGGAACACATCATACTCTGCACTGACATCGGAGCATCTTCCAGTACTGCATTAAATAACATGACTACTTCATGTGCTGTTTGTTCTCTTCTGTATATGGGCAAGACTGGTACACACAAGTCTGTGAGGCTGCTTTGCACTAATGTGTTTGAAAGCTTCCCTAAGCAGTACTTCCTTTGGTTAGTGTTAAATTCTGTGGTTTCTTTCTGTTTGGTGCCGTTTTTAATCTTGTTCACACAGAGTTGCCTTTGCAACCATAGCAACGGTTAGTTGTCTTGGGATGAGTAAACCCCACACTTTGTTCATGCCATAAGCCTACAGTATATAGTATGCGACTTTTTAAACAAAACCCATATTTGAAATGTGTTCTCAAGGCAGTTTTCAATTTTCTTTTGTTCTGCAGTAGGCTCTGTGTAAATTTAGCTTAATGACTTTCCTGATTACTCTTACGGAACAGAATAAACCTATTTTTTAAAAATCTTTTTACAGGGAAAAAGATATCTATATTGGCTATTTGCCTCTTGCCCATGTTCTGGAGTTGAGTGCTGAACTTGTGTGTCTGTCTCATGGATGCCGTATCGGTTACTCTTCACCTCAGACACTAGCTGACCAGGTATGTTACAGACGTAAGCTCTTGCAGTAAAAAAAACCCAAACCAAAACATAAATAATTACCGAAGTCAGATCTTTGTAATATTTCTTGAGCAACATTGCAACAAGTCTTTCCTGCCGTTCATGAAACAGGGTATCTGTGGTTATGGCTGGGACTCTGGACTAGTTTTAATTGTTCAAATATAATTTAAATGAAAACGATTGTTTGAAAGATGTGCTGTGTCATTTTGTTTGTCTTGTTAAAAACCTTGAATGTGTCTGCTAGTAAACATGTTCTTTGCTTTAGTCATCTAAAATAAAGAAAGGAAGCAAAGGTGATGTTACTACGCTTAAGCCAACCCTAATGGCAGCTGTCCCGGTAAGTAACTGAAGGATAAATATTTATAAATATATTTTTAATGTATTTTTTAAAAAATAATCCAGATTTTTAACAACAAAATCAATGCAATGATCATTTAAATAAAAATGTTAGAACTTCCGATGTTAAGCTAGCTTATAATAATATTTTTTGTATTTGTTGGAGATAAACTTTCATCATACAAATGTCAATATTTTTCAAAGTTTAAATAGCTATGGATATTAGATCATAATTTTAAGTAGTCATCTATTGTTCATTATGGAAATGAAGTTTATGTTCAAATGAGTGGAATAAAGACAGTTGGCTGCAGGCAGCTTGGTATTAACTAGTGCTCCTGCTCAGATGTTCACAGAAACCTGGAAATTGAACATCTTTATCTCATTAGTGGAAGAGGAAACAACCTGAGAGTGTGTTATCATCTGAAATGTACTGGAATTTCTAGATCATGTTTCCTTTTTGTACTGAATTTAGTATTTCTGTTTCTGTGAGTTAAAGGTAGTCTTTTTATGTAACTAGGAAATTATGGATCGTATCTACAAAAATGTCATGAATAAAGTGAATGAAATGACTACTTTCCAGCGGAATCTATTTATATTGGCCTACAACTACAAAATGGAACAGATTTCCAAAGGTTACACAACCCCTCTCTGCGATAGGTAAGTTTAGTTTTATTTTTCAGTGGCACCAAAAAAAATGCTTATCAAAGTCCTACCACATGAGCATTACCTGATTTTTCCAGTTTGTTTTATTGTTGACACTTTGAACATGAACCAAGTTTGTAATAAAATGTAAATTCAGTAGTTTGTGTGATGCTTTAAAACATTTATCGATATTGTTATTTGACTTGAAACTGAATGGAGGTTTATATTGATTGCATTGTCTTCATCAGAAGCTTAATAATGGATTTATACAATTCCTGGGTAAGAGGTGAAGTCTGTTCGTATATATAACTGTAGATTTCACATTTTCACAGAAGTGAATGGTAAAGTATTTGAAGTTGGAAGGAGCCCATAGGGATCATGGAATGCAACTCCCAGCTTCAGTGAGACTAAAGCATAATGTAATTGCAAAATTTATACAGCTTTTATAAATTATTTTTGAGGAGAAAAAAAAAATCAAAATTTTGCTGTCTTAAGAAATCTGCAGTTTCCAAACATTTAAACCATCTTCAAATTAGAATGTGGAAACAAGATTATAAATCCTGTGTTCTTGAAAACTTAAATGTGTGCCTTCGGAGTTTTTCTTGAATACCATAGAAGTGTATTTGAAAATGGTGCAAACTTTCAGTTCAGATACAGAATTAAGTACTCTTGTTTTGTTTTAAAGCAACAAATACATACTCTTAATCTTTGCATTTTAGCCTTATTTTCCGGAAAGTGCGAATGTTGCTAGGTGGAAAGATTCGCATCCTGCTTTGTGGAGGAGCTCCACTCTCTGCAGCAACTCAGCGGTTTATGAACATTTGTTTCTGTTGCCCTGTAGGACAGGGGTATGGGCTAACTGAATCATCTGGAGCTGGAACAATCATGGAAGGTTGGTGTCAGCGCATCCCACTGACTGCTGTGTTCCATCCTGGGTGTTCTGTGTGTATCATCTTTGACAGTCTGTTCATTTGGAATATGCCACCAAATTTTAGTTGGGGAATCCTGGAAATTACCTATAATCATAAATATATAAAGCAGTAGGAATACTAATTTTGATACATTGTTCTAAAGCTGGCGACTTAAATATAAAAAATATTCTCATTTGTAATTGAGAAACTCATAATAATGTGAATGGGATCTTGTCATTATTGTACTTAGCAGCTGAACTGAATAAATAATTTTGAGACTTCATGAAAATAAAGAATTGAATGCAAAAGCCTGCACCAGACTTTGAATTTCATACCATAGAACTTAATGGTGTCTGTAACATGGGACTGTAATACAAATGTAGTCTGCAGTGATACTTCTTCAGTAACATGCCTAGATGCAGAAGTGTTTGGAAATGAGACTTCAGGAAGGTGAATCGAAATAATACAGTATCCCTGAATTGTTATGAAATACCTCTACTTATCTTAGTCCAGCAAATGCTATTTAAAGGTGTTGTGCCACTTCTGAAGTGTGATCCACATGGGTAGCTTACTGTGAAAGCTGTATTGATATGACTGGAAGTATCTGTAAATACAGCAATCTGTTCTGTTTGCGGGGTAAGTATTTTAGCTGTGTGACCTTGATAGATCTGTTGGTTTTCTTGGAAGTTCTGTTCTATGAATTAAAGTTTAGAAATAAATGTTAATTTTCACTAAATAAGATGCATGACAACAAAGACCTTGTTTCTTCCTACTCTGACTTTTTTTTTTTTACTGAAAAATACCTTTTGTTTTATATTTTAGTTTGGGACTACACGACAGGGAGGGTGGGAGCACCTTTGGTCTGTTGTGAAATCAAGTTAATGAACTGGGAAGAAGGTGAGAATTTCTGTATGTGATTTAATTATAGTGTGTTTATAAGAACTTTTTATGGCTATTTCTCTATTGGGCTTTGCCAAGTAGTAGTAATTAGAAATCTATTTCTTGGCCTTTTAATTTTTAAAGGCTACTTTTACCTATAAAAATTTGAACTTGGGAGAGAAAAAAGGTAAATTCCTCAGTGGTTTTAAAATATCTAGACAGAGCAATCAATGTGAATGGCTTTTTGCCTCGACTGTATTATGACTCTTTATCTTGTATTCACTGTACTTGTATATGCGTATTGTGGAAGTGTATACAGCATTGTACCTCCTTCTGATCTAGATTAGTGTTCTTGCAGGACAGGGTGCAGGTTGTGTATGTTGTGCCTTAGACATGCTGGATACAGGAGGCTTGAAACGAAGTGCATGTGTGATACCTTCTGTTGCCATTAAATTATTTTAAAGTAGTCCATATAATATTATTGTTAATAAACTCATTTAAAATTGACATATGGAATGCTTAAAGGATGCTATACAAAATATATTTAATGAAGTTTGAAATGCATTTATGTGATTTCCTTTCTCTGTAGGCTTTTATGTATTGTAGAGTAGAAATACTTAATGCTTAAAGGTGTTTGGGGCTAATGTGAAACTTTATAGTTGGATTTTTTTTTTTTAGTTTCCTAAAATATGAGGTGAAATCTCTTTTGTAGGTTTTTGTTGTCTCTTATGATTTTGTGTGTTCATTCATTTTGTTTTTTTTAATCTCATTCAAGCTTGGCAGAAAGGTTCATAGAATTGAAACTGAACTAGAGGCAAGTAAACTATTGAGGCAGGTGGAAACTTTTGTCTAAGGACGTAGTAAAGCGTTTAGTTCTATATTTAAATTGTAAAAATAATAGGAATCTTTGCTTTGGAATATTTCAGTTCTTGTTAACTTAACCTGCTTTTTTAGGTGGATATTACAACACTGATAAACCATATCCTAGAGGTGAAATTCTTATCGGAGGGCCAAATGTGACTGTGGGCTACTACAAAAATGAAGTACGGACCAAAAATGACTTCTCTGTTGATGAGAATGGGCAGAGGTGGCTCCATACTGGTGACATTGGAGAGTTTCATCAAGATGGATGTCTAAAAATTATTGGTGAGTTAATAAATTCAGGCGAGCATATTTCTGATTCTGCTAAATATTGTGATTAGCCCCCCAAAATCTCAGTATTTTTGTATGCAGTCTAAAACCATAGCATGTATCACAGGGAAATTCTGATATGTTAACATAAACTTGATTGTGTGCTTTAAAAGCTGATTTTTGGAACAGTTGCTTTCTTTTAAAACAGTCTTAACATTGACTCCTCTCTAATGAGGCTAGGTATTAATTAGAGACTTAAATATAGGCTAATGGAGCCTTAGTTTTTTATGATTTTGTAACTAGAATTTGGTTCATTGACAGGATTCTTTTGATGATATGTGCTCAGTAATTAAGCCGCGTTCTAATCTTGTCATTCTTCATAATATCTAGGAGAAAAATATAGCAAGGTAAAGGTGTTATACATAAGGATGTGATAGACCCATAATCCTTTGATACCTATAGGCACAAGAATGATGCCATATAAACTACCAGATGTGTCTCTTGAAGGTAGTGGATGATTCAGGATTCTCTTTAATCCTGAAAACTAAGTATATTTGGTTTATTGTATCAGAAAAATCTTAGGTCCCATTGCAGCTGTCTTGCACTGATCAGACTGTTCAGCTGCAAAACTACCTTGCCTGGTTGCACGAAGCACCATCAAAATGCATAATAAAGGAGAGGTGCTTCTGGTTGCCCTCACGGCTAGGTGGGTAAGGCCCTCTTAGCCACCTTGTCCTAGTGACCTTTGCCACCTTTGGGCTATGTACAATAAGATCAAGTAATTTGGGCTTAAGTTTCAGTTCCTGTTGTGGTTCACGTTACAGGTGACAGTTGGTCTTTAAATATGGATTTAGCCTGGTAATGAGTAACAAAATGACACCAAATAGAGCATCTCCTACCTTAAGCATCTGGACCAGACAGCACAAAGTGTGTTTTCAGACAAAAACTGGCTTTTGAATAGTCCTAGTAGTCTTCCATTCACATGACAGTGCTGTCATGCAGGAAATGTTTTTCTAAAGGCACAAAATGCGTTAAATTGAATCATGTCTCATTTTTGTGATAGGGAAAGATTGATAAAACGCAAAGTTTGGAAACCTAGTATTAAATGTTTCTCATACGTTCACCAAATGTGAGTCACCTTTTGGCTTTTATACATACATTTCAGGAAAGTATAAAATTCTATGTCTAAAATCTTCTGTATTTAATGTCTAATTCCTGTTTTTCCTCAATAGATCGTAAAAAAGATCTTGTAAAACTACAGGCAGGAGAATATGTTTCTCTTGGCAAAGTAGAAGCAGCTCTAAAGAGTCTTCCACTGGTAGATAATATTTGTGCATATGCAAGCAGGTAAGAGGCAGCTGCTACTTTATCATTGCTGTATTCTTTGCCATAAGCAAAATTTTTTTTTCACTCAATGTATGGAATTTTTTAAACCAGTTGAAAAATTCTTACTTGCACAGTGGAATAACTTTATCAGAACTAAACCATCTGATAATGTATGTCTTTATTTTTATTTTCCCATCTTTTTTTTCACCATTTATTGGAAAATGCTAAGAATTAGTGTCTTTTTCCTTTTCCCCAGTCTGAAAAGCAGCTAAGCTCTGACTGCATTCATGATAGATATCACTCAAGCATTTTGGAGATGATTACCTACAGAAGACCTAGGACACCTTGTTCGTTGCTGTATTTAGCTGTGATGTCTTCTTCACAGGAAGGGAGGGGGGAAACACTAACAGCTCAGAAGCTGGCTTGTGCATTGAAAGTGCTTTCCTTTAACACCAGCAGAAGCTTTGCAGCTTGAGAGAAAACAGTCTGTAAATACTTTGCAAACACACGTTTAATAAGTGATATCAAATGTCCTTTCTATTGCTTTCTCTGTGTACTAATGAATTGACATCTCTGAGCCCATATATGTCTAAAGTTTATTTCTAGAATTCCCTACCTGTGCATCATATAAACTTAAACATATAAATATACTTCAGGTGGTCTTTGTTTCCTGTTGTCATTTAAATGTTTGGAAAGTAATTTTGGAGCTTATGAATGATCCAGAAATACTCTGATTTCCAATATGGCAAAAAAAAGCCCCACTTGATAACTTTGAAAGAGGCCAGGACAAATATACCAGAGAATTGCTCACTAGTAATAAATAGAAAATTAACTTTTGGTTTGTTCACCTGGTTCTGTGATATTTTTTGTGTTAACTAATGGTAGTCATCCTGGAACTTCATCCTGGAACTTCAGTTTTGATAGTCGTGGTTCAATAGCCTAACATGCATTGGGCACACCACTGCTGAGGAAAGTTCTGTTATATTAAGCTTTATTTGTGGTTTTGACCCACTAGGTGAGTCTCATGTTTGCTTGCTTGGACTGCCTGAGGTTATGTGCCTCTTCTGAGCAACCTCTGTAGTCTGTGGAGAAGGAAGTTCCAACAGGTGGTGATTTCTGCTGGTCTAGGATTGAAATTTGCTATTGAAATTATATTATCAAATTTTGCATTAATTTTGTCAGGCCAGCCTAATATTGGAGGCTAAAATGTACTTGTCAGACAGGCACTTGTCTCTGGCAGTCTGTGTGTTGTCTATTACCTAAAAGTAGGAAAACTTACGAGCAGTCTTTAAAAGTAATCTAGTAAGTACAAATACATTCCAGATTGTTTTTTCTAATGCTGCTGTATCTCTTCTTAATGCTTTCATGTGTGTTATTTGGCATACGTAGCCATGTGCTACAGATTCTCTGAATGATTGTCCATATGCACATTTCATTGTGGGTATATACTCACCTCAGCAAATGTGAGCTTGGAGGCTTATCAGCAGTGCCTGTGACCTCTCTTATATCCTGTCTCTCCTTATACTTTTGCCTGAGCGGCAGTCTCATATGCAGCAGGAGGCCATTTGTAGCTATTCTATCTCCCACATGCAAAAGGACAAGGAGGACAGACTTCTGGGAATGGGTTATATCTGTGATTTGACCTTAGATCTTGGGGTGCAAAACTCCTCTGAATATGGTAGTAGGGAATCAGAAGTGTTTGCATAATATTGCTTCTTCAAAAGCTGTATTAATTGACCACTTCAGCCAAAATACTCAGTGAGATAAGGAATAAAATGCTTTCTGAAAGGAATCATGATTAGAGTGCCTTCAGAGGAGACTGCTGCTGCTTTATCAGCACTTCACCTATCCAAGATGTGTTCAGTAGGTCTCAAGTGTAATGTCAAGAAAATGAGCAGTTACCAGAGGAATGAGCAAACATGGCAAAAAAGCCAAGGGAGTTCTCAACATGAAGATCAAGGACAGCTGGTAAGGACCAGACTTTACAGAATGGAGATGGTGATATCCACATATAGCATCATTGAGTATGTTTCTTACCCTAGGCCTGAGGGCTGTACTCTGGTAGGATCTCAAGCACAGGAGGGGAATGAGGATGTCTGGTGTAGGAGAGATGTTTTGACAAAATCTTTTAGCATGGAGGAGATGACTGAGGAGGTCCTAGGGGCCAAATTCTGAGAACTTCTTCCTTTGTGCTGTTACGATCTCTTTAAGACTGAAGCTGCAGGCATCTTCAAAAGATCTGCCGAAGGAACAGTAATGTAGAGGGAAGTAGCTGCTCCAGAGAGATGATGTGGTCTTCAGGTTACTTCTCAAAACAAACAGTGCTTTAGCGTTTGAACTGCAACAAGTGAGGATTTAACTTAGAAGTACAGAATGAAAAGCTACACGTTTCAGGAGCTGTGAGTGCCAAGGTGCTCTTTCCAGGAAAAAAGCATAGTTGGATAAAACAGTTTGTCCAGAGGAAGTATGCTTTTACTCAGGAGGCTGAAATTTGGATGAACCAAGAGTTTGAGGCTAATCCTCAAACAGTTTACTTTTATATACTGTTTATCCCTGGAGACACTGGTGATATTGCTGGACATGACCTTAAGCTTGTCAAAAGACTATGGGTACCAGTGATTGAAGTGCCAGTCCTTTGTGTTCTGGATGCCTTCATGCATAATGCATGCATTACAGACCCTAGACAAGTTACAAGTACAGAGTATAGCATGAGTGGAGGTGTGTGTGGGCAGAATCAGAGAGGTATATGTTGTTGACTTTATGTAAAGGTAGGCAAATGAATTTAGATAATCTTCTGAGATTGCTTTCAGCTTCTGATTCTGCTGTGTGAGGTTCTCATTTTTCTTGAACTTTATGCCATCTGAAAGATCTTGAATACCTGTTTCAGGACAAATTGTACTTTGGTGCTCTTTGAAGACTTTTTGAGATCACAGCTTCATATGTGCTGGGCATATCAGGAGCAAAGATTGCCAACAGCAGAGTGAGCGTATGGACAATCACTTGAAAGAGAAGTCACCGCCTTTACAGAAACAGGCTTTCTTTGAGATGTGTTGTGCATATGCTCATTCCACAACCTGCTCCCCAACCCCTCTTCACTGCAGTCCTCTACTCCTCTACAGTAACTGGATTCTGCAGTTGAGAGGAATCTGAGGTAGGGAAGCCGCACACCAGTCTTCATACCGGGATGCAAAACATGAGGAGAGGCAGGGCGCATTGACATCGTATGGGTACTGCTTCCTCAAAGCTTTGAGCATGAGACACAGTGGAATATGCATATGGACAGCACACCTTGAAGCAATCCAGTTGCTGTAAGGTAAGTAGCTTCTCTTTCTATTTGTTTTTAAGCAGGCAAAGGTGATTTGTGTACTACTTGAGAAAAATTATCAGGTGAACAAAAGCCAACTGTTAAGAGCAATATCTCTGTGTTAACTGCAAACCCCTCAAATTGAAATGTTATTTTTGAAGACTTGTTAAGTTTACAAAATTCATACTAAAGTACATTATATTTCTCAGTTTCCATTCTTATGTCATTGGATTTGTTGTGCCAAATCAAAAGGAGCTTGCAGAACTAGCTCGAAAGAAAGGATTTAAAGGAACCTGGGAAGAGATCTGTAACAGTCCAGAGATGGAAAAAGAGGTACTGAAGGTGCTAGCTGAGGCTGCCATGGCAGGTGAGTAGCTGGGCAGATAGTATTAATCTTGTGGACTGTGATGTCTCTGAAACAGATAAGCAGAGGCCTAAAAATATTTCCTTGAGAGTGTATATTTCATAAAACATGTATGAAGTTCCTGAGAAACTGGCGTGTACATGTGTGTCTAGTTCTCTTTATGATGTCCTGTAGTAGCTTTTTGGCTTTAGCTGCTTGCCCAAAAGAATGTGGGTCATCTGTAGATCTATGTGTGTTACGGATCATACTGTCTGACACGCTACGTGGCAGTGCATAGTTGAAATAAGCCCGTGGTGACAGGAGCTCTCCTAGCTTCCAGTGGTTTGTATCTGAGGTGTTCCCTGAACTGAAAGCAGTGTCTTTAGTTAATAATTTTCAGTACTTTTCTTCCATTAACTCTTCTAGTCACCTTTGAAGATTGTGTAAGTATTCTGTATCAGTGGCAGACTTGCACAGCTCAGCTATGTTCATGTGAAGAAGTGCCTCTTGTTTGTTTTAACTCTGCCATCTGCTAGTTCAATTTCCTTCTGCTGAGCTCTTGTATGGGAAGAGCAGTGAACAGTCACAATGGTAGTTGTGATTTATTCTTTTTCTTTTTTCCCCCATTGTTTGTTATACTTCACAGAATCACAGAATCCCAAGGGTTGGAAGGGACCTAAAAAGATCATCTAGTCCAACCCCCCTGCAAGAGCAGGGTAACCTAGAGTACATCACACAGGAACTTGTCCAGGCGGGCCTTGAATATCTCCAGTGTAGGAGACTCCACAACCCCCCTGGGCAACCTGTTCCAGTGCTCTGTCACTCTTACAGTAAAGAAGTTCTTCCTGATGTTAACGTGGAACTTCCTATGCTCCAGTTTACACCCATTGCCCCTTGTCCTATCACTGGATATCACTGAAAAAAGCCTAGCTCCATCATCCTGACACCTACCCTTTACATATTTGTAAACATTGATGAGGTCACCCCTCAGTCTCCTCTTCTCCAAGCTAAAGAGACCCAGCTCCCTCAGCCTCTCCTCATAAGGGAGATGTTCCACTCCCTTAATCATCTTTGTGGCTCTGCGCTGGACTCCTTCAAGCAATTCCCTGTCCTTCTTGAATTGAGGGGCCCAGAACTGGACGCAATATTCCAGATGCGGCCTCACCAAGGCTGAGTAGAGGGGGAGGAGAACCTCTCTTGACCTACTAACCACTCCCTTTCTAATGCACCCTAAGATGCCATTTGCCTTCTTGGCCACAAGAGCACATTGCTGGCTCATGGTCATCCTCCTATCCACCAGGACCCCCAGGTCCCTTTCCCCTTCACTACTTTCCAGCAGGTCAACCCCCAACCTGTACTGGTACATGGGGTTGTTCTTCCCCAGATGCAAGACTCTACACTTGCCCTTGTTAAATTTCATCAAGTTTCTCCCCGCCCAACTCTCCAGCCTGTCCAGGTCTCGCTGAATGGCAGCACAGTCCTCTGGTGTGTCAGCCACTTCCCCTCTCAGCTGTATCTTTTTTCATGCTAATTGGTCATAGTCTATTCAATGATGCTGGTGCAGAATTAAACAGTGGCACTGTGACATTTTGTCCCTTCTTTCATAATAATTTCTGCCTTGTTTTTTGCTTTTGACTATTACGAAGCTCTGAGCTTTTTCAGTAAAGCTGTTGGTTATGACCACAAAATGTTGGGTTTTTCTAAGTGGCCATTGTTAAATTTGTTTCTCTTATACATTCTTCTTTACACTTTCATGCAATGAATGTTTTCTGCTGTGTTTTGCGCTCACTTCGTATCATGATGTCCTGCACCTCTTTGCAGTTTGTCCACATCTTTTTTACCCTGGATAACTTCATGCTTCCAGCTATCTTTATCTTGTTAATCTTTGTCTCTCCTCCATATTACTTGTATTAAACTCTATGATAAGCGTATTTGCAGACTTCTGTTATAGGAGCATACTCTTACGAGGCATGTAGACTCAGTACTGCAGCAGACTTCTTTTTTTTTATCTTGCCCTATGTCTCCAGTCCTGTTTTTCTTCACGGCATGGAGCATATGGGCCAAATCATTCTAAGAAGCTGTTGAGATGGAGAGCATGTACAAGGTCACTTTCCTCTTCTTTTTTGTGTAGCAGTAACTGTTTAAAAGAGAACTAAATATGTTAAAATTAATTAAATGGAATATTTGATTTAATCCTGAGGCACTTTTACACATTTTGTTACTTCATATTTGGTTTTTGTTTCAGTCTGGTATTATATACTTTTAAAGTAATTTAATGAGTTTTAATGCTAGATTGCAAAAAAACACAAAACCAACACAACAATCCAAGCCCAATGACCTAATGTCAAGAGGAGTAAAGGCACAGGGAAATCTAAAACTGACAGGTAGCACAGAATAATTTCATATTTGTGGGGTTTTTCCTAACCAGAAAATAATTTTAATATTGCCCATCTGTTGATGTCTTTTTTGTTGTTGTTGTTTTTCTTCTATTATGTCTGAAAGCATAATAGAAACTCTTGCAAAGGATACTGGTTTCTGCTAAAGGTGTACCATGCAGAGCACTATTCTGTTTCAGTGAGGGGAACAGCTGCCAAATGAACTTACCTTCCTTGAACAGTTGAGAACTATCAGGGAAAAAAACCAACCCAAACCAACCAACCAAAACCCTGTTTTTTCAAGCTTAAGTAATATGGATTTTAAGACTATTTCCAGAAGATGGGATCATAACACTGATATAACAGTGTATATTTTGAGGCTGTCACTTCCACACAGTGGGGATTTTCTGAAGTTGAGGAACAGCACAGGTACCCAAACAGCTGTGGTTTATGTCTATTTCCATGGAAACTGGAGAGCAGTTTCTGATGGGCCCTGTCACTCTTACCTGTGACCCACACGGGCTTGCAAAGCTAATGGTGGGTTTGAGGAACACTACATTTATGTCGCATGCTTTTCTATGTGAGAATACAGTTCTTCCTTTTGTGCTCGTAATTGTAGAAGCATGCTTACATTTATGTTTTGTATTTTTACAGCTAATCTGGAGAAGTTTGAAATACCAGTAAAAATTCGTTTGAGCCCTGATCCTTGGACCCCTGAGACTGGTCTGGTGACAGATGCGTTCAAGCTAAAACGCAAAGAGCTCACGGCGTACTATCAGATGGACATTGATCGATTGTATGGAAAAAATGTAAAATAATTCCTTTTTTTCTGCACCACTTTGCTACAGTGAGCTTGGATCAAATAGGAAATACTTGAATTGCCTGTCTCAGCGCTTGAGATCAACACAGGAAACTACCATTCCTCATTTTCAGCTTAACCCGTTATTTCTGATAACAGCACCATGATGACTGGCAACTTTAGTAAAATGTTATGGCAGCAAACCTGTGTCTGTCTCCTTTTTTCCAGTCTTCTCCGCTACCTTGTCAGTCTGCGGATTTTCCCCGAGTCTTTTTGGGAAACCATGTTTCTGAAGCCTCGTTTTTAAACACTTATAAATCCTGTATAATGTTTTATTTGTATCTTTAAAATTTGGATGTATATAAAGAGAACTTGGCTATATAAGAAATGGTTATACTAGAGGCCTTTTTTACCTAATTATTTAAAGATAAGAAGGTATTGATGTTGTGACATTATATACATTGAAAATGCTTGTAACAAGGTCATTGTCGAACAGAGGACCATGTTATTTGTTGCTGTGCTGTTTTTCTGTGTGAATTTGAGGGAGAAAATGTTTGACATTCCAGCTTCTGTAATACACTTCTAATATGTGCCTAATGGTTAATTTTATTTTTATCTGAAAATGAAAAGGCGGTCATGGCACAGCTCTGCATAAAGGCAGGTACTCTTGCAGGTATTGGTTGATGCTTCTTTAATACAAAAGATGCTATTAACACAGCAGAAGTTAAACCTAAGAATAATCTCTCAAATACAGAAACTCCTTTTTGACATGGCTCATAACCATTTCATCCAGTGGTTGAATTGTGTAAAACTAATATGAAATCTCAGCATTAATTTCACGTGGTAAGTTTGACAGTGTCCTCTCCTTTTAGCAGAGGGACTGTAACAGCTTTTGTTGTTCCTCATTAGGTTTGGACATTACACTTGGTTTGCTCTTCCACTGTTTGTGGGAGTCTGGCAAAACCCCTGTTCTGCCTAGCTGCAACCCAAATCTAACTGGGGGGATTTTTAAAGTCATAATGACAGTTATGTTCTCAGCTCACACAGTGCCTAGCTGCCCTTTGTGCCATTAAAAATCTCCCTTTAATTCTGTGTTCTTTTATTTGTAATTTTTTGCTTTAAAAACACATATTTGAAGTATTTGTCAGCTGGAGTTACTTATGTTGCTTGGTTTGTTACATCCAGTTCTTACCTTGGGAAGGAGTTTCAATTCCTGTTTTACTATAGATACGTGAATATTCTTTGACAGACTAACGGGGAATATTTTCCTCTTCAGAGAATGTTTAGATTTGTTTCAGATGTGAATTTTATTTTCAAAATATTTCTAGAAAGACTATTTTAAGCGGGGTTACATGAGAATGTGAAAAGGCATACATCAGTCATCTTCTTGATGGAGCAAATATTAAAATGGCTTTAATTTGGAGATTATTCTTTCATGTGTATTGTTTACTTGTACTAAAAATCAGGGTCTTGATGCTTGCTTAAGTACCCAGCTATGGTAGCATGTAGCAATTCTGAATGGCAGAAGCTTTTTTTTTGGGGGGGGAGCTCCTGCTGTTAGCATTTGACATGGGAGCTATGGGAGATGTTTGCTATACATACTTTCATTTTAAAATCTTCTGAAATAGTATTTAACTGCTTCCTATGATCCATCGATCATAGAAAGCTGTTTCATAGGAGTTGAAAGTTATCAAACAGGTTCTTATTTTAATTTTGATGACATTATACAGTTTGTATTATATTTTGTTACATTACCATCTATCCCACTGCTCATGGATTTCCCCTGCTGCTGTCTATGAAAAACTGTTAACCATTTGGTGAATTCAGGTGTAACTTGTCAAATGGAAATAGAAGCAATAAAGAGAAATTGGAACTGCATTCCTGAGATTAATGCCTTGCTATATCTAGATCATAAATTAAGACCTGGGAAATACAGTTAAGACTAATGTTGGAAAATGACTGAAGAATCCAGATTCCAGATGTGGAACTTGCCAAGTCTGTAGGGAAATGTCACACCATATATTAGACATGACTAATATTTCAGTATGTATCTGTGCTGCATCAACAGGTTCTTAAATAGTTCACACTCAACATAGGATGTACATTGTTCAAATATTTTTTGGTGAATATTTTAGTGAAAATGAATAAATTACAGAAGTACTATGTATATCACTTGGTACATTGTGCAGCAGATTTAAGAAAATAAATCTGTCTTTGGTTAACTCAGCAATCTGAAGTTAGTATTCTGCGAAGGGTTTAGATCCACTTTTGGATAAATTGCATAAATTATTTTTTTTAAATGTTTTGCAAATAATAGTTGTAATTTTTCTTCTAATCCAGTCACAAGATAGGGTTGCAGTCTGTGCTTTTGTTTTTACATTTCAGGGGTTTTGTATTTAAAATGGATATCAATATATATAGTTCCTCTTTCTTTAGGTGTCAGATTCATTACGGACCTTTATCTCTTCTACAGGATGTGAAAATAAAGCAGTTCATTAACTTTAGTCTGAATGCTGGAAATAGGCTTTGAAATATTTGTATGGGCTTCAAATATTTGAGTATGTTTTTTCCTTTGATTTATAAAAAAAGGCTGACTTTAATAGTGCAAGATTCTGAGTATTTCCATGTCCCATTAAAGCCACCTGTCCTGTGGGTGCCCATGCTTCTCACTAATTGACCAGGGCTATAATGGGATAGTAAATCACAGCTGCTATTGCTGCTGTTCAGGTGCTGAGCTGCCTTGCTCTGACATTCTTAGGCCTGCAGTCTGCTCTGCCTGTCAGATACTTTGGCCACCACTGTGTTCTCACTCAGTGCTCTTGTCAATGAGCAGCAAGACAACTTAAGGGGAGTTTGTTGCAACCCTGTATAGATGCACTACACATCAGGCAGGAACTTACCCGATCTCTATTTTTTTTTCTTACCTTTTTTCCTCTATATCTTCCCCTGCCCAGTGTAACAAGAACAGAAGTACCTGCTGGAATGTGTAGCATGTGTCCCAAAGGCTGTGGAGTAAATTAGGAACATAAGTGCATGGTTGGAAGTCATGATCTCCATCACACGGGGGATTTTGTAGTGGAAAGAGCTGCAATTTTTAAGTCTTTCTAGCGTTCAAACTAGGAACATATACCTCACCTGAGTGGTCCCCAACAGGGGGGATTTTTAATAAAGCTTTTATATTTATAAACTTCCCAGGACTCTGAGTCATTGGAAATTGTAACTACGTACTCTGTTGTGAAAATTTACATATTTAATTATAAAAAATGACTGAGAAATTCCAAGGGTGCTGTGAATCTTCTTCAGATTCCTACCATTCTTTAAGAATATTTTGGGACTTGAGGCTAAATTCAATGTGGATGTCATAAGTGTTCTTTGCAATGAATAGTATTTCTGGAATAGGTTAGGAAGTTAAAAAATTACATGTCAAAAGTCCTTGCAAACTTACTGATGCTGCTGTTGCAGATCATACACAAGCAGGACTGTATCTCAGTGAGAAGCTGTGTACCAGTAGTAAAATGTTTTGCTGAAACAAGCAAAAACCTATGTGCGGCTAAAACTAAGAATATGATGTATGCCTTCATCCTACTGGTTTTATAGGTAGGATGCAGAGACGGGTATGGAATTGAAACTATACATAAAAATACATCCTGTAAAGCTTGCAAGTTTGAGCAGAAATCGCTATAGGACCTAAGACTCCTTTGCAATAACCTTTATCTTGCTAAAGTTCACAAGCTTTTATTCTGTACTAAAACTACATCTCGGTGATGCAGTGCAGCATTTAATTTTTATTAATGTGATGTATTAACTACTTTGGACTCAGTGTAAAACTGTACATCTGTTTCTTCACTGGTAGGGGGAACAATCTCCAACTTGCATACAGCTTGGACCAGGCTGAAAAGTTAATTGAATGACCAGTTGTATGTTATTGAATTGGTTATTTAAAACTCATTTTTAGTGGGATCTTGGTTGTTACGATGAACTGCCCGAACATTGTATATCCCTAATCGAGTTATGTTGTATTAATTATTTATTTGTAATTGGGTACCATGTTACAAAAATAAAATTAATTTCACAAATCGGGTCCCGTATGTCCAGTTTTTTAAGTGCCATTTTGTGTTTATCTGTCTGAGCCTACATAATTTACATAAATTACTGAGTTTAAATTACATTCGCTGAAATCATGGCTCTTTTAAGAAGGGTTGTGGGTTAGGACAGTTCAAAAAGGAACCTGTCTGATGGTGGGCTTGTTGTCTGGGTTTGCTTCCTGCCTCATATTGCTGGTAACCCTTTGCAAAAGGCTCCATTCCTGCATTGCTCGTCTTTGGTACCTTGGCACTTTGCTATGTAAACAGCCACAAGCTTGTGTGATTCAGAGAGCGAATGTGCTGGTTGATTACTTGGCCATTTGTGCTATACAGGTGTTGCTGGTGTGTGTTCTGTAAATATTGTTGTTAGTGAGTTCTTACATCTGGACTGGGTGCTGGACCCTTATGTGCTGGGCTTGCTAATTCAGCAGTAGAAATGATACCCGATAGAGCCTTTTGAATCTCTTATTTCAAGTCTTGTCCAATATTCAAAATAAACGGGACTGTTTCTGGATGAATGCAGGAGCATTAGTTATCAGGTTAACCTGGGTTGCCACTACGATAAAAGTTTCCATTCTGTTTTATTTACATATGATCCATTTACCCCCTTTAAGGGCACCAGCTATGGTAATACATTATGTCAAGCTGCAACTTTCTGATACTTTTTTAACTAAGTGCACTAGGGCTTACGTTTGGTGTGTAATTTTTAAGTTTGTGGGCTGAAGGGGTCTTGATCATTTAAGGTTTTGCTTACAAGCACACAAACTGTCACTGGAAACGATCCAACCTGGAGGCATCGCACTTTACAAATGCCTCTTTTTTTTTTGGGGGGGGGGGGGGGGGTGTCTTTACAGGTTCCCCAGATGCATAAGGTCTGCATAGTGCTGGCCAAATGTCAAGCCTTCCCTGCGGTCTAGCTGATCCTTATTTGTATCCCTTTCATCAGCCATGAGAAGGCCTCAGCTTCCTCCTGATTTTCAATTACATTCAAGGTTTATTTTCTTTTCTTAAGAAATACTGACTTTTTATAGACTAAAACTCCCCCCCCCCCCCCCCCCCCCCCCCCCCCATTAATTTAGGGCAGTATGACACACTTTAATTGATTTCCCCTTCACCTGCCCTTAGACATCTGTAGGCACTAAAATGCCTTTAGGGGGCTCCTTAATAAAATTAAAAGCGAACAAGTTCTGAATTATTAGAGTAGGTGATTTATGATAGCAACTAATTTCAGAAAGGATAAGCATGTAACCATTTTTGGTTTATTTACTTCTTAGCCTTACTTTTCAGAAAATATTAAGGAAGCAATTAGAGAGGCACAGTATCCAAAATAATAGACACCAAATACAAATGAAAACGCTGCAGTCTTGAGTTACTATTGTTGCCTACAGCAGAAAAGTCGGGGGGGGGGGGGGGGGCAGATGAGACATTTAATATCTTTTAATGTTCCTTTGTATATGCAATTTCTATCTTGTCAAGAAAAGTTAAATTACCTGCTCTTACGTGCCACCACAAGGTAATAGCTGAGAAGTGGCCTTGGAGCCAGAGGGCTGCAGCTGGGTGACCAGGCCCTCCCTTTGTAAAAGGTGAGAGCACATGAAAGGTGAAGGGTGTGGAAAATTACCACTGTCTTTCCCTAGGAATTATGTGCATGAAGTGGATTTGTCATCCCTTGGCAAGCTGAGGGAGCAGGTGATGGGTCAGCCTTTACTTTGTGCTGGGAAGGCAGCGGTAGAAATACTTACTTTTCAGGAATGAAAGGGTTTGTAGTTCTCGCCTGCCTTCTGAGGGGACAGTGAAAATTGGGAAATCAGCGCATGTTCCCAGGAGGGGTAGCTTTGGTACATGGATAACTGAAGCCAAACTGCTGGTCCAGAACTGATGTTGATGGGCACATCTGGGTGGGATCCAGCTGCTGTGGCTGCAGGGGCAGCAAGTGCAGGTAGCTCAAACCTGTAACTTAAACACCAGTAACTTTCAGCAAATAGTCTCTGTAAGATTTGAATTCCAAATTTCATTATATACTGATTTAAACCGAGCATTTAATTCCTGCTTTACAAGGGAACCGCTGCTCAGCTTCACCTGCCTCTCTGCCTGACATCAGGATGTTGCAGCCGTCACCACAGGGCTGGGAGTTGAACCACTTGTGTTTGTGTGTGGTCCTGGATGGGCATCCCCTGACTGCTGCCTGGTCCCCAATGTGAGACGGCTCATAGAAACGCAGTGTGTCCCTGGTGGGGCAGATGGGTTCTGAAGTGCCTGAAGGAGTGGTGCGGCTGTCCATAATAACATATTCTTTGCATGTAGCACCAAAACAATGCTTTATTTCAGGCTGCATGGTTATGCAGCACTGCCAAGTCCAACAGCAGGGAAAAAGGCACATGCCATGTTTTAATCCCTCTTCTGATGTGCCCTTTCCCACTTGATTATGAGCATGTGTTTACTTTTTTCTCTAACTTGCTATTAGTGGCAGGGTTGTTTTGGGGGTTGGGATTTTTTGTATTTCCCCCCCGGATAGTTGAGAGACAGCTTTATGAATGTAAATGCTTTAACAGGAAGGTTCATGTGGCTTGATTGGTATGTAATGACAGTAACTGTTCAGCAACAGGCCTGGTGGGTGGTGTCCTTAATCCCTCTGAAATGGCAAGATACTGACACAGATCCTTATGTTTCCGTAGAGTTTCTCTTGCTTCGGGCTCCTATAAAAGGTGGGGAGGAAGCAGAATGATTTTGAAACGTGGAGGTGTTATTAGCAAAAGAAAGTGTATAGAATTCCCATAAAACTAACTGTATACCAGCCTGGTAAAAGTCCTGGGTGCTTGGCTGATTAATAAACTTATTTAGACATTTACCTTAATGATGCTGATCAGATGCAGTTCATTTTTTCCTAAGAGGATTTGCATCAGGAGTCTTGCTGCAAACTCCCTATTTTGATACCTTTCCTAGTACCATATGTATCCATAGTTGTTATTAAAGCTTCAGTGCATGAATGATGGGATTTAAGAATGACCTGGAAAGCATCGTTTCCATAGTTTGGCGTAGCTGGAAGGCAGGTTGTGGATGTTTAACAAGCTGTAAGGAAACTAGTTGCTAAAACTCATTAAGAATTTCACGTCTCATCAGTTCCCTGGATCTCGCCCATGCTTACTGGGTATTGCTGCCAGGCTTCTTGGAAATGAAACAATTTTGCTTAATTTTGTTGCAATTCAGAACTTGGTCTGTTCCAGCCAAAGTAGTGTAACAAAAGCAGCAGGAAGACCGAGAATGCCAGTGAGCAATCTGGCCTATTCAGCCCCGCGTTCTCTTTCTGCCCCTTCTTGCCAAAGTCACATAATAGCCACATAAAAATGGGGAGGGGGGGGATAGATTTTAAAGAATAATTTCTGTATCAAAATGGTCCAATAGAACTGTGTTTTAGTGCAACTCCACTGGGATATCTGCATGTGCACTTACACTCACTGACACATGCAGGCAAATGTTGTGTAAGTGACCTGCAAAAGGGCAGGATTTAGGGCTAAAAAGGTTTAGATTGTCCCTACCTGGTGTGGATCAGCATGGAGCTTCTGGAGGGTAGTTTCTGCCTACCTGTTTTGTCTCACCAAGGATGTTATGAGCAAAATGTCCTAATATTTGAGACCTATTTTTATTTGAAGTCTTGATAAACTTGGTAATATTTCTTTGTAAGCATCTCCCATGTAGTTATTCCTCCATGTGTTTAATAGTGGATTATCTGATGCTTACCAGGAATGGCAGGTGATGGGTCTTGTTATAGGCAATGTTGCCAATGGTGAGCGATCCCACATGTCTGGCTTCCTTCCAGCGCTAAATCCAAGGAGCCGCTGCTGGCTCTGGATAGCCTAACTTTAGTTTGCTCAAATGTAGTTGTCCTTCCAGTTGCAAATACGGCGTTTCCTCTGAGCATGCAGAAAAGGTTCTGTGCCCTCACATGCCCTCTAGTACCCCAGTCTGCTTGTTTTGTATTTACTTCTGCTTATATTCATTGATGTGCCATTGATAACATACTTTGCAATAATTTTCCTAATGCTTTCATAAATAGATGAGATTTGGGACTTTTTTCAGAGTGTTTCCCAGTAGTACAAAGGGATACTTGCTTCTAAATAACTTTTCTGTTTATTTCTGTCAGCTTTACTTTCTGCCAGTAACTTTTCATCACACCAGATCTTTCTGGTGTGGTCTTTTCAATAAGTGATGTTTTGTCTTTGTGAATTGCTTCACAAAATTTGGACTATAGTAGATGAAGATGCAATGGATTGCTTGCAGAGAAGGCAAGGATGCTCTCTGTAAGTCTTGACTGGTAGAGGATTCTAGATGCAGTTTTTCCTGATGTCTTGAAACAGTGAGCGTGTGATTGTTGCTTGGAGCAGCCTGTGTGCAGGTGTATATCCCACCCTGCCTTTGCTGGTCCTTCTGGAAGGGTGGGCCCACTGCTAGTTTGGGTTTGAGTAGTGCCTGCATTGGAAGCAAAGGCTCGCTGTCCTCAGGATCTGTGAATAGTCAGTGCAGCAGCCCCTGGTTCAGTGGGAAATGGAAAACAACAACAACAAAAAAATAACAAAATTTTACATTATCCTGACACCTTCCTTTCTGCATTAATCTAAATGTTCCATAGTTAAAATTAAACAAGGCAATGAATTGCATTGTGATGTCTTACAGTTTCATTGGCTGCAAGAAGTGCTCCTGGTGAAAGGATGCTGCCCCTGCTCTGTTATTCTCTGTGCTGAGGGGATGCGCAGCTATCTCCCTCTTCTGTTGACAGCAGCAGCCATGATGGGCTTGGTAAACTATTGCACTTGCCTCTTGCCCTTCCCTACAACACTAATTACTCGGTTAATCACCTCCTGATCCTATCATGAGCTGGTTTGCTCCCTGGGTGCCCAGGAGGGAGGACGTTGCCCGTGCTCCTGGGGACCTGCTGACTTCCCTGGCTTACGGCTTTCTGCTACCCTGTGTATTTTTCCTCGGAGACCTTCCCTGCTCCCAGCACTGTAACACATCTGCCACAGAGCGCAGGACTAACGTGCCTCCTTTTTTCCTGCCCTGAGCATGTCCCAGCTGGGGCTGTCCTGCTGTGCGCAGGGCCTCGGCAGTGGTACCAGTCTGCTGCAACCCCGCTTCTGCTTTTCCGCTGAGTTCTGCTGCGCAGTAAGTATGTAAGGAGGGGCACAGCAAGCAGAGGGCAGTCTAGCTTTATCTCTGTCAGCTGAAGGGCGCTGCTCAGCAGGAGCAGGCGGCCTTGGGCGCAGAAGGATGGCTGGGCTCCCCCGCTCCTGGGCCAGTGTGCCAGGGTGTGATGCCAGCCCGGCTCCTCCTCATGGAGCTCCCGCAGGTGAGCCAGAGGGCTGCCAGTGAGGCTGCTGTGTCTTCAGATGCCATCATGGGAAATTAATGCTCAGCAAGTACCCAAAGCCCATGTTTATCAGCCTGTTTTGCAGTGTCTACGCAGGGCACGTGTGATGGGCGCCGCTGACACCAGTGTTTCACTCTCCTGGACTGGGTTATCATGAAAAGCCCTTTTGGTTTCAGCCACGCTCTTCCCCTGGCCTGTGGCACTTGTGGCATGGGCTGGGGGTGCTGCTGGTGGCTGCAAAGGGAGCCGGGGATTCAAACAGCCAGGCAGGCTCCTCCATGAATCACACCCTGGGAGAAGGAGCTGCTGATATATCCCAGATATGAGCTGCTATTGCCATCTCTACATGAAGATCGCTTTTTCTTCCTCTAGCCAAAAATGGTATATAGGGAGAACCACTGTGCTCTGAGTCTCTGGGCCTGCTGTCACAGGGTGCTGTTTATTTAAATCACTGCAACGTGACTGGCTTTTGGACAAATTGGAAAAGGATAGGCAAAAGATGCTAAATTGTTAAGCTGCAATAAGTAGCCAGCATATGCTGGTAAATCAGACACTGCACCCCAGGCCTTCTCTCAGAGCTTTCCTCTGCTTCCCACAATGGAATATATGACTAAATAAACTTTGCACTATTTATAATTAGATCTGCCGCAGGTTTTGGGCGGAGAGATTTTGTTTGTTTTTCAAGAAGGTGGTGAGTTATCAGGAGATAGGAGTTATCCAGTTTGAAGCAGCTTGGAAATTACCCACCGTGACAGAGCTCTCTCAATGGAAGGACTGGCCAAAGCACAACAGGAAATGTGTTTTATTTGCATCATCTCTCTTTTCCTTAGGGAAACAGAAGCTGAAATACTTTGAAGAGCAGAGAAACCTGCCTAACCCCACATGCTGGGCATGTACTTTGGAACCCGTGGTGTGACCTTGCCCTAGACCAGGTACTTGTGTGGGGCCTCAGCTGTCGCCAGGGCTGCCCTGAACAAGTGTGGGGACACCTGCAGGAGCAGTGCTGAGCCCGGGCTGAGCTTCACCGGGGCTCACAGACATCGTGCTCCTCATAGGGCGCTGGAAAGCTCTTGGGGGGCTGAGGGGAGCAGAACGGCTCTGCTCATTTGGTGCTGCTCACAGCTGTTTGTGTATCATGAGACAACCCCCCATCCCTGTACTGATCACCAGCAAACGCTGAGCCATCGGGAATATGTCACGTTCCCTCTGCCTTTCAGGGCTGCTCATCACCTGACAATAGCTGTGATTTTCCGTGGAGCTGCCGCATGGAACTGCTCATCCTTCAGGTGCCTTTTGGAACTGGTGCCATTAGCAACAGCAGCCACAACAATGGGTACTGTGTGGGTAACTGGTCTGGGGAAGAAATCACACCTGGAATGCAGTTTCATGGTGGTTTTCGGCAGCTTTAACTTAAAAAAAATAGAAATGAAAAGCAGAGAGTTAACAGTAAGAGTTCCCTGTCTGATGCAGCTGAAGGAGAGGTAGGTAGATAAGTTAGTGGCCGCGTCCCAGGAGCAGCCAGCAGGCAGGAGCGGGGAGCACCTTTGGGCAGCGCACACGCAGCGCGCATTGCCAGAACTCCTGCAGTACCCGGTGCTGCCGGCTGGCAGTGGCTTTACCTCCCGTGCAGGGAGCAGCACGCTGCTCCGTGAGCTCAGCCCCACTCAGAGCCGGGGGTGCCGGGGTCCTGGGCTGTGTCACACGGACTCCTCCGGAGCCCCCTGCGTGCCGCGATGGGTGCCTGCACACAAGCCCTGCCTGCACACTTGGTGGGTTTCACTGCTGATAGCAGAGGCCCCGCTGGCGTTTGAGAGCCCAGGAGCCTCACACCTGAGTATGCCAGGAGCGGTTTCAGAGCTTTAGCTGTCTGGATGGGGTTTAGGGCTCAGGCCAGTCTGAGATAATTGAAAAGTGCACTCCAGCAATGCTAAGCATGTGGATTCCAGTTATTTCCATCTGTGTGTTTGTTTTGTTTTTCATGAAAGCTCCAATAGTACTCAGAACTGTTTTACTGTGCTGGAAATTTCTACCCCACTGTGATTTGCAGGCTCCTGTGCTGATTCAGTGCAACAAAGCCTTAGGAAGTCTATTCAAGACTGCAGGCTGACACCATTTCATGCTTCTTTTCCCACCTTGGACTGAGACTACAGTATACACCCTGCTTCGTTCAATTTCTGTTTAATGTCACAGGGAATGCAGGTGCTGGATGGACTCCTGATCCTCTCTTTTCAAGGACTTTGCCCATGTGTTTGCCCTCCATTACTGCTGAGAGTGGCTGCAGGCAGCAGCAATACCGACCTTCTGACAGGGAGAGCAGAGCTGTGGTGTGCTTCCCCATCCCAAGTGCCGTGGTCCGTGTCACCACGTGCAGCCAGCTACTGAGTAAGGATTTGTGCCAAAGCCCAGCAAGGCAAAGGGAGCTTTTCCTCCTGACATCTGGAGCCTTTTTCCTCCTGAGTTTTCTGATTTTGTTGCCAGGACCTTTCTCATAGGTTTTTGAGACAAATAGCTTTAAAGATTAGTACCTCTCTAGTGCTTGTAGCACCTCCACCTTTGGTGTTGTACCCATAGTTTATAAATCAGTGACGCTGGGATAACGTGAATTACTGGGGTTTTATTTCCCAGTCTGATAAACTGAATAGTTGGTAGCTTCAAAGAAAAAAAGTCTCTGACTTTTCTCTGTTGCTCCATGTGATGATCTTAAATGGGAGCTGCATGAATATCTTGGGGCACAGCTTGAGTGTGTTCATACGCTGGAGGTGCAGCATGAGAAAACGTGTCTGTCAATAGGTATGAGAGATAATTATACTGGTTAAATAGTATTTAAGTTATGTTTAAACCATTACTCAGGAGTAACATTCATGTTGTTTTCTTCACAGCTGTGTCTTGATTTTAGCCTGGGCTGTGTGAACGGAGGTGTGCATGCATATAAGCATCAGGACATACCGGTGTCCCTGTGCCAGACCCTGGCTTCTGAGTACAAAGATTCCTACTTTCCTTGTTGACCTATTCAAACAATATTTGCTTTTCTTCTGGGTAAGGTCTCAGTTTCTTTGCTAATATCACTTCGGGGTAGGATCTTTACAAGTTACCTATTTATTTATTAATATATTGACACACACTATTTAGGATCCTAAGCAACTTTGTGTTGCATGGTTGAGTAGGGCTTATGCATACGTAAATAAGACAAGGACGTCTTTGTGTTCAACTTCAGCTTTAAATGCCTATAAGCTAAATACTCCAATAATTGCAAGCTGCCTATGAGACAGAGCCCTCAAGACAGGCAACAACTTAATCACTTATAGAAAAATTGGCTCTGAGAATTGCCATCAGAGCAAGCAGAATGAATAAAGGCAGAAAGAAGGTTTACACCTGCAGAGCATGATTCTCTCTCCATGGCTGGTGGAAACAGGCTGTGGAGCTGTCCCCATGTTATGCCTGAGTCTCCCCTTTCTTATGCCCAACAAGGATCATCTCACCCAGACCTGATAGGTCCCACTTAGGTGGGTCTGCTTAGGAGAGCATCCCCTGCAGAGGAAGGATGCTTTGTGCCACTACAGCCCAATCTGTAAAACCTAATCCTTAGTGGTTTTGGGGAGCAGAGGGAAGTAAAGCAAGCTCTGCCCGGCTGTGTGGATGGACGCAGGCAGCTCTGTTCTCTCCCCAGCCAAATCTGCATGCTGCATCACCAGTGTGAAGCTGCAATCAGCCAGTGCCTGCAGCCCAACAGGCAAAGGGATCATGGTCCTCGGCTCCTGCCTTTACGGAGCCGTACACCTACTTCCTCGGGGTAAAGAATAAAACCTCACCAGTGCCCGAGTCTCCTCCAATTCACTGGTGTTTGAAGAGTGGATTTTTGGGCTGGAGCTGACTTGGTTTTCTTCTTCTCAGATGCTTGAAGAAAAAAGTCAGTCCTTACGCGACTAATGAATTGTGGGAAATGTTTGTAATTTGTCAGCGGCTCGGTTACAGTCACACTTGTGTGCAACAGATGGTTCAGTGAGCAGCAGTGAAATGTGTTTTCCTGTGAATTTGAGAAGCTCGTACAAGAGCAAAGACCCATGGTCCTGACCTGACTCCGTCGCATGCTGGATCTAGAAAAAAGCAATGCCTCCAAGTGCTGCAAAGATTTTTCTCCTCAGTCCTGCTTCCTTTATTTTGAAAATATTTTGAGTATCTTCACAATAGCAAAACTATATAAAAATTAGATCTTTCTCCCTTTCTAATCCATCCTGCACCGCTTTCCTGCTGTAATGAGGAACTCCTGACCTCCCTGGAGGCTGTTTCCTTCTTGGGCAGCGACTCAGCCATGCTTTGCTTCTCAGTCCTGGAGGACTGAGACAGAAGAGACAGGAGGAAGGGCACAGGTCCGACAGAAATCTCCACTTCTCAAGCCCAGGTATCTTCACACCAGCCTCAGAACGATGTGTATTGGTTTGCGGTTCTTGTACCCTTTTTGTCTGCAGTATTATTTTTTTTTTTTGGTAGATAATAAGGATTTTTTAAAAAAGCTGTTTTGAAGGCTCATATAAAGTTAAGCTGAAGTAGAATCTGAAGCAAAACTTTACCTGAGGTTAAGGATAGTCTTGTTGCTACAGTAGAGGGTGGGCAGTTGGACATGCTTTCTGTCATTGGCTTCCTGCTAGCCTTGGTGTTAATCTTTCTCTGCCACCTCTACCTTCCTTGCCAAGTGGTAAACACATGTATTGAGCGTCACACCAATGCAAAACCTAGAATATACAGCTAGAATATAAACATGGTGATTACTAAATGTGTTTAGCTTTTGCTCAGGCTCTTGAGGTCTGTGGGACTGATTTCGCCAGCGTGGATTTACTGTTGCAGAAGCAGCAGCGTTTCAGAAGTGCTTTGATTGCATCCTTGACGGAGAGTAGGGTCAAAGATAACAGCAGTTCTGTCTCAGTCAGAGCAAACTGATGGGGTGAGATCAGGCTGCAATTCAGTGTGTCTGCCCTCATCCATGCCAACCACACCATCTGCGTGCTGCAGCAGCACCGGCTGGGCTCTGCAGCAGGGCTTCCCCCAGCCCTGGCACTGGGACCCGGCTCCATGCAGCTTTGCCCAGGATGAGCAATTTCTGTGCCCTTGCCTGAACCTCTGCTCAAATCGTCTGTGTTTGAACAATATGGGAAAGCAGCTGAGAAATGTAGGGGCTGTGCTGTGGGCTTCCAAGGAAGCAGGAGGGACCCAGCTGTGACTGTGAGCAGAGAGCTTGCTTAACACTTGAGGGAGAGGAGGGTGGAAACAGGGGAACTTGTGGTCGTGTCTGCTTTTTAAAGCTTCATTGCTCTTGCTAATTCCAAGCAAGCTGTGACTCAGAAATAACAAGACAGGTCCCCAAACGATTATACTTTAAGTAGTGGATTTGGGGTTCATTTTCTGGTTTCCTGGTTATCTGAGGCATGCAAAGCCATAGGCTGAACTTCTTCCTTTGACTGCAACAGCAAGCAGCTTTTCTCTCTTGCCTTTTCTTACAGCAAGAATGACTTCTTATGCCTTTCTTATTCTTAAATCCTTCTAGAGCTCCTTGAAAACCAGCAGAAGATCATCAGCTGATACTAATGGGGAACTGGAAGCATGAATGGTGTCTTGGCAACAACGGAAGAGCAAGAGATGAGTATCTCGGTACTGCCAGGCACCTAGTTAAATAAGGGGAGCTGATGGGTCCTGCTTAAGGGTGCATGTGGCTCATGCAGGCTGAGTCCTGTACACCCCCAGTCATGGACAAATTTCCAGTATTAAAAATCCTGATACAGAGGAGTTTGCTTCTTGCTTGGTTTCTCTTGCACTATAATTGCCTCTTGGGAATCCTTTATCTTTCTCATCTTTAGAAAGCAGTAATATGCAGTTAATATAGGCTTAGTAGTAGTTAAAGGATCCTTGTTTGGTTTTTACTTATGTTTAGTGCATAATAATTGTTCTCACTTTATTGTTATAACAGTAAAAATCTAATATATTTTGTCTGTATGTTGTTTTTAACAAGATCTTGAATTTCTGCTGTTTGTTTTTAAAGCTAGATTGAAACCTCTCCTAAATTTAATTCAGCCTAAATACTACTGAAGTTCTGCAATACCTGTAAGAGGATACATTGTATTCCCTTATTAATTAAACAGATGACATTCAGATTTGGAGTGTGTCACCTGCCCAGCGTAGCCTCCCGCTTGCCTTGGTGTCATGACAATCTCATCTCTGTGGCAGGGCTGGTGTGTGAGCATCACTCATAGCCACGGCAATGTGGAGTGACAGGGAAGTCCGGGCTGGTCCGGGCTGGGGATGTGGCAGCTCGCTCCTGCTGTAGTTGTTATTTTTAAGGGCATTAGTGCAGGCTATAGCACTGTCTGGCATGTGGGGTTTCCGTGTGATATTGAACCTACTTGGTTGAAACTTGACCGGTTCTGAAAGGAAGGGTTGAGGTAGATAAGAGAAATGAAATACAAGTGCTAGTATAGATTAGAGGGAAAAGCTTAGTAGGTCTTTACTTGTAAGACTTCTTAAACCTTTCATTTAGCAAATTAGCTGCTTTCCTGAGCTAAATTACAGAGAGGAGCTGGGCAATTTACTTGCAGTGTCTGAGCACTGGGTACCTGAATAATGTCTGTATTTTTCTTTCTTTTTGAGATTCATCGAACCCTAAAACCAGTCATGATGGGGGAAGGAAAAACCGAACAAACAACCAACCCTAAACAAATGCAAAAAACCCTAAAATGGCAACTTAGTATCTTGGTGATGACCTTGGCTTCCCCCACTGAGCTTACCAGTGATGAGATAGGACCTTTTACACCTTTCCTCTGTATGAAGTATTGAAGCCTGTTGTGGCTTGCTGGGTACTGAAGAGGGGTCCAATGAGTTGCATTCGAGAGGAAGGTAATGGCAGGGTTGTACCAGAGACCAGCAAACATTAAACCATGAGACCTGGAAGTGTTATAGCTGTGTCTGCAAAGGGGACAAATTTGTAGTAACACAAATCTGGTGGTTTGGTGCACTGCGGAGAGGTGACCAACTCACTGCTATTGACATTGATGGGTTATGTGGTTACGAGGCTGGCAATTTAGAGATGAGTTAGTGGGAATCTTATCAAGAAAAGGATTTAGGTATTAAGCCCAAAGGGCAGAATATGGTTTACCTTATAGAAAAACAAACCTAGAATTCCTAGAATCTGTGATTCAAAAGAAGTGCTGTGACATTCTCAGGGCTTCTGATCTATGCCCTGCTCTGGATGATGGTGCAGCTGCTTTTTACCCTTCTCATAACTAGAAGGGATTGATTTTGATTCCTTTGCTCCCACATCATGCAGGAGACCAGAACAAGATGGTTCTTACCTTGCTGCCCCGAACTTGCTGCCTGGCAAACTCACCACCCAGTTTCCTGGTGATTTTGTGCTACCTACTCCTTAGTTACCTTCCGCAGTAGTCTTCAAATAGTCAGCCTGATATTTAAAAGAAGACTTATAATAAACCAAATTACTGATGGGAATTTGTTTTGTTTTGACTTGTTAGCTCTTGGGTTTAGGAAAAAATAAAAGTGTGTTTAGATGTGTTGGTTGGTTCAGCAGCAAATCATAAAGCTTAACTGTCAAGACGCCTTAATCCTAGGGAACTGTGGTTTTTGGGGGATTTTTTGTTTATTTGGGGATTTTTTGTTATTGTTGGTTTGTTGGGTTTTTTGGGGGGCATGTTGGCTTTTTTGTTGATTGTTTTTTGTTTTGTTTTGTACTTTTTTTCTTCTATTTTATTATTTTTATTCTGCTATTATTATGTTGCGAGCTAATCCTGATGCTGAGATTATTACACCCACATCCATTCATTCTGCATCCACTTTTTCATTTTAATCTTATCAAATCTTTGCTATTAACAAACAAAAATGAATTCAGGTGAACATTTTCTAGGTCTGGGCTCCAATCCATGTAAGATACACCAGGCAATGAGGACTTGGGAAGGGAACCTTCCAGAATAGATGCCCCCATCCCTGCTTGAGAATAGCGACTATTTAAAGAAAGGAGTTAAGTCCAACTGAACCATGGCTGGACATTCAGGAGAAGGAGGAGAGTCAGAAGCATGAGGTGTGTTGACTGGAAGCATTCCTGGAATGCGTCTTACAGGGGGCAAGGGGCTGAGCTGCAGCCCCAGGGAGATGTGGCAAAGAGAGTTTATCTTTTGGGAGAAGGAAAGAACTGGTTCTGGCAGCTCTTTCTTGCACAGAGGTATTGGGAAAACACTTGGAGCTTTGCAGAGCTGTCCCAGCTGAGCGCACTTCACAAATATGGGGTGTGATTGCTATTTCAGGGTTCAGAAAAATGCGAGGTGTCTCGCTACAGCCAGACACAGTCCTGCCCCAGCACAAACACAGCAGTGTGGTTTGATGTGACACATTACGGTTTTAGCAAGAAATGTCAGAGAAAAGACACAGGGGATGTGGACAATTAATATGGACATTTGGTGCTGAGTAACATATGTGTACAAGAGTATTATACATTGTCTTAGTGTTATTTATATTCTGAAAATCTCATTTCTGTCTCCATCCTTCCTTACCCCTATAGTCAGGCAGGTGGATTTTAGAAAGGGATTGGAGGTGATGCTTTCGCAACCCGGTTTGTGAAGCACATTGATGGTGAAAATGAGATAACATGGGAGAAATCAGAGGAGAGGGACAAGAGTCATGGATGGATAAGGTGGTGGGAGGAATGTAGGTAAAGATTACATGCATTCCAGTGTTCAAAACAATGGCTTCCAGCTTGCATTGTCAGTTCACAGTTGAAGGGGTTGATGTATGAGAGTAGCCAGTGTCCTATTGTTGTTGCAATTCACAGAGTGTAAAGCTGAGCCTGTGGGGCAGAAGGAGCCAACAAATCCTGAGGAGGTAACAAACCTCTTGCAGGTTTTGGCTGAGCTGGATTGAGTGGCTTGGAGGGGTAGAGATCAAGACCATGCAGAGGAAGGGTCAGAGGGATAGGGACATGGATGGGGCTTGTGGCAAAGAAGTTGTATGGTAGCGAAAGGGAGCGGGCAGTTAGAAAACACACTGAGTAAATGGTTTGTATGTGTCCCCTACCATAACGGGTGCAGGCAGGGTGTGTTGGGGTCAAGTGAGCAAGAGACAAATAAGAAAACCAACACAAACTTTCCACACCCTGTACCACTTGAAAATGGGTAGCAGTGTGTTAAACAGTCGTTCTTCAGGATCCTTGCTGAGGAAAGCAGCGATGGATTCCTTGCCTGCAGTGCAACAGCAAAGGGAACACAGACCCTGCTGTGCTGAGCCCTTTCATCTGCTGAGGCACTATTTCTCTTCCCTAAGTAGATGATTTATGTGACCAGCCACTGCACACCATGATCTGTATTTACAAATACTCCTGCAGTTACGTTGCTTTCAGGAGCTCCTTTAACACTGCAGTGTACGAATTGGTTAGTACTTCACTGACGTTGAACACTCAAATGCTTATGAAAGAGTCTGGAAAATCTGTGAATACGGCTACATCAAAATTCTTCTGTTATGTGACTTAAAGTACTACTAATTCATTTGATGTGTCTAGATGTATCTTTTTGTATTTTCCATCTGGAATAGCAATAATACTTTTCCCAAACATGCTGTATGTCTACAGCTTATTAAGAAAGCACAGGATCTCCTGTATCTGCAGAATTCCCCACTTCCTGTCGCTTCCTAGATTAGAGTGAAATACCAGCTTCATATGAAGAGCAAAAAGACCACACAAGGCCACATGTTGTTTACTTTGGGCTGCTTATTCAAACGTTACGAGCAGCCAACAGAGAAGAATGTTTTCCCCTAAGTTCTAAAAGCATAATTCCATCAAACCAATGGTTGTCTTTGCTTTAACAAAGTACGTTCAAGAAGGGATGATGTCTCCCCATTGAGCTATAAATGCTCACACTTGAAAAATATGTCCCCTCCAGTTTCCTTTATCATTTGCAAGTGAGCCATCCCTGCTCAGAGTAGAGCTTCTTTTCTTTGGTATCACTTCTTGAAGTTAATTTGGGCAGTTAATTTTGATTCCTCTGATCGACTTTGTTGCACTGTTGATGCATGCTCTCTCCTCTCTTCCTGTTCAACACATGGCAGGGGGACAGTGTTCCACGGGATGGCATGGCCATGGACACCAGTGGTTCCCAGAGGGCTGCACACCTTCTCTCTGTTCAATTTGATTCCATGTGCACCCACAGGGTGCCCCTAATCTGCAGGGCGAGAACTCACTGTGCTGATGATGGAAATGTCCGAGGGAATTCTCCTTGGCCTTTTCCAAGTCTCTTGGAACTGTTTGAAATTTCTTTCATGCAGGCAATATAGGAGGATGTTGCGGGCTGTTACATTGAGCAGGATCCTGGTCATGGAAGATTAGATCATTTGAGCTCCATCAGTTGTTCACACAAGGCTGGATTATGAGTGCTTGTGTTAATTGAAAGAAATTAAGTTCCTCTATCAGCTGAGAGGGAAGAAATCCCCTGTTAAAGCTGCCATGACCCTGCATTGTGTGCTGCAAATTCTCTGCGTTATGCGTTCAGGGACTCGTCCTCTGCATACTCACAGCTGTGGCTCCATGGACTAATACCGAAATGCAGAAATATAGGAACAGCTGATTTTCAGGAATCATCTTAAGTTCTTGTATCCAGGCAGTAAAGAGGAAATCCAGACTTTACGGGAACCAAAGGCAAACTGCAGATGGGTTCATCGTTTGAGACTGGGAGTTTGGTGTTGAGTTTCAGAAATCACGGCTTCGTGCTCTTCCTCCTTTGCCTTGCAGAACCCAAGAGGATGCATTCGCTATTGCTGCCTCTTCTGTACAACTTCTGCTCTTTGCTGTACACCTGCAGTTCATCCAGCTGATGCTATTTATGCCCCTGATTGCTAGTTTGTGCCTTGTGTTGTGTTTTCCAAAGCAGACTTTTGGAAAAGGAAAGCAAATAGCTGCTCCGAGTATTTTATGCTCTAAAAGTGAGTACAGTCAATGGCTGCCAAGATGTAACAAATCAAACTAAAGTTCTGTCTTAATTGCTTCGGCTTGGAAGGGGACTGCTGTAGAAAAAGGCAGCAATGAAATCTAAACTGCATTCGAAATCCCGTGAAGGCTCAGGTCAACAGGGTTGAGAGCAGAAATTAATGGAGTGTCATGTTTGCTGCAACAGTTACAGTAAATGAGAGATTTCACAACAAAAACTGAAAGGGGGTGTTACAAACACACATGATGCTGAGTGCTTGATGTTGTACAAAAGTCCAAAGGCCTTGAACATCAGAGGGAGAGAGGGCTTAACATCTGATATCTATGTGAAAGTAAAAAATCCCATATGTGCTGAAGGTCATGGTGAGCTGGAATGCTGTGCTCTCATGGCTGTGAAACAGCCTGGGCTACTTACTTTGTGAACAAGTATCCAGGACTGGAAGAAATAATAATGGAGAGAAATCTGGCTTGCTCCTCTAAGGCATTGCAAATGCTTTCACTTCAGCTGCGCTGGATGTGTGCCACTGACAAAGCACTGTCTTGTGCCTTTCATCTCTGCTCTACACTTGTTTCTGGGAGAAGAGGGTGAATTTACCTTTGCATGTGTTTTCTCTCCTCAGGAGGATGGAAGATCACTGTGACACTTGTGTCTCATTCTTGACTGTGTGCTGCCATGAGTTCTTAATGGGGTAGAATCGCTTTTGTGGTAAAAGTCATGATGGTCTTCCTCCCCTTTTTCGATTTCTTTTGAATACTCTGTATTCAACTCTGTCCTCAAGAGCAGTGTTAATGTGAAAAACCCCTTACATACTGGCCAGGTACTTTGATCTCAAGGCAGAAAGGCAGACATAGTCCATGCAGGAAGCCAGACTGGTACTGTGCTTTGTGTTAGTAGTTGCACTCTTCACACTCACCAAAATCCTGCTGGTTTCAGTGGGAGTTCCGGGCGCGTATCTGAGGCAGGATTTGCTTATCTAAATGGTGGGGTCTTTACCATTTCTTGATGTGTGAAAATTAAAATCACAAAGCTATGGGTTAGTAAGATTAAGCAACAGCTGCCTCCTAGAGTTTGGATTCGGTGGTTTCCTAAGTGGTTCATTTTTTGTCTGTTTTTCTTCTCAAGTTCTTTGGAGGGCAGTGGACTTTGAGAACTGTTACACCTCTGCGCCAGTGCAAGTGAAGTCACTGGGTGTGTGAGAACCTTGCCCTGTTCATTTCCTGAGAGAGCACCCTGCTCCCCTGTTCTCCTTGGTTTCCAAATGCTTTCAAAAAAGCCCAAAGCAAAATAACCAAACTGTGCTGGGTCTCCATGTAGCTGGCATAACTGAGAAGCAGGAAGAGATTAACCGGATGGAGGCATGAACTTGCATGACTGGCAATAGCTCGTGGGTAGCTGCTCCTTGTGAAGGAGAGTCACAACTAAAGTCAATGCAACCAAACAAAATGTTTCCTAGCACAAGGGAATGAAGGTACACTTCTGTATGTGATTATATCAGTTATGTTTAACTGGATACCTAGATGTTCGTCAATGTCTCTATAGGCTTTCTGCCTTATGTTGTGCAAGCATCTCTTAACTTTCCCAAAGACCTTTCTCTAATTTCTGATTTGTAGCCGGGTGATGATTCAAATTGAGCACTTGAATGTTTTCAGTGGGTTTTGTCGCCTTTATTCCTTACCCTTCTCAGTTACTCTTGTGTACTGAATTTTTCAGATCATGAAGAATCTCGAGCAAAGAAATAAAATAGAAAACTGAGGTCATGCTGTGTGCAGAGGAATTTTCCAAAAACCTTCAAAACATTCATGTCCTTTCACCTATGATTTGTTTGTTCGAAGCCTGCTCTAATGTAAATACAAGTGTTAATTCTCATCAGATTACAGTCAGAAGCAGTTCAGAGAGAGGGTGAATGGTCCTACATAAGGCACATTTCCATAGTTGGCAAAGTAAGCACTGACTCTTCACTGAAGAAACAGAAATGTGTGTTTTGATTTGTCAGTGAATTTCTTCTAAATACTGCTAATCAAATTTAGAGGTTCTTGATTTAGTTTTCAATGGCATCCAAAATGTATCATTTTGCTAGCTGGTTTAAATCCCAAATAGAAGCAAGTACGTCAAACACAGCTGATCTCACACTGTGTAGCTAAATCTAACACTTGACACTGAGAGCAAAGATAACTTTTAACTTATTTTGTTTTTAAAATTATTAGATCCAACAGATAATTCTATTTGGGAAAAACAGAAAAAAAAGGGGGGAAAAAAAAGCATTTTCAAATCAAATACACCTACATCTTCCGTGCCACGTCAAAGGAAAAATGTAAGGCAATATGAAATATTAATTTAATTTTATTGTATAGAAATACATATTGATAAAATAACTTTGTAACCTGTCTTAGCCACAGGAAAGAGAACTGAGGACTCGGATTCTCATATCAGCCACTGAAAAATCTTTGATTTTTAAATGTAATTTATTGTTACTATGATGAGGGTTGTTTCATTTGTTTCCAGTCACACACAGCTTTCTGAAAATCAGTTTGAAGATTGAGAAGAAATGCCTATCCCAAGACTCCCACAACACAAGCCTTACAGTAGATGCTAAATTTAGTGTGAATGGTTATTACAGATATCACTGAGGTTTTTTGTTGCTTGCCGTCTCTCAAGATCAGAAACCAATTTGCTGTAGTGATCTTTGTTGTGTACTTGGAGGGTAATTATGATGATCCAGACATGACTTCTGTGAAAGCTCTTGCCATGGCTAAAGTTGATCACACAAGGGCAGATGGCCACCTTCTGAGCCAGGTATTTACTACTATTGATGAAAACAGAAAATTCTTGCTGTTCTGGGTTCAGGGAACACCTGAGAAACTTGAAGCTTCATGATATGGGGATCTGCTGTGGAAATTAAATAGAATTTGATTTAAAGCAAGCTAAACCCTGAAGATGTATAGAAGGCTAATGTATGCAATCTTCTGAACTTACATTTGCATGCTTTCAACAGTGAAGACTGTAAGGTATCAAGGCAGAGTGTAGCATTTTACTAAGCTTATTGCAGTTAATAACTGGGCAGAGCACTACTTCGATTTGATATCCAGATGGTAACACAGTGTATTGTGGATGACACTGAGAAAATTGCTACCTTCCTCTAGAAACTGCTTGTGTGAAGTATATGAAAAAATGCCATCTATTTCTGCAGCATGAAAAATAAGGAAGGGTGATGGAAAGTGACAGTGAGCTTAGAGCTGTGTGAGAATTGCTCAGATACCAGCCCAGCCACGTGGTAATGCTGTCGCACTTGCAAACACAATAGTTGTTACCTTTTCATGTAGTGATCTGTAAGAACGTTACCCTAGTGTAGCCTCACAGCACATGTAGTTTGTAGGTTTTAGATTCATTCCACAAGTGGATGAACTGAAGCACAGAAGTGTTAAAAGTGTGTAGTAAAGCTTGTAGATTTCATACTGTAAGTAGGCTTGTTAGCGAGGAGACATGTGGCTTGTGTCGGCTGCTACTCATTCTCTACTCCGGGAATGAGCGCATGACTTGCTTGCTGCTTTTGAATTTGCTCTTTTATTCCAACACACTCACAGGCTTCACTGAAAATTGACTCTGAGTTACAAGAACTTGAAAAGAGAAGGTGCTGTTCTTGATCTGCCATTTAGGTGAGGCACTGCCATTTAGGTGAGGCATTTTTTAAGGTGAGGCATCTGCCTTCAGGTGAGGCACTTTTTAAGGGGCTTTGACTTCAAGGACCTTTGGATCAGGTCTTCGGTAAGGTGTGTGTTTCGCAGCTGGCCCAAAAGTCAGTGCGTACATCTCAGCATGGCAGGTCTTTAAACACAAGACCAAATCCAGGGCAGAAACATCCCTTCCATTGTGTCTACCTTTACGGTGTCAGAACCAGGTCTTGATCTCTAATTTTACTTTAACTGAAATCATATATGTGAGTGAAAAATATTGATCATCTTTGTTGTCCTTTCCCAACTGCAGTGTCTGGAAGATCTGAATCATAACTAAATCAATATCTGCACGGCAAAACTCTCCCTTCTTTTTCTCCCTAGTGGTGAATTTCCAACAATTACTTCCATCAAAAGTCTACATGTAGGAAGTAAAAACCCCAACCCCTCTGTCCTTCCCATTTCTATTTGCTTTCTCTTTCTTTTCTTCTTTTTCATGTTTTCAGGTGAGTACTTCAAAAATGCATGTGCTCAGATACTGTTTAGAGTGATACTGTTAGCCTGCAATTACCAAACAGACTCAGCTTCCCATAGGAGTTAGCCCTTTAACAGTTGTTTCTTGTACCTTTAGTCTTATTAACTCACTAACTGGAAAAAAGAAAAAGGTAAATGCAGCATCACACCATGGTTATGCCTGCAGTGAAGGGTTAGGCATGTATTTTCCATGGCAGCCTTCAGAGAGTCATCCGAGCCTCTGAGGACATTTCATGTTGTCTTCATAATGGATTCTGTCTTTGGTTAGTTTTCTGACTGTCCTCGCATTCTTATTTGGAGAAAGGGTTCACATTATACTATCCCTTAAGCCATGCTGTGAAGAATTCCTGCACCATGGGATGCCTCAAGCCTCAAGCTCTGCGTCCTTTGGTGACGGAGGTTGCTGCCACAAAAGGCTCTCTAGGAGACAGGGACCTTGAGAAAAAAACATCTGGCATCAGCAACTATGTTGTGAACTTCCCATCACTAGAGTGCTTGGCAGTTGCTCTGCTTTGTTAGTCTAAATGTCTTCCAAAGGGGGAATCTGGAAGGTGGGAGCAACAGCATGAGGATTATTCTTAAACGTTATAGCCTAGGTTGGGATTGATGCAAAGAAGGTGAAGAGGAACACATGAAAGGCAACTGCATAAAAGATCTGTAAGTGAAATTTCAGGGGAAATTCTGTGAGGCTTGGGGGAAACAATTGGCCTGAAAGGAAGAAAGAAACATCAATAAAGAAAGAGCTGAAAACCTTAATTTAAAACAAAGAAAAAGGTACTTCAAACTAAGCAAGTATTTTTGCCATGATCAATGGTTTTACAGTATAATGTGCAGCAAAGCTAGTTTTGAAACACAGACTCAAAAGGCTCCAATTTTCTATTTTCTTGGCCTTGTCATTAGACTAAAATATAGTTTCTACAGGCCACCGCTTGAAAAATCTTACTTATGGCGCCAGTAAGCAAGTGGCATATGTTTTTCAGGTGGTTATTCCCCAGTGTCTTCCTATCCCTCCTCTTCATGTCTATAGAAGGCTCAGGGATTCCTTCCAGGCCTTTTTGAAATGAAATTGTTTTTCAGAATCGTGGGCTAACAGATGGAGAGGAGCTGTTGTCATCAGCTAACCAAAGTAAACATAGCTGAAAAGAGTTTAGGCAGTAACTCTGCATAATCATGCAATTCAGTCATCTTTCAGTTGAATTTCATGGGATTGCATAAACCTGTGGTCGTACCTGACCAGCCTTCCTGTGTTCCTCCTGTGTGCTGCATTGCATCTTGGTAACCTCGCACAGACCTGCACCTACATGAAGAATGTGAATGGAGCGAATGAGACCTTATTCTCACTTATGGGCACCTGAAGAAGAGGGTCTGGCCCTGCTCTGCTGGCTCACAGGTAGGAGCTGTTGTGTGTCAGTGCCTCCAGATGTTTGAAAGCACTCTTCCCGTCGAGGTGGGTGATGACCTGTGTGTAACACCGACCACAGGAGGCAGGAGAACAGGCTTTAGGTGGTCTTGTTCCTAGGATCAACCAGCTTCAAAGCTGGGATTTCTCCTTGCATTGAGCCAATCTTCAATGACACAACAATGTTGGGCATTTCCTCACCATTCTGCGACAGTCCTGCACAGATGGGTGTTGGTAAAACCTGACTTGTTGTCTTTAATTTTTCAAATTCTGAATTCCCGGGCATAAATGGGGGAGAAAAATACCACATGGAGCTGAGAAAGACGTGAAATAAAGTTTCCCCGAAGTCAGGTAGAAAATCCAGATACTTGCTCTGGGTTATGCTTTAGCCTAACAGTTAACATGCTCTTGCTGCCTGCTTCGTAATTTGTCAGGAACGGGAAGAAGAATCCAGACTTGGCAAGCTGATGCTGCAGACAGATTTTGTCACATGAAATCCCAGTAGACACTAGTCCAACATCAACAGCTCCTGAGCTATCACATGGGAATGCGCAAGGAGATAAAACCAACATCCGAAGGGGTGGATCCTCTATTTTAAGGGGCAAAGAAGGGAATCTGGCTAATGTAATTTCTTTTTACTTTTCTTTGTGGGGTTGTTCAGAGAAATGATGGAAAATGCTGGTTCAAAACACAGATACAGTTATGTCTTTTCTTGGATTCTTCATTTAAAGTTGCTTAACTCCTCTCTCTTGCCTCCTCCTTCATGTGAAGAGAGGTTAATCCTATGTGCCTTTACCTCAGAGGCATTGTGAGGGCAGAGTCTGGAAAAGAATTTGCTGTCTATGTAAAGAATCCACAAGTGATTGCAAGGGAAAAAAAACCCAGACCTGCCGTTGGGAAACTCCAGCACCAGTCAACTACTTTCTGGAAGTGGAGTGTTCTGTTACATAAACATCCTTGAAGCTATGCAGAAGGGGTGACATTCATATGTAGAGCCTGACTAATTGGGCTTTGTGTGTGAAGAATGGGGATGGAGAGGATAAGGAAGTGAAATCCCCAAGGTGCAAGCTGGGCCTCCTTCTTCCCATGGCCTGTGCTACTGCTTACGTGTTGAAAAGGGGTCTTGCTGCCTCCTGTACCACTGAGCTGATGACTGGGAACTCTGTGGGCCCCAAAACCCAGCCTGCATCCTCACTCTGCCCTCCCTAGCAGTCTGGGAGGCCTCCTGCTCAGCCCAGAAGCCAGCTGCAACAGCCTCCAGCAGTCACTCAGAGAGCATCCCTCTGCTCGGAAGTTGTTAACATCCCTTCATACTAAAACCTGCATTAACTCAGCAGTCCTGGTCTTATTTATGCATAAACAGCATGTGGACCACATAGCTCTTGGCTGCTTCTGCAGTTAGAATAAGGGGCTGGCAACTTTAGGAGCTCCAAATTTCTCCCTGGAGGAGTCTGCACCTTTCCACTGGTTATGTGGAGAACCAAAATCCATGGTTACTGCTTTGATGGCAAAAGTTAGGCGGCATCAGCACTCCTCCGTTCAAAACTCACGTGAGACCCAAGGTGTAGCTCTCCCACAGTCCCAAACCTTGTGGCAAAGTGGAGCTGCATCATGAGTTGAAGGTCACCTCTTCATTCTGCACACACTTTGTAAAGCTTTGTCACTAGTCCCAGGCAAAGAAAATAATCCTGTTTCCTCCACCATCACTTAGGGAAAACTACATAGAGCAGCCATTTAAATAACTTGACAGTGGCTACTATAAAATTCACAATATATTTTGCTATATTTTATGACAAATGCAGAATGATGGTCTGCAGGTTTTCCATTCTGCGGTACCCAAGAGTACTGAAAGGATATTCAGTGTAACAGGTCAGATTCAGAAGGTCAGAACTGGTGAGGAAAGAGTAAAATCTGAATTCCCAACTCTTTTTCTTTTCACAGCTGTTAAGGGTTCAGTGGGTTGAACTGCAATCCTTCAAGTTCATCTGTTGACTCCAACACAAAACTATTATAAACTATGCCTCTAAAACACGTGATGAAACATTTCTTGAGAGCTATTTATTCCAACTGCAGCAGAGGAAAGTTTTCAGAACACCCGGCATTTGGTAGAGGAAAGGTCTCTTGAGCTTTGCACAAGGAGGAATTATTTGCATACCGACGTAAGTTGCTTTTTGATTATTTTTTTTACCCTGAATCATTGAATAAAATAATGCTTCTAACTTTTCTCTGCTTTATGGAAGAATGGTCAAGTAGAACAAAACTATGTTTAAATGCCTAGCAGAGTATTTCTATATAGGCTTTTTTTTTTCCCTTTAATCGTGTGGGCTGGGTGTTTTATCATTCAGCACAGAACTCTTATGTGATTTAATATGCATTTTCTTTCCTCTAATGTTTTCTGTGTCTGAAGAACAATTCATTCACTTACAGTAGTAAAGCAGAGTTAAGATAGACTGCAAGCTTCAGTCAGGTGTGTGTTTTGCAAGCTTACAAATTACAGGTAGAAAGGAATAATTTGGGGTATCTTTTTTCAGATGTTTCTTTTGCATCTTTGATCTGAAGTTTGACCTTACACATGCATGCACATTCTCCTCCAGGCTTTAGCTTCCCCATGCTGAAGATGGACCATGCAAACGTGACCCAAGCCATGCTTGATGCTGAATCCCGCAACACAGACAGGAGCAGCAACAATGAGTATTTTTACATTCTGATCGTCATGTCTTTCTATGGGATCTTCCTGATAGGGATAATGCTTGGCTACATGAAATCAAAAAGAAAAGAGAAGAAGTCCAATTTGCTTCTGCTCTACAAAGATGAGGAGAGAGAATGGGGAGAAGCTGTGAAGCCTCTACCAACCATATCAGGGCTGAAATCTGTCCAGATCCCCATGATGCTGAACATGCTGCAGGAGAGCATGGTGCCATCCCTGTCCTGTGCCATCTGCTCAATGGAAGGCAGCAGTGTGAGCTCTGAATCTTCCTCTCCAGATGTGCACTTCACCATCCAGGAGGAAGTGCTGGATGCTGAACAGGGAGAAGTGTCAGAAACGCTCCTCAATGAGAGCAGCGAGGGATCTGCGGAAAACATCCATAAGAATTCCTAGCACTTGCAGGGCTCCCTTGATCAGCTGCCAGAGCATGAGTGGAGCTCCCACTGAGAACTTTTGGTTCTACTTTCCTGTTCTCCAATGAACTCTGAACCAGGTATCTGTGCCTCTGGGCCCAAGGTGTTCCTGAGAGCTGGCAGGACAAGGAAGCAGTGGTACCCAACTCCAAAGTGTAACTTGCACATAATTGGGATGCTTAATTTCAATTTTTCCATTATTATTTCTTACCATAAAAGCTAAGAACAAGGAGAATATATATATTTTGTAACAAGGTAACTATTACTGGCATGTTCCTTCATATTTTGGAATTCTGCAGATATCTGGGGAATGTTTAGGGAAGTTACCCTAATGCAAGTGCCTGGTTGTTAGAGATGATGGATAATGTTTATTCACACAAAACTGTGATAGACTAGAAATACATTTACTGTGTTTTTTTCCTATAACAAACCACAGCCAACAGGAGATTTGCTCAGAGGCCTCAAAGGCTGAAAATCTGTCTATGCTGTAGTTGAAGGAAGATTGCATCATGGCTGGAGACTGACTTCAGGCACAGAAAGAATGAAAGAAAAATAGGAAAAAAGAAAAGAAAAAGGGCATCAAATTCCTGGGAGGTTTGTAAAACCCAGTTTCAGATCCATGCCATTATATCTATCTTTGCTTTAGTTGTACTTGTACCGGCTGGGTCAGGTTCACCAGCTTCTGCTGCAATATAGCCTTTGACTGAGTTTCTGGTAGGAAGAGTGGTTTTGTTTTTGTCTTTTGTAATTTTAAAGATGTGTACATTTGATCACTAAAGGCATACATCTGTAAGTTAAAGAAGACATTAAAAGATCTTCGTTACAAGGTGTAAGATGTAGAAAGGCTTGAACAAATGCTGCTCTGTTACGCCCCCTTGAAAAATAGGTGGAATTCAGAATGGAATTTAACCTAGCAAGGGAGAAATCCTGGCCCCACTGAAGTCATCAGCTGAGTCCTCCTGACTTCAGAGGTCATGCATAAGATTTTGTGCTTCTCCGTTGCAGTTAAATCCTCCATTTGAGGTCAGTACAACTGTACCCATTTACATTGTTAAAGAATCTAGACTTTCTGCTCTATTTAAGCCAGTGTAGATAAACATTGCATTACCATTACATTTTTTTAACAGCTCGCATGTGACACATGCATTTTCTATAAGGTCATTAGTAACTAGTTTTTAAAACCACCACAAACTCCCCCTCCTAACTTAATGGTACTGTGATTTTTTTTTTCAAATGCTCATGAAATTAGTTACTAAATTATTGCACTGTTAAAAGAAGTAAGAGTGAACATGAAAAAAATACTATTTCACTTGTACCTTATATTTTATAATAACTTATTACAGTGTTTGGATTATTTCTGAAGCATGAGGGCTGAAGAGCCTGAATCTAAAGCTTTGCACAGCAAGATGTTTGCAGAATGTCTCCACGTATTTCCTGCGCTATAATGGCTCTGTGATTTCCCATTTGCAGTAGAGCTTGAGAGACAGCTTGAAAAATATGAGTGCTGAACAGCAGAAACATACTGAGGCAAGATCCTAATGTACTTCTGCCGTTAAGTAGGAAGAGCTCCGCTTTTGGCTCAAAGAGTTAATATGATGTAGCCTGCACAGATATCACTGTCTCTGCCTAATCACAACAGAACAAAGGCTCCATTGTGCTCAGAAAGGGCCTGATTCAGTTCAGACCGAAGGCAGTGGGAGTTTTTCCATTGACTTCAGTGAACTTTGGATCAGACCATATAAAGCTATTCGGTAGATTTATTCCAAAAGGGACTGTTTTAAGTTTGAAAGAAGCCAAATTAAGTTTGGCGCTTTGCCTGGAATCACTTGAATCCTGAAACTTTCCAAATGAGACTGACATGCGCGAGTTGTCACATTTTCCGTTGCTTTCTCATTCGTCCTTTTACTTTTGGTATAAATGTATTTGTATCTGTAAAAACCTGATGTACATAATTCCTAACGTTGAGTTGTATATAATTGTCTCATGTATTTAAAATTGATTGTTTCTACTGGCACTACTTTTTATTTAAATAAAGAAACACGGTTCCTGGAAAAGTCTCCATGTTTGTTCACTATCTCAAGTGGATTTACAGTAGTGAGACTGGGCAAAATTTCTCCAGGATCCTTAGCCTCTTTTTGAAATGATTCCTGGTGTTTAACTGTGGGCTGAACACAGGGCCGAGCCAGGTTCTCCAGATATGCTTTGGGTCTACGCTGGCTCTTCTGTGCTGGGCAACTTCCCAGTGCTCAGCTCCTGCCCATGTGCAGGCAGCGCTGCAGGGATACCCAGAGTCCTCCTGCAAAGAGCTGGTGGTGCTGCAGAGCCGTTGAGGAGGCTGGCAAAACTGATGAGCTGCTATGAAACCTTTCTTGTCACTTACCCAACCTCTTGATAAGTCTGTGTTTTGAGTTTTGGTTTTAAATTTGCATTGTAGCAAATTGGTTAGGTTTAAGGTTATGAGCAAGTGTCTGACATGGGTCTCTGTTATCACTGGATTTCCAGTACCTGGCCTTGGTACGTAGCTGGCTTTGTCACAAGTTTTGACCCTGTTGTGTCATATCCAACATTAGGGATAGGGGAGGTTTTGGGATTCTGGCTCCCAACGCAGGGCAGAAATGTTTAGAGCCAGCTTTGCACTTCCATCAAGCTGTGGCAGTATGTATAGGGTCACAGACACTGTCTGAGACCTACTTGCATGGGGTAATTTGAGGTTGTTTAAAAAATCCGGGTGCTATAAAGTTGTGTTTGCTTGCTTTCCCACAAAAGTTGTTCCCCTGTGCTCTGCTCTCTTCACTCACCCCCTAATAATAATTCTGGAGCCTATTCACAAGTTTCTATGGATCTAAAGCTACCCATCAGCAAGGCTGAGTTTCCCTCCAGCAATTTAATCTCCTGGGACACTCACAGTGCCCTGGAATAGTGGGTCAGTAATGTTGTATCTTCCACATTTACCCATGCTGCTGTCTCAGTGTTTCGGTGTTTCCATTGCCGCAATAATGATTCAAGGGACTTCTGACAGCGCCGATGATAAGAAGGAAAACCAGAATGAAATGTCAATTACAGTGCTGCTTTATGGATCAAAAAGCTAGCTTATTCCAAGCTTCTTGTATTAAATTGAGCTATAAAGGGAAACACTGTGTGCTTTGGTGTCTAGCTACACTGAAGTGAGCTAGTAAGCATGAAGATGTGACCACCTTCTTGCAGACTGTGATGCAGCTATCCTTGACCCATGGGATTAGAGAAAGCCTGATAGTTTGGTATGTATGTGTCTTTGCCCTACAGCATTTGTCTTTGCTCAAATTAGTATTTTGATGGCAGCAGGGGAAAAAAAGAAGCAAAAATATGTTTTAGCTGTAAAAGTTAATTGGATGTGCAATTGAATGCAAGGGTGCCTTGAAGATAGCCCGGTGACCCAGAACTACCAGGTAGCTATTATTCCAAAATAAAAGAAGCATTGTTAATATTGAAAAGCTACAGATAGAAAGAATAAAATTCCCCCCCCATTAGGCTTGTTTCAAAATCCTTCTGACTACTGAGGAGTGAAAGGTAATAATTAGTATTTATTGTATTTACTTCTTTTTTTTTCTAATGACAGACATTTCCAGTGTGCTTCAGGAACTGAGTTAAATCAGATCCAAAGCTAATAGATCTTGGCTTGAGGGCAATGATAATTGACTGGTTAAGGCCAGGAGCCTTGTGCGTTGCAACTCATTGCAACACTTCTTTCCACATCTTGGCCCTCTAGCAGTGGGTTCTCCTGGATCTGTCCCTTTCCCAGACATGCACCCACACCTACTCAAGTAATCAAGTAATTCTCACAGGACTGGAAAAGAAGGAAATGGATAAACTCTAGCAGTCATTTTGTTTTCTAAGTCCTCAGAGCATGATGCTGGACAAGGGTAGGTGTACTGCTTGAGGACAAGAAGCACACAGGTCGCCAACACAGGCTGCACTTCAGTCACAGCCTTTTCAAACAACAGAAGATTAAACCACTTGCCTTTAATTCTAATCTCAAGCTTTCAAGACCCTACAGAGGTGGGAGTCCCTGTCAGATGGTAGATGAGCATTCTCAGAGGTACTCAAAGTGAGGTGCAGGACAGTATGGTCAGTATGGTGGGTTGCACTAGATGTAATTGTGCCAAAGCTGGACCATGGCCTCCTATGCTTGTCAACCTATCATGCTCATGTTACAAAGTTTTTGGGACTTATTTTTCTCGTACAAAGATGATTTCTCGCTGCAGTCACAGTTGCATTTTTGATTTAAAATAAGAGTTTGGGATCTGAAAGGCATAAAACTTAATGAAATTGCTTATGTTATTGTTTTTAAAGCACCGATCATATTTGCCTCTGTGTATTAGGTTGACTTGCTTTTGTATTCATTCCATTTTCACACACCTCTGCAGTTCCTACTGCTTAAATCCAAAAATAACCGTGAGATGAGTCACCTTCTTAATGTATTGACACTTCTGTATCCATCTCAGCTGGGACAGAAAATTGTAAATAATACAAAATCAATAAGCAGCACGTTTTTTTAAAGCTTAATTTTGTTTCGATTCGGGTTTGGGTATTAGGCCAGGTTAGACTGAGGCTTTTGCCATCTAAATAAGTGACTAGAAGAGGGATAATAAAGGCTATTGAACGGTGCATTACAGGCTATGCTCCCATCTCTCTCCCTGGCTAATCTGTTTATCTGTCCTGTGCTTCACTTGATTATTAGATGATGCTACTTATATTCCCATCTGTGAGAATATGATGTGTTCTTGATAGACACAAAATGCTTGTGACTCTTAGAGAAAGACAAAGCATTTGCCCACCTAGGAACAATAAACTCTTTTGTCTTCCTTAATACGATTAAGTGCTAGGGTAGCCACTGGCAACAAATGACAACTGCTAGCATCTGTGACTATCTGTAAGAATACAGCTCTTCCTACTTGATCTCCTCAGGTCAACAGAAACCACATAACAGGGCCTTTTTGCCTGGCTGATATGGGAGAGGAGGTGATGGTGAGCAGAGCAGTAGCCCTGTGACATGGGAGGCTAAATTGAGTTTTCTCTTTCGCTCCAGGTTCACTGTGGTACTCTGGAAAATTACTTGCTTTGGCTAAGACTCTCATTTATAAACTATAAAGAAGAGCACATCTTCACTGCCTAAGGCTGATGTGAGAGTAACTACACTGAGAGCTTCAGGGTCCTGAGCTCTGACAGGAAGTGTGAAAAGGCAGATGAGTCTTTAATCTTTGTTCGTGGACAAGGAGCCACACAATTAAAAGAACTTCCTCTGATGTGAACTCCAGCTGTTTAGTCATGGCCAGTATATGACGCCTCCATCCCCTGCAGTTTACCTATAAATGCTGGGCCTGAAGCAATCCTGCTGTGGTGCTTGTTCCCAGCCTAGCTCTCCCTGGAACAGCTGTGTCTCATCCCAGCAATGAAAATGTTAGCTGAACAGTGAAGGCAAGAGGAAGTGAGGCACACAATGTTCGCAAGAGATTTTGAATTCCATCCTGGTGAATACTCAGCAGACTGGTCTTCCTTTCTCTTCAGGAGGAAATATAAACTGCGCACCTCTAAATATGTATATACGCCTTCTGTTTCTTCAGAACGTGACAAACTGATCAAGCAAGGTTTCCTGTAAGCGAAGAGAGGAAGAGAAAAAGTGTTGCTGCTACTATTTTTTAACGTTAGTTATATGTAGTAGCAGACAGACTGCCCTTGACTGTTACACAGACAAGCCTCAGGGTGCCTCTTTCAAGGCCTTAATGGAACCCCATCTCATCATTTTCCTTACAAATACCTGATGCTACAAAATAACCCGTTGCTATTGCTGGCCCTCGCAGTAACAGCAGGCTAATGAGTGTCAGTGATTGCTTTCCAGTGTGCTAGCACTGTGCTTCGGCCACATTGAAAGACAGGGAAGGCTCTTGATGCTTGCAGAAGCATGGAGTGGTGCTGGGACTGCTGAAAGCCTGAGCACCACCGGGACATTTCTGCAGATGTAATTTTCTACCCCCAGCACTGCATGAGAGCACTGTGGGAAGTCTGGGGCTGTGGGCTCACCCTGTGTTACTTTTAATAAACTGCGCATCATTCTACACCTAATGATGCAGCTGATTTTGGTTAGAAGGGTGAGTGTTAGCCAAGAAATGACAGCGAGATACATGGGTGATGTGATGGTAGCACCTACCACTACTTACGGAAGAACTGTTTGCTGTGCCTTCACCAAAGGAATCTGCAGCAAAATCTCTGCTGGCTGGGGCCTAGCAGTTCAGTGTTAAGCATAATTAACTTTGGCCACATCCAATTAGCTAAGCTTTGGCCAGGATGTGTATTTCAATGGATTCTCACTGTATTTTTTTTCTCCAATATGCATCAAGAATGAAATGACAGATGAAAAGGACAGTGCAGCTTGCCTCTGCAGGGAGCATCATTCAGGAGGTGCAGATGGCTGTTGACAGAGCTAGCCATCACCCGTGGTCAGTGGCAAGCAAGTGCCTTAGGGCTGGCTGCTCAAGATTTTTGCTATAGCAGGTGATCTGTAGATACAGTACTTAGTGTTTGGGTGGGTACTTACGTACTCAGTTACACATTACTATTATATTAAGACTCACGAAAGACATAAAATTTTGACAGGATTCTTAGTGTCAGTCAAAACAATTTTTTCCACAGCTTCTCTTCCATGACCTTAAGTTTGCCTTGTGAAGTACTAGCATCAGGAGCAATGAGAACATAATATTCATATGGAAAAAAAGAAAACATGTTCATATGGAATAGGCAGAGCTTTGGGATTAAAATTGTCCTGTATAGTAATATTTGTGAGATACATGTGTGCCAGGGAAGGATCACAGACTCAGGAGTTTAGAGTAAAAGTATTAGACTCTTTGAGTCCTTGTATTTATGATGTCTAGACAGACAGTGAATTTTCCCTCATTATTCTGTTGAGAGCTGTGCCAGTTTGAACTGGGTGAGTCCAATAAATAGACTTCTATCTGTATGTATGTTCCTGATGTGCCTATTTTGCCCCCCTCACCACCATTTTTCTAGAGAACTGTAGCCCAGGGAAGTTATTTTTTAAGGCCTCCCTTTATATTCTTTTTCTTTTCTGCATAGAACACATATCTTAGGGCATGCAAGTCAGGCTGAACATGATGGTTTCTATTCCTTGTGACTTTCTAATGCTGACTGTTACCATCTTTTTTGAGTAGCACGGTACGTGCTTTCCTAACAGCTATACACACTGACATATGGTTAACATCAATTTTAGAGGGCAGAGCACAAAGGATTGTGTTATTTTTTCCTGTTATAAAGTGGGGTACAGAATTTGTTACTTCTGCTGTGGGTCACCAGTTCAAATGCAAACTCAGGACATGACTTCCCAAGCTTGGCATGGGGATTTGGTGGCTTTTGCGACACTGGCTCTGTGACATTGCTACTCTTGGCACAACAAAAGGAAGTAGTTTGAAGACAAAGAGGAGACATTTTATGCTTCAGTCAGTGAAAATGGCAGCAAGTAAATTAGGTGACATGAGTTAGCTACTGAAATTGCTGGCTGGTTGGAAGCCAGTGGAACCCACTCATCACTGATCTCTAAGCAAGGTCTGGTGGGAGCAGTGATGAGCACTGATTCTCTCCCGGTCAGTACCTACCTGCTCACCAAAGCACAGTCCCAGCTGGCAAAAGTCTCCTGGGCCATCAGAGTGAAAGGCACAGAGGGCGACCAGCCCCTTTCTTGTACTGACCCTGATTTTGGAAGGGTAGACCTTCTCACAAATGTTACAGATGAAGTGGCATCAGGGTTTGGTGAGAAGGGCAGGCTCCAGGTAGGATATGGGGAGATAACCCTGCATGCCCCCAACCCCTCCAAGCCAGGAAACTGTTTCTCAAAACCAATGTCACTCCCTTTCACTTTTTTCTTTTTGTTCCCTCTGGGCTCTGGAAGCATGCATTTTATTGCTACACAGCAACTTCCCTGAACTCTATCTGGAAGATTAATGGCTTATTGAAAAACAGGCAGGATTTAGATTGTCATCAGGAGACCCATAAAAATAAGCATGCAAAAAGTGTTATGGAAACAGAGCGTGGCCCCTTGCAGTTTTCAAGGGTGGAAGCCGGGCTTGTGCACATGCCCTGCATACAGCTCCTGCACCCCTTTGCTGGGAGCACACGTGGAAGGGCAGAGGGAGTCATTATTTGTCCTGGAAATTAATGAGTCCCTTGTGATGTAATTTGCTTTAGGTGCACCTTTGAACACAAGCCGATTTTTTTCCAGGCTAGCTGCTGCTTTCTTTGTGCGTGTGCATCTTGTACGTCACTGGGAACACATCAATGGCCGTCAGGAACATTTCTTTTGGAATCCTCTCAGATATCCCTAGTGATCCAATTTGAAGCATTGCCTGGAAAGTGATTAACTCCTCTCTTTGGTCTATAAGGGATAAGATTACACAAATCTATTCTGCTGCTTAGGGCCACAGCCAGCTCATTCCTGTAGACATCCTCATGTTCCTCTCCAGGGACCTGCGCTCTTAGGGAGTCCTGCACGTAAGCTATTGTTGCATCTGAAGGCCAAACTGTTCCATTTAAGCATGGGTCCATAAAAGTGGCTATGCTGCAAAGCTCTAGGGAAAGACTGGGTTGCAAACAGTCAGCTGAGCTGTGACACAGTGAAAGCAGTACCCTGCTCTAATGTCAGCTGCCTCTGTCAGCCTTTTGTTTTCCCCCTGCTCTCCTGCTCTTTTTCACAACGTTCATTATTGGTGAGATTTTTTGTGTGGGGAAATAACGAGTTCATATATACCCGAGTGTTGTGAGGTTACCTATGCAGCTAACATGTACAGTTACTGTCCTTGTTCCCCTAATTACCGAAGATTGTCTGAAATTCACTATTTCCCCTTGCAACTGTGGGATGCGCATGTTAAAGCACAGACAGAGCTGAAAAATGAATTGCTAGTATTGTAATGCCACAGACTGCTTGTTTAGGAATGGGTTTCTCTGGTTAGTGGTTTAAAATAGAAACTCTGAAGATTTGTTAGGACAACTCATCCTTGTACACATAACTCTTCATTACCTTTGATCCAACATCTTCCCCACAGTACTCCAGTTTCCATGGGCTTTCCCACCCTCCCCAGCACCATGGATCTTTCTGTATATAATAGTAGTAGTAGAAGTAGAATAGTAAAATAAACCCTCTTTCTTTAGCTTTGTATGCTTCCTGTCAACCTGATAACGGAGGAGGTTTGCTTTTGGTTCATTTCACCGGAGGTCATTCCTATATGAATGGCCCCAAGAAAGCTCTAGTAGCCCTGGATCTCCCCAGTGTTTCAGGCATGTCAGCGGTGTCTCCCCACACTGAACCTATGTTTTTTTGGCCAATTTCCACCAGGTTCCTTGCCTTCAGTCACATCTATCCCTGAGGGTGAGTTAAGCTCCAGCTTGCCTTTAACCTGCCTTTCACAGATGCTTTTGTTTGTCCTTTTCAGCAAGGCAGGGATCGGGCCACCCAGCAGCAGAGGTCTGCCCTGTGTTGGGCAGGCTGGGGGCTCGGGGGTGACCCAACACCCCTTTCCACCCACCATGGGGGATTATTCTGTCAGGGATGAATAAAGCCATTGCAGACACATGTCATGGCCACGCGGTTGCCTTCACATAGTGTTTCCATGCAGCCTGCCAGCTATTTTGTTTACATGCGTTGAATGACTGGAAGTTATTGAAAAACAATTACACTGATTGACTCTCAGAAGAAACTATCAGGTGATAAAAGCCATAAAATGAGAACTGCTGCCTCTGAGCAAGCGTAGCAAGTGGCATGCAGAAGATCCATGGGGAACCTCTGTTTTTATGGGCCGGAGCCTGAGACAGTGGGCCTTTGGTCCTGCAGCAGCCCAATGTCTCCACCTGAGACCACTTGCACTGAGGGAGCTTGGGGCCAGTGGTGGACCCAAGACCACAATGAGGGGCAATGAAAGACCCCTCCCCATGAGGCTGAGGGAAGGTCTCGCCAGGCCAGGCTGGGGTGGAGGGCCCACCAGCTGCCATGCTTACAAGAAGAATAACAAAGCCTGTGATTTTCTCCATAATTTCACCTTTCAGGTGCTGCTGCTCATATCTGTACACTTTTTCATACCCCCTGAGGCTCTTCATTATTCCCCAGCAGCAGCAGCAGCACAGTACACTTTATTGCTTAATTACATATCCCTGCTCTGAGTAACGTCTATGGTTGCTAGGCTTGTCAAGCCCTATTAGCAGAATAGCATTTGCCTTCCAGCTCTGAAAAGCCTGCTGAAATGGATATCGAATGGATATTTCATCGTTTGCTGCCTCAAATAGCTCTGACGTCTAGTCATCCTTCACAAAGCTCCTTTTTGAAGGATAAAAATGAGTGCGGAGAAGCTTGGTGAATGCCTCCTCCTGTTAGTGGGGTTGTACTGCATGGTGGCCATGCCCCTGGGGTGAGGAGGGATGCGGTCAGTCTGTGGTAGTGGCAATCACAGCCATGGTCTCAATCAAAAAGAGATTCCTTCCCATAGACTGAGGTCTGCTTCAGCTTTGCCTCATTGATATTTGTGAAACCTCACTCTAATGAGGTGCCCTTTCACTTTGCTTTTTTCCTGAGGATGATACCATGTCTTCCTCTTTTCTCAGGAGTTTTAGTATTTCCAATGACTTACGAAAAGGGCAATTCTGTCAGGCATTTTGTGTCCTTTAATTTGGGAGAATGCTGTTCTTGAAGATTACTCTGGTAATTTTTTCTCTTGTGTTATTCAAGATGATAATTTCATGATGATGGCCATGCTAGAAAAACAGACTGCAGCTTTCTAAGTGTGGACTAAGGAAGCCCGTAGGCAGCTCCTTTCTATCCAAGCTGTATAAAAAGAAAACCTCATGTTCTTAAGCTTACCGTTTAATATCTATAGTGAGGTACAGCAAATGAGCCCATTGGCCTGCAAAATCAGAAGAAAAAGTCTTGATGAATAGCGAGTTTGTTGGGAAAACTATATTTAGGTCATCCCAAAACTATTTATGAATTCAGGTCAAATTCTCTAACCAGTACTCCTGGGATTTTATTTTTTTCCGGGAGTGGATTTTTCTCCACAGTCATTTTTCCCTTTTACTTAACTCAGGGGTTAACGCATTTGCCCAGAAACTGGGAATCCCTCAGCCAGTTCCAGTCTATTCTTGGGTGGAGCTGGATAATCCAGTCCCACTAAATTACAAGCACTTTTGAGTGTTTTAGGAAGAAAAAGGCTGTACACCCGCAGTTGGACCTGTGTCTGCACAGTATAAAATACGTATTTTCTGAGCTAGAGAAAAAGGAATTACAAATGTTCCCTAGCCCAGTGGTTAGCAAACGCACAGAGGCACAAACATATTGGATTTCAGTTCCTTCTTCGTTGACCGTAACTTGTATAAAACAAAAACATCAGGGCACTGTAAGATTTGGCTGTCCTGTAGCCTGGCAACCATAGTACTCTCATATGAGACGTGGATTCCCTCAGGGCCTGGGTAGAAATCAGCCTGCACCCATTGCTTTTTGGATTTGATCAGGGAATTGAATACCTTGTCCTCTCTTTTGCTGCTTAAAAGAAGCAAATGTTTTGTTGAAATGACTGTGTTTCAAGTCAAAGCTGTGTTGGTTTTGCTTACTTTAGTGAGGAAACATTGACTTTCTAAATAATCTCTTTGACTAAATGCAGTTACTCTCATGAATCTGTCAAGGTTGGGCATCTTTTGCTAGCTGTTGCAGGAAGGGATAAAGAAAGCAGCTCAGCTCCCAGAGCCTGTAGTGTAGGAGGGAAGATGCAGTAAACAGGGAGATGGGACAAAGTAATCTGGTGTGTGACACGGGTCATGTAGGCAATGGACTCTAGGCAGGTATTAGTCATGTGGTGATTTAAAAACAACCTGCAGAGAGTAACTGGATCTCACCACTTCAATGTGCTTGTTAAAGGTGCTGCTACTACCATTTTTTATAGTGTAAGCATAAGGGAAATATTCTGCTCATGAGACAGAAAGAACCATTTGACCTCTTCTCAGTGTGTCCCATGTATAGAAAAAGAGGTGGGGCTAGGCTGACATTTATCCTTCTGAGAAGAAACCAGCATGTCTTTAAATTGTTCTTTGGGTTTTTCCATCTGGTTTTATAAATGACATATTATTTTACTGCACCCTTAACTGGAAACAGACCTAAGAGTTTTGATGAGAATATGTCCTGTCTTTTTCTTAGTAGCTGGTAGTGAAGGTGCAATGGACAGTGCCAGGGGAAAAGTCCTAGGAAACACCAACTGTTAAGCACAGGCTGTTGGACTAGTGCAGGAAGATTGTTCCCAATGGTCTCTGCAGTTTTATTCATTTCTTTATGCATCTGTTTTTACTTGCAAAAATGAAATTCCTTTCAAAGTCAGGAAAACTGAAAATACTGGCCATAACCTGTAAGAAGGCTTGAATTTCAGATGCACCTCTACAGGTTGTTCTAGTTAGCTAATTGGGTCAGCTAATAGTGCTGCAGTAACATCTTTTCTCCCTTATCCAATCTGATCCCTGTTGCCCATGACAGGTGTGGTAAAGACTGAATGGAAACTTCACAAGCAGATTTTAAGAGGACTGTTCATCCCTGCAGGGTCTGTCTGTCCAGTGTCATAATGAAGGAAGAGGCAGAATGGCCCAGAACGTGGTGGTAAAGAAAACAGGACACTATATTTCAGGTTATGTACTCCGCATCCCCGTATGAAGGACAAGGACTCTCAATCTCGCCAAGGGATAGAAAGGAAGACATTGATCTGAGCTGCCAAGTCTAGAAAGAAGATTGAGCACCTATGACCTGTGAGGAGGTGGAACCCATGACTGTGAATTGATGGCAGGGCATAACACACAAGTGAAAGTGTGAGAGAAGTAGTTAGGAAATCTGCTCTCTTTTACAACATGCTGCCTCATTTTGAGGTCACCTCTACAAGTTCTGACCCCTTATAGCTTGATGAAGCTGTAGCGATCAGAACAAAAAGGGATCTTCTCAAGCTGATGAAAATGTCTTCTTTGAGACATTTTGGCTTTGAAACACCTCAGCCTCTTGTCAAAGTTGAGTCTGATCACTAGAAAAAATAAGAAGTAGAACCAGAGCCAACAGAAGTAGCGTCTGATCTAAACAAACAGCCCCTGATCTGTCCTTGATAGTTAACAAGAGACAGAGATCATCTCTACGTGTCAGGAGCAGAACTGTTTTATTCGCGCTGTGTGCAGTATGTATCTGATATGAGCAGTTCATTGAGATCCTAAGGTGGTCCACAGCTCATGATTTGGGGTATTTTACATATAAATGAAACTACTACACAGTTTTAGCCTTAGTGGAAGTAACAGGTGCCTAATCACTCCCCCTCTACACATGGGTGTCTGCCTGAATTCTGTGTAGTATTTTGTATTTATTAATTGGTATCTCACATTTGTTAACTCAGATTTGTTTCAGGTTAATGCTCAGCCACTGAACTCTAGTTCCTGTGTATGTTAGGATGTGCTGGTGTTTGAAGGGAAACATGTAATATTCTGGCTTTGCATGTGTAAATGGATGTGTGGCTTTCTTTAGTTGCTGCTTGACAGAGAGAGTGCAGGAGCCAGGATAATCGGCAGTTCCAGGATTTCTCTGCAAACAAATACAGGCAAAGGAAAAGCAGTAGCTTGCACTGGAGATATTCTTGTAAATGCACAGCCATATGAGCTGCAGACCACTGACAGGCCCCAGTGCTATGGCACTACAGAAATGTCAGTTCACTAAGTGCATTTACCTGCTAGCCTGTGTAGCTAATATTCCTGTGTGATTAGAAGTACAAACCCTGTTGGACAAGTCATTGACACATGCAGCACAGAGATTGCACAGGGCTGTTTTTTTAATCCAAATGAAGCCTAGAATAACAAGGTAGTCAAAGGGGTATTTTAATGGGATCAATCTGAACAGAAGATTTTAACTAAGACACATGGCTCAGAAAAAACATCAACAGATGAGACCCTGTTTATTTTTCCCTTCCAGAGGCCACAACAGCTTTTCTTATTCCAGGGTCTTCCAACCAGCCTCTGGGAGCCTTCCCCAAGCCCCTCAGGGCAGCCCTGGCTGGCATCACCAGTCCCTACACAGCTCTGGGCCAGGCTGTGGATGCTGGACTCGGGCCCTGGAACAACAATGTGGGCTTGTTCCTACGGTATGCTCAGGGACTGATGGTCCTGACCTTGGCTGGGAGGGAGCTCCTCGGCCGTGGATGCAGGTGTGAATGAGGCCCCAGGTGAGGCTGGTGAGGGCATTGAAGGCTTATTAGTGCCCTCAGGGTCTTAAGATCTTCTCCCAGACCCTTCCTGTTTGCTTTCAGAAGATGGAAAGGAGGAAGGTGTGACTTTATGGAGGGTATGTTTTTGGTTCTTGCTTGTATCCTACTTTTGCAATGTTGTTTTATGTAGACTGAAATAGCATGTTACAGTGAGAAAGAAGTCAGGCTCTTCTGCAGAAACCTTCAAGAGTCGTGACATGTATTGTAGTACCTTAACATGTAATAACCTATTTCTGTGGGACAAGAGCTTTGCAAATTCACAGTCCTGCTCAGCTTTAGAAACGTTTGTCTGCCAAGGTCTGTAGCACATGAGGAAAACATACTTTCCACCTCATGGACTGCTCAGAAGGAGTAGAATGAGTTATCCTGATGTCTTCTTTAGGGTGGGTCAAGCCTAGGAGATTGTGGAACTTAGATTCTACAGCTGGTTTGCCTGGGGTGGCTGGGAAGTTTTTAGTGTTCTGCATGGCAATATGTTCTTTGTGCTGCAAACCCACGATTTGAAACTGTGATATGACTCACCACATCCAAATGCTGCATTCAGTTGCATGTTCCAGATTTGCTAAGTGACCTACGAACCAGAGTGTGGGAGCGTTATGTGGTGTGTAGCCCCAGCTGTGCCCTGCTCACAGAGGATGCATGCATGTGGGATGCATTTGTTTGAGAGCCTGGTGTGTTAGCAGGAAGAGCTCATGCTTTTGAGCTGTATGGCTCACTGCTTCGATACTTGATGTGACCAACACGTTCCAGGTGGTGCACTTAAATCTCTGGGGCTCGCTTCAGCTGGGCAGTGAAGCATAGGGAAGGAGGGAGCAGGACGTAGACTTGAATACACCACAGCACAAGAACAATAATCCTGCTGCTGTAACTGAGCTAGGTTAAGTCCAGCTTCCAGAAGTCTAAGATAAACTTGAGTGGGTTTGTGATGTTTTTGTTTGTTTGTGGCTTTTTAGAGAGTCAGAAAGACATGCAAGCTCACTGACAGGAGCTCCTTTTCTTTGACAGTCCCTGTTATCATCATCGTTATACCTGGACAGAGGCTTTGTGTGTAATTTTTTTCACTAGTCTTTGAAAGGCCATTAAATGTTCTAAGCAGAAAAGTCTGTGAAAGGTGTTACAGTTGGGTTTCAGATTCTTGGGTAGATTTGACTTATATGTTTGTATATGCACGTGTGTGTGCTCATCTCTATGTATGATCATGTGCGGTAAGAACAACACCTTTTTATAGCAGGGATGGTTATATCAAAAACCTGAAGGGTGACCTGAGAACTAAGCTGGCAACTTAAATATGTTGCTTTGTTCTGGTGTTTCATATGGAACACCAGCATCCGTGGGAATGGTGGCTCTGCAGCAGAGCACAAGTTTCCTGAGTCTCTAGTCCATGTTGCCTCTGGGAGGTGTTGCAAGTAAAAGCCTTCTGGAGCACAAAGAGCAGAGACACCACGATGTGGCAAACTGAAGGTGGAAAGAATTCATAGCTTAATTTTCCAAATATGTGTTCCTTGGAAACTATGGGGCACATTAATGGGTTCTTCCTGTTGCTTTGCTTCCCAGGCTTGCAGCAGCCTGCACCTGGAACTGGAAGGAGAAATTGCAAAGAACTGTCATAATCAGTGGGTTGGCCTTTGTTGGGCCCTGTTTTTACAAAAGATGAACGAAAAGTTCCCTGGAAAAGAGACTTTCAAGGCATAATTATTACCTGGGGATCTGCCTGGGAAAAGCAATGAGTAGGCAGAGTCCAAGTCTCAGGATCTATTGATTTACTGGCAAAGGAAGCTCAAGGAAATGTGGAAATTTACTAAAAAAATATATATATTCCAAAGCTATTTTTCATCAGAAGTCATGAAAATGGCTAATTCTGCTCAAAGTTCATATTGCCTTGCTTTTTATTTGTTGTTCGTGTTGCCATAGCACTGGAGCAGCATGTGGAGGTAAAAGGAGCATGCAGTACTGCCTTTGTTGATGTGAGTGAGTACAGTGCTACCCTGTTGTCCCTGAATACCTGCAGATGGGAGAGCTGCTGCTTCATGCAGGTACAAGCTGGCATCAAGGTGTGCTAGGGATGATTTAGTAAAACTGGCTGCTGCTGTTGTGACCTCCCTGCTTCCTTCCCCTTCACTGTGTAATGATAGCACGTCCCTGGCTGGTATTTTGTCCCTATCTGAAGTAGATGCCACTACTTGCAGTCTGGGAAACTAATGCTTCTTGTAGAGGCCAGGTGCAACGCAGGTCCTTGTGCTCCTCCTGACTTGTATGCCTAGTTTTCCCTCTCATTTTTAGGCACTGCATAGTTTCTGGGAACCATAATCTCAGCTGAAATCCCACTGTGATAGGGGCACATTCCTTGGTTTATTCTTGTAGTCAGATTTTTATGAAGATTTGAAGTTATTAAACTGACTACTGTGGTCTGGCTGAGAAAGGTGCTGAGAAACAAATGTCAAGATGCTGAGGGACTATTATGGGCAAGTAGTATTCTGTGCTTCCCTTTTATTTTCTTCCACATGCATCCATTAGAAGGTATTCCTAGAGATACTGTACTCTTCTGGATGCCTCTTCTGGTCTATCAGGTAATAGCTATTTTTAGCTTCCAAAGTTTACAGACATATCTAGGGGGAAAAAATGCTTACACAGAGAAAGATTATTATTAAAATATTTACAAGAATGGGTCAGGTATTGTGTTACTGATGATGTAAGCTGCTAAATTTTCTTCTATAATCATGTTACAGTATTACACTGGACTTTAAAGGGATTACTCTGTGCTAGTGCAGTTTGCATCCTTGTATTCTGCAGAAGTGGAAGGAAACTTTCTTCATCTAGTGCTACTAAGCTAAGAAAAAGTTGGTGGCAGAAATTCTTGAGCTGATACAAATAGAAACAGAATGAATGACCTTTGTGTCTATCTCAAAAACGTTAAAGGCTCAACACACGTGAGGAAGTAAAATATATCTCCATGAGAAGAAAATAGCTTGCACAAGCACTGCTGTGCATGAGCCAGACTTGCAAGCTCTACTGGCTGTGCAAATGGATGCTTATGTGAATAAGCTATGACTTTCAGTTTCACCTTTCACAGGTGTAGATACACTGAAAAATAAGTCATGGGGAGAAAAAAAGGTGGTCGCACTTGTAGTGAACACAGGTAGTGCGTACCACTGCTAGAGTTTAGCCCACTGGTAGGCCTGTGGATGAAGGTGTTTTAGACAGAGAACTTTAAAAGTGGGAAGAATACTGCCTGAATTAAGAACTGATTTTTAGCTTCACCGTATTATGGAGATTGTCTAAGCCTTTAAGTTCCTTTTCAGTCCCTTGCACCCAAAAGGGATGCTGTTCCTTGTGATGTGCCATCTTCAAAAGTGGGTCACTTCCTAGAAGTGCAAGTCATAAGTAATTACTGAAGCATACTGACCTCAGTGTGACTGAAATCATTGCTTAAAAGTGAGGAGGATTGTTTAGGTTTCTGCATCACATATGCCTGTGAATAAAGGACCTAAATAGCTGTCTTTGCTATAAAAGGGGTTTATACCACTACAGTCAAAACCTTCAGGTCTGTTTAAGGACAAAATTTAAGGAGCTCTGCCTCCACAAAGACTCTGGAATTGCTGGTCAGGTTATTTTTAGAAGCTCTTGGCTTGCTTAGACTACCATAGCAATGGATATTGAAATCTGCCCTTGGTCACAACTTTCATGTTGTCTGGGTCTGTTTGCTAAGTGCTTGGTATGTCCTGGCACCACTGCAAACCATGTCATGCTGAGACAGGTTCTGTGTGGTCCTCTGGGAAAGCTCTCCAGTGAGCAAAGGGGTTGAATTTAGGTGGTTGTGATATCCAAGCTCTGAATAGCTCCAACAGTTTATTGTTCTGTGGGTATAAGTGGTGCCAAACAAGCAGGATACACTGACTGTGCACTGTGTAAGCTCAAAGCAGAATCGGGGAATGGCCACTCAAAGTGGTATTCCCTAAGAGTAGGCTATGCTATAGGTCCCTGATATGCTAGTTTAGTACTTCTAAAATTGCCCCAAAACCAGTGTTTGCTTAATAGCTCTGCTCATGTGCAGCACTCCTGAAGAATTCTATTTGCTGGGCCTGACAAGTGTGTCTCTGATTGATATGTGCATCTGACAAGGACCGCGTTTTCCTGTTCTTGTGGGATGGGGTCACTGCGTGTGAGTAGCAAAGCAGGCACTGCAGACATTCAGTGCTTGAGGAGAGCAATCGGGTTCACTCTGTGCAATGAAAAGCACCTTTCTCACTTGTCAGGTATATACAAATGTGGATGCCAGATACCCTCTTAAAATGCCTCAAGTATTCCCCATAAATAAGGGGGTATTGAAAGCCCAGATCTATGCAACGTAAAGATGGTGTTGAGAGAATGGATTTCTTGGTTTCCTGGTGCTTTTCTTTCTTCAATGGTAGGGAACACTAACATGCATTTTCTGCAGTGCTATCAGGCCATTAAAAATGTAACTCTAATCTTAACATTCTAATTTAACCCCAGAGCACTCTGAACTCCTGTCTGTTAAAGCTCCTTACACTTCCATTGTTTTTTCTCTGACTATACAAAAATCTTGCCGTTAATTTTAGTCTTAATAATGACCCACAACCTAATTGTGCAGTCACATAGTAGACTAAGTATACATAGATTTTTATATGCTGCTGACCTGTGTGATGTGATTTGTGCATTCTGAGACACTTGGTATATTTTATGGCTATGCTTTGAAGATTCTTGTAGTTTATGCCTGTCTGACTTTTTCTTAGCTGGAAAGTCTGAGCAAAAATAACAAAATACCCCAGCAGCTTTATACTTCAGGGTTCAAAAACAGCATGCGTTAACAGGTACATTGGTGCTGCTGCCTATTATTGGCATAGACGCTGCTTCTAGGGTTGCTAGCTCCTGTTGCCTTTTAAAACTGAACTATCTCTACAAATGTTTTTCTCCTATTGTACTATGTCTCAGAATTGATTAAATGTCCAAAAATACCTTATAGATCACCCAAGTCAATCAAGACTGATAGTAGTATTTAAATGCCTAAACTATGAAGAATTCAATAGGAATTAAGCACACCAACATATTTTAAGGTCTAAGTCTTAGTGCTAATGAAAGGAGCTAGATGATGCCTTTCTTTATCTCCAGGTTAGAATAGAAAGGTATTTTGAGTTTTTCATTGATTGCTCAGTTCCTAGCCTGACTGCTGGGCTCTCAGTGGAGGGAGATAGAGAAGTGTGTTGTGCATGCCACAGGAATACACACTGCTGATGCAACAGCTTGGTCACGCATTCACTGCTGACTAGTCTCTGTAGAGCTGTAAGATCATAGAATAGTTAGGGTTGGAAAGGACCTCAAGATCATCTAGTTCCAACCCCCCTGCTATGGGCAGGGACACCTCACACTAAACCATCCCACACAAGGCTTCATCCAACCTGGCCTTGAACACCGCCAGGGATGGAGCACTCACAGCCTCCCCGGGCAACCGATTCCAGGGCCTCACCACCCTAACTGGAAAGAATTTCCTCCTTATATCCAATCTAAACTTCCCCTGTTTAAGTTTTAACCCGTCACCCCTTGTCCTGTCACTATAGTCCCTGATGAAGAGTCCCTCCCCAGCATCCCTATAGGCCCCCTTCAGACACTGGAAGGCTGCTATGAGGTTCCCACGCAGCCTTCTCCAGCCTATCTTCATCCGGGAGGTGCTCCAGTCCCCTGATCATCCTCGTGGCCCTCCTCTGGACTTGTTCCAACAGTTCCATGTCCTTTTTATGTTGAGGACACCAGAACTGCACACAATACTCCAGGTGAGGTCTCACAAGAGCAGAGTAGAGGGGCAGGATCACCTCCTTTGACCTGCTGGTCACGCTCCTTTTGATGCAGCCCAGGATACAGTTGGCTTTCTGGGCTGCGAGCGCACACTGCCGGCCCATGTTCATTTTCTCATCGACCAGCACCCCCAAGTCCTTCTCCACAGGGCCGCTCTGAATCTCTTCTCTGGCCGACCTGTAGCTGTGCCTGGGATTGCTCCGACCCAGGTGTAGGACCTTGCACTTGTCGTGGTTGAACTTCATAAGGTTGGCATCAGCCACCTTACGAGCATGTCAAGGTCCCTCTGGATGGCATCCCTGCCCTCCAGCGTATCAACTGGACCACACAGCTTGGTGCATCAGCAAACTTGCTGAGGGCGCACTCAATCCCACTGTCCATGTCAGTGATGAAGATGTTAAACAATACCGGTCCCAACACTGATCCCTGAGGGACACCACTCGTTACCGGTCTCCAGCTGGACATCGAGCCATTGACCACAACTCTTTGTGTGCGGCCGTCCAGCCAGTTCTTTATCCACCGAGTGGTCCATCCATCAAATTGATATCTCTCCAATTTAGAGAGAAGGATGTTGTGTGGGACAGTGTCAAACACTTTGCACAAGTCCAGGTAGATGACATCAACTGCTCTACCCTTGTCCATCAGTTCTGTAGCCCCATCCTAGAAGGCCACCAAATTGGTCAGGCAGGATTTCCCCCTAGTGAAGCCATGCTGGCTGTCACCAAGCACCTTGTTGTTTTTCATGTGCCTTAGCATGCTGTCCAGGAGAATGTGCTCCAAGATTTTACCAGGGACAGAGGTGAGACTGACTGGTCTGTAATTCCCCGGGTCTTCCATTTTCCCCTTCTTGAACATAGGGGTTATATTTCCCTTTTTCCAGTAGTTGGGAACTTCACCTGACTGCCATGATTTTTCAAATACGATGGCCAGTGGCTTAGCAACTTCATTCACCAGCTCCTTCAGGACCCGCGGATGGATTCCATCAGGTCCCACGGACTTGTGCACGTTCAGATTTTGAAGATGGTCTCAGACCAGATCCTCTCCTACAGTGGGCCCAACGTCTTCATTCTCACAGTCCCTACCTTCCAAGACTTGGGTGGTGCTGTCGGAATCTCTGCCAGTGAAGACTGAGGTGAAGAAGTCATTCCGAACCTCAGCCTTCTCCAAATCCTGTGTAGCCAGTTCTCCCGAAAGCTTCTTCAGGGGGCCTATGTTGTCCCTAGCCTGTTTTTTGTTTGCTACGTACCTGTAGAATCCCTTCCTGTTATCCTTAACATCCCTGGCTAGGTTTAATTCTAACTGGGCCTTAGCCTTCCTAACCTGGTCCCTAGCTTCCCGGACAACATCCCTGTACTCTACCCAGGCTGCCTGTCCTTGCTTCCATTTTTTTATAAGCCTCTTTTTTCCTTTGAATTTTCCTCAGCAGCTCCTTATCCACCCAAGGAGGTCTCCTGGCCCTCCTGCCGCACTTCCTTCTAGTTGGGATGCAGCACTCCTGAGCTTGTAGCAGGTGATCCTTCAATATCAACCAACAGTCTTGGGGCCCCATGCCCTCCAGGGCTATATCCCATAGAACCTTACTAAGCAGGCTCCTGAAGAGGCCAAAGTCTGCTCTTTTCAAGTCCAGGGCAGTGAGCTTGCTGCACGCTCTTCTCACTGTCCTGGGGATCTCAAATTCGACCATCTCGTGATCGCTGCATCCAAGGCTGCCCTGGAGTACCACATTCTCAACAAGCCCTTCCCTGTTGGTGAGCACAAGGTCAAGCATGGCACCTCTCCTTGTCGGCTCCTCTATTACTTGCAGAAGGAAGTTGTCTTCCACACAATCGAGGAACCTCCTGGATTGCTTGTGCCGTGCAGTGCCATCGTTCCAACAGATGTCAGGGTGGTTGAAATCCTCCATGAGAACAAGGGCCTGCAAGCATGAGGCTTTTCCTATCTGTCTGTAGAGTGCTTCATCCACAGGTTCTCCTCGATCAGGCGGCCTGTAACAGACCCCCACAGTAATGTCTCCCATAGCTGTTTTCCCTTTAACCCTGACCCACAAACTCTCTGTAAACTGCTCACCTGCCCCCAGGCAGAGTTCCATACTCTCCAGCCTATCCCTAACATAAAGGGCAACTCCCCCTCCCCGCCTGCCAGGCCTGTCTTTTCTAAGGAGCCTGTAATGGCAGCTCTTCAGGTTGTTGTAATGCTTGTGGAGTCAAACGTAAGCCTTCTGTTCACCAGGCCTGGTGCATGAGTGAAACGAGAAGGAATAAGTCTGGTTGGTTGTTCCACTCTGTGCCCCATGATGGTTGTCTTTTACAGCCCTTCTGATAAAGGAGATAGATTCTGCTTGTAGATATGATGTTGGTTAATGCTGAGTTGCTGTAGTTTTAGCTCTGGGTTTTGTGAACCCTTATATGAAGCAATGTATTTGGAGCTCTAGGTTTTAGAAACCCACCAGGGAAGATGACTATGAAATAGGGCAGGAGACAGTGCTTTTTAAGAAGCAGTGATTTAGAAGAAGCTATATCAGGATGAGGATGGAAAATACCTTTGGCATATGTACATGCCTGATAGGATGGAATATTCTGTGATATTCCTCTTTTAAAGACCCTTTTTCTTCTCATGAACTGTCTGTCTCCCTTTCCCTTGGAGCTCTGTGTTCACTGTCTGAACAGATGATGGGGGTAAGATCAAATTCAACCTGACAACATAAGTCAGAGGATGTGAAATCCTCCCTTTCCCAGCCTCCCCTGTGGGCAAACAAATGTCATTTCACCTTAGCAAAAAGTTGTTTTGCGAAGAGTTGAGACTTCTAGATTTGGAGAAATTATGCAGTTTTCTGCATGTGGAGATAGTTTGGGGGTTTGTTTGTGTGGGGTTTATTTGCTTGCTTGCATGGATCTACTTGTGATCCTTAAGATGATAATTGAAAAAGGATTATTCAGTGCTGGCAACACATTCTTTCCTGCCCTTCCTGGCAGTCACCTTTCTCTGGAGACTAGGTATTACTGCCCATGGAAGTAGGAAGAGGGACAGTGCTTGAATGTGGTTTTGCTTTGTGCGGGGATACTATGACATCTGGAGAGCAAATATGTATGCTAAGGGCTAAACCCCACTTAAAATTTCAAGCTTTTCTTGTTTCTAGATACTCAAGAATTACCTGTTGGCTAGGTTGTCCTCATTAGGCATTTATTTAGTCTCATACAAAGGCAGAGCTAAAGGCTGTGCTTGTCCAGGAGGAGCATGATACCTACCAGTGTAAGTAACTTAAACACCAGTATTAGTAAGTGACTGAAACATCAGTTAAATGGCAGCAAAAGCACTGAACGGGAGAGCATGGGTTGAACTTGAGTGTGGGTTGGGAAAATGGGAGCTCTTAAGAGGAACTGTTCCATTAATAAAAACTCTGCAATAACCATAATTATTTTCCTGGTTGTTGGTTCATTCCATCCAAACCCTATGACTAAGTAAAAGAAACAATCTTATGATGTCTTTGTAAGCAGAGAGAACTTAAATGAAAAATAGGGGGAGGTGGAAGGAATAGGGTGTAGGGAAAAGAAGGGTGCCTGTGGGAACTGAGTTCATTTTTCCCCCACCTTGTCTGAAATAACCATTATATAATCTTAACAAACTTTGCCCTTTTTATTATAAGACATTTATGTTACAACATACATTTAGACTTGAAAATGTGTGGTCTTTGGCTTTGCCACATTGTTTTAGGTAATGCAGCGTTCAAGCTTAGCAACCTTTTAACATCCCCCCCACCCCATGGACAATCCAGATTGTTGTTTGCTTACCTTTGGAAAGATACAGTATCCAGTCTGTTCTGTACTTTCCCCAGCCCCAAGTAATGTGGTCATCCTAGGTATTGCTTATAGCAAAATGTAATGTTTAGTCGTCAAACTTTTATAGCATGAGGACTAGCAAAAAATTTTACCGGACAGCTTGGAAATTTCCTCTGGTGAGTAGTAACTGGTGGTGTCAGCATTAATATTTGTGTGGGTGGAGGGAAAGGTCTTTGACTCTTTAAAATTTGGCATTTACACTTCTAAGTTTAATGTTGTCTTTTAATTGCATAATATATCACCATGGCTCCAAGTCCTCTCTGTGTACCCTTTTCTGTGGGACAATCTCCGCTCTTTCTTGTGCGTGCACTGGTATGACATGGTCCGACTTGAACTATTTCTCACAGAGGTTTTGTGATGCTTTCAAATTGTGATATCAGTAGAAGCTTTGGGAACAAACCCATACAAATGAGTAGTAACAAACGGATAAGTCCAAATGGTGTAACCCAGGTGTTTTGAAGGAATTCAAATATGAAATAACTGAGCTGTTAACTGGGGTGCATAATATATGATTTACACGAGCCTTGGTGCCAAAGGGATAGCAGATGTCTGTCAGTTCTTAAGGGGATATGGGAAGCTTAAGATGGGCAAGGATAACTTTCCACAGAGGAAGACTATTAGACAATGACAATAAATAATAGTAGACATATGGGTATGCTGAAGAGCAGAGGCTCACGCAGCCTTTACCTCAAACATATCTAATTTTTGTAAGATCCCAATAATTGACTCTCAGTCTGACTTGCATTAGAACACTAGAACTTCTAGAAAAAACCAAACCACAAAAAAAAAGCCCCAAAACACACACTCAGAATTCCTCACCGAGATTGTGTTGGGAGTAAAAAGTAAGTTTTTCACAGTACAGTGGTAAAGAGTAATAAAAATGCAAAAATTAAAATTAGGAAAAATACTAGGACAATGAAAGAGAAAGCATTGTCATGACACTAACTTCATAGTTTGTTCTTGGCTTGCTTAGTCTGTGTGGTTGTGGTCCCCTTGTAGCGTTCAGAAGTCTGTAGGAAGTGGTGACATGCAATTCTTAAACTCAGAAGATGTGATATGAGGCAGAGGGTGGGAAAGGCAGATCAGAGCAGTTTATAAAATTGAAGGAGGTATGGAAAAGGTGACTAGCGGAGGTATGTTCAGTGTTTCTCATGACACAAGGGCTATAACCACCAAATGAAATAATCAGCTGACAACTTTAAAACAAACAAAAACCCCACTCCTTTTTCCATAGAAACACAATTACATGATGGCATGCCTTGCCACAGGATGTTTTGAAGGTTGTGATTCAAACCATGATTACACAAATCAATGGAAGAAAAAATCCATGAAGGACTCCTGAACAGTGGATATAGTCCCTGGTTGAGGAAGTTCAGATCTGGGAGGATACACTAGGGAAATATTATTGTGTACTTGTGCTGCTTTCACTAGGCATCCCAGCTGCTGCAGGGAAAAATCATCAGATTAGATGGATCTTTGACCTGACCCTCTACATGCAGTGTTGCTGGGGAACCTCCCTGGTATATTCCAAGGAAGCCTCCGTCCTCATCCAGATTTCTGCCCTGTAAAAGTCTCACTCCTCTGGATGTATGTAAAGACAAGAGGGTAATAGGAATTTTCCTATTTTCTGCAAAAGACTTTCAGTGCTCTCTATCAGGTCTCCTGTCTCACCTCTTGGTTTCTTAATACGGTGTGATAAAATAGACTAAGCCTGGTGGAATTTACCTTAGTCCAGCAGCTGCACAGCAAACCTTTTTGCTTCACGGTTTCCTCTTGCAGTACTGCAGTATCATGTTCTTTTAAGAGAGAATATGCTGTCAGCTGGTTTCTAAAGTAATTTATAATTTGGGTATAAATAAATTGAAATGTATATCCTTGGAGTGAGGCCCAGCACCACAAAGATGCCAAAATCTTATTATTTGTCTTAATAATAAAGTATTTACTGAAGAATGTGCAAGAACTTTCAGTAGCCTATGATGCTGCTGTTGTATTCAGCATACCTTACGAGGGGTATTTTTGTAGGCAGTTAGTTGAGTGTGTGTGGCATTTTTTGTGGGTTTTGTTGTGGTTTGTTTGTTTGTTTGTTTGTTTTTTGTAGTTATTTGTTTGTTAGAGAGGAATTTCCTTCCCACATCTTTCTTCTGAAAGAGCTGAAACGAATTTTCTCAGACTTTGCAGAAAGTTCTGCCTCAACATCCAAAAATGGGAAATTTCAGCCAAAAAAAAGGTTGTTTGAGCAAAAAAGTTAAGCATGGGTGAACTTGGGGGGTTTGCAATCTTCAGATAGTAATGGTGGTTTTATATATACGGCAATGGCATGTAGCAGCGACGCTTCGGAGAGTCCGTTACTTTTAACGATTTCAGGCACACTAGTCATAACTAGTTGTGCAGATTTTTTGAGGCAGGTGATTAATTAGACTGTGCTTCGTCCTTGAATTTTGAGGAAATTAACTTTTATCTCCTACGTGCTATTCCTAAAAATATTTGAATATTCCAGCTTCAAACAAAAAGAATCCAAGCTGTGTAGTTGGATACCACATGGAAAATGTTTTAAGTTGGTAGCTTAAAATTCATCTGTGCTCTGGTTAGAAACTTGATGAGCAGCTGTGGAAATCAAAAACAGATGAGTAATTGGATCTGCCATCTTTGGGAACAGAATCTGATACATGGTTTTAATCTACTCTGTTTGAATGCTCAGCATGATGTTGATGGGAATGCAGCTAAGACAATGAGCGGGAGTTTTAGTAAGTGTGATTAGCTGAGCCGCTTTTCCAGGCTGGTGGCAGCCCTCCCAGGTAGTCTTTGGCAATGGGGCTGGAGTTGGGCTGAGGAAACCTGTACTACTGCTCTTTTTTCTGAAGTTCCCTGGGCAAATCCCCTAAATTTCCGAAGAACATTAGCCAACAGGAAAATAGTATCTTTTTGATGGTCTGCGTGGACCAGCTGGTTATGAAACTGTGCCTTCACATGGCAAATTTCAGGTGCTGTTTCCTAGAAGCTGTGCTGTTTGTGTTTCAAATCTGATTTGATATACCAATCATCAAGGATTTGAGTGCTCTGAGGCATATTTTAGCAATAAGACTCTTCTTATTTGCTGTCTCCTGTTCTTGTTTTTGGTGTGTAGTGGGAGGGAGCTGAGCTGGGTGTATTCTGTGTTACTTTACCTCTGTTATAGTGGTGTTTGCAGGTAAAATAAAATTGCAGTCTGGCAAAAGGACTAACTTCAGAAGCTCTGGTGCGTTTTGATTCATTCTATTGGTGGTTTGGAAAAGTGATGCTTTACAGAACTTCAGATTAAGAGGAGCTATTGCTCAGTCACAGGACCTGTGCTGCAGCTTGGAGCTGGCTGAGATGAGGATTTACTGGGAGACTTGGGAGAAGGAAGGAGCTTGCTCCAGGTTCTTGAGGTTTTGATCAAATTTCTGAGTGCTTCTGGCTCCAGCATGAGAGCGCTCACAGTGCAGGAATGAGATGACAAAATCGTCTCTGAGGACCATAATAAACCTGGGGTTTTTTTCCTCAGTCTTGGTGGTGGTCAAACAGCTGTCTTGGGTCTGGGAAGAATTGCATGGATTGGTACTTCTCTAAGTGGGATTTGATGGGGCTGTGATGTCATGTGGCTCAGGGATAGCTGCTTGTGGACAGCTAGAAAGCCTGTTGCCAAGTTATTTGAGGAAAGCACAAGTTATCTGTGTATCTGCTGTACTGCTGCAGTTCCAAAATTAAGGCTGTGCTCCCTTTCCCCTACTGAAGATTTCTGTGGTTGTTCCTTGTCCAAAGATGCTTATGAACTAGAACTACTGACCTTGTTCAGAGAGCTAGAGCTGTTGTGGACAGTGCTGTTGTGATTTCCAAGATTATTTTGGCTGGTATTTTTCACTGCTTGCTTTGTTTATGCCAAAATGCTCCAGGAGTTGGTTTGTTTGGAGATGGTGGTAACCGCTGCCACAGAGATGGTGGTAACTACTTTTAGTCTGTAGGGTGAGTTGCAGTGTGTGTATTAAAGATGGTAACCTTTGAAATGTACTGGTTTTGGTGTTGCTGAGGACCTCTCATAAATCTTTGTTTATATATAAAGGCATTCATTCCCCTTACAAAATATCTGCGAGTCCCAGGGAAGTCAACAGTGCAGCCACTACAGAAATGTTTTCAGAAGGCTACAGATTCTGGCTGTCTGCCCTAGTCATAAGTAACACTTTGGTACGGTGAAAAGAGCCTTTTAGAACCTGTTCAAGCTTAATAGATGAGGGAATGAATCTCTTGTCTTTTTGAGAAATAATAAAATTCCCAGATTATATCAAAGAGCCGTGAGTACCTACTTAAATGCAGTGCGAGTTTATTAATCTCATAATAGATGAGGCATGTTTATTTGCTTCAAAGTGCATTGAGTCAGAGAGAGGTGTTGGTCTGAAACTTGTATTTTCGTTTGCTCAGTCAGCAGGAATGTAGGAATCTGGTAAAAAATCAAAACCAAATTAAGAACAAGAAAAAAGAGAAATTCCTTTTGTTGCACACACACACACATACATGCACACACACCAACCTTCCCCTGGAAGATGCATTTGGCCAGACCAGGACTCTGGACCCAGCCATACCTGTCTGCATAATCCAGAAAACTGAAAGCAGGCTATAGGAAATGCCATGAAGAACCGGAATCAGTCTTCCTTGCTTTGATAACTTCTGACTGGAGGGAATAAAGGTTTGTTGAAATATTACTTTAAAAAAGCACCAAACCACCACCAATGTCAAAACCATATCCAAAACCTCCAACAACAACAAAACAAGGCATATATCAGGTGATCTTTCTCCTGAAATGCCTAACAATTCCTTTTCTAATTCTTCCATCTCCTTTTTGAGATAGGGGAGTTTAAAAAAGGAATAGAATGCTGACTTAAATATCATGTGCAATGTGGCCAGAAGGTTTTGAACAGAACACGTTTTCTACCTCTTTATGCTAAAAAAGTTCTAACAGTTGTTTGGGTATTGACAATCTATCTGCTATTTTAGGTGTTACCCGCAGCAGAATTTGGATAACAGATATGAATACTAACAGCAAACACAAAGATGATCACTGCACAGGAGCAGTTAAAGCTGCTTTCCCCCATATGCATTACGTTCTTTTAATAGACAATAAATTCTATTTTCCATTTAATGGCCTAATTAGGTTAACTGGGAAATATGTGGTCCTTCGTAGTTAGGCTCAGGTTTTAACTATCCAGGATGAAGATTTACTTAACTTTTTTGTTTGCTTTAGGATCAGCAAACTCTTGCTCTGTTTCTCTCTCCATTTCACCTTTCAGATTGTTTAAGCGAATGTGAAATACCACAGGGCCCAGATTCTTAGAGGACCTGTCTTATAACTTCTTTCAATCTGAAAACTAAATCTTTGTTTCTGCCACTTTAATCTTACTAATTCTTGAAAGATACTGTTTTATCCTATAGCAAAGTCAGAGAGACCACAGGAAGGTAGTGGCTGTCAAAGCCATTTGCAAGTATAAGTCAGCATCTTTGGGGGAAAATCCTAGTATGCCTAGTTGGCTGTTATTATTAATACACTGAATTCTTCAAAGTATTCTGAAAGATTTACTACGCATTACTTTGTGTTTGGAAAGCTCACTAATTTTCCTCATTAAATCATATTTATTCAAGTATCTATTGATTCTGACCTTTACAATATAATTTTACTGGCCTACATAAGCAGAAGATTAACTCCTTGGTCTGTTATTTGCAGGAACACCTTTGAGGCATTTTACAATATTTGTGATACACTTGCCAACTGCACCCCTCTGCAGGTGAGGGAGATTTATGTGACAAGTTATGTGCTGTAGTACTTTGGCAAAATTACGTACTAGAGTTCTCTTAGAACTCCTGGGTGAAAACTCTCTGGTCTTGCCAATTTATGGCTGTTCATTTAGCACAGCTGCTAAAAAGCAGCCTCTTTAACACTTTGATTTGAGGCAGTTCCTCAGACTCATTCCTTGGGCAGACTGGCTTAAGCAGTGAACCCTCCTGACCTCCTCTGTGCTGCACACAAATGGAAAGAATTCGTTAGCTTTTCTGAAACGGGCTTATCTTCTCAAGTGTTTATATCTTTGTGATCTGTTGGTTTCAGGAACTTTCTGGGAGGCTTCTGGCTTTCAGTATGTTTGAAAAAGTTTTTATTAGTAGTCTTTAAATGTATAGCAAGTTGTACTTTATGCCAACAAGGAAAAGACTTTTAATATGCTTTTAACTTGACAGAATTAATTCCTTTTTCTGTGTTCTTCATCTGACCATATCTTCCACAATTGGAAATGTCTTTTTTTATTTTTAATAGCAGTCCTTACTTAGATGTTTAACCACACAGTCTTTCTTCTTACTGCTACTTTCAGAGTCTTTTTCTGTCAGGTGGCTGTGACCCAAGAGCCTTAATGTAGTACTATTGAATAGCCTCTCTGCTGTGTGCAATCACCTTACTCTTGTAGCTGCTCTTTTGAATTTTCTTTTAACTATGATTTCAATTTTTCCATAATTTCCTTTATAAACTTCAATATTCCCATGGTGGAGTTCTGAAGTGTTTTCTCTCTTACAGTGTTACTAGAATTGACTATATTGTCATCATCAAACAGCAATTTTTCTGTGATTCATCTTGAACCTGATCTCATGCTGAATTGAGAATAATTTTTAATGAGTTTGCTGAGGTTATTTAAAAGGTTATTTCTAAACTTACTTAAAGCTCTGAATCATGCCACCACATGAGCTTTATCCAGTCAGTATGGAGGTACTTGAAGTTTCCCTACTTTGTCAGACTTTGTGGCATCTCTTATCCTCAACACCATTCTGCAGTCACTTTTGTCATCCTGACTGGGCTTGACCTATACTTTGATTGTCAAAGTTGTCAAGTTGACAAAGTCTGTATAGAAATAGTGTTTTAAATAAGAGATGTGCTGTGGCATGGATGGAAGCACCCATTTTCTTTGACTTGTATAACTGCTTAAAATATACTGTGACCTCCCCCACTATGAAGATTTGTTATCACCCTTAGAAAACATGCCACTTAATATTATAGTAGCCAAAAATGCTTCTGAAATATAATGCCCTGTTTGAAATCTAATAAGTATTGCATGCTGAGTTTAAAGTTTTGAAGCTGACTTCAATATCTGCAAATTAAAAGAAGCAAGGTCTCCGATAGGAAAATGCCTGAGCTCTTGAGAAAGCTCAGATCAATGCATTGAAGCACACCCCATCTCTACAGGAACAGTTCTGCTACTGTTTATCAGTTAAGCAAAGCAGAAATAGAACTTCTGTAGTGGAGAAAATGAAAGGCATTTTAGAAAGCCACAATTAGCTGCTCATCTTGTGATCTCTGGCAAATGGTTCCTGCTGAAGAGGCTGCTGCAAACAAAGGCCAATTTTCTCACTGACTTTCTAGCGTAGAATAACTAATTTACATCATTGAACAGAGCTGAAAGCAGCTGATGTTATTAGGAAGCAGGAGAAATAAACAACTGTTGTTGTGGAATGAATTGAACAGTCTTTTGCCAGGGACAACTAAACTGAACTTTGACACTTCTCAGGCAGAATTACTGTGATAGTAATGAAAATTGCATAATGAACTAAAGTACTGTGCAAAACAAGAAGCACGTCTAGCTTTTGTTGTAGACACTGTATAGTTGAATCTTTCATTACCAGCTAGCTCCATTTTCTGTAGTTTTGGAAAAGCACATGCATAACTTTTTATTGTGTATACTGTCTGAAATAAAGTCCAGGAATAACATCTGTAGATACTCTTTTTCATTGTTTCCTGCATAAGTCTGTAAAATAGTTTGATAATACACTAGTCATTGTATACCCAATGGTCATCATATATCCAACAGTTAAATGTAGAAGCCTCTGGGAGGAACCTAGTTTTTGAAACAAGAGCTTAAGAAAACGGAAGGTGAAGAAATCCCAGTCTAAACAGAACAAGAACATAAGAGCCTTCATTTCATTCCAAAGACCTACCCAGCCCAACATCACAACAGTGACTGAATATGGATGATTGTCTAGGGAAGACTGTGGGGAGCAAAATGAACAAGTACAACTTCCCTACAAGCACTCCCCCAGGCTCCCACCATTTTCAGCTTGGAGACTTCCTGAGCCAGAGAGAACTTCTATGTATCTAGTAACATTCTCCTTCTCATGGACATCACCAGTTTTCCCTTAAACACTTGTAAATATTTAGCATACACTATATCCCACAGTAGAGTTCTTCTGCTTAACTATTCTTCATGTGAAGAATAGTTTCCTTTTGTTTAATCTACTTAGGAAGACAGATTTTTTTTTCCAAAACTGTGACCTCTCAGCAGTATGGCTACATCTCTGACCAGAGTCCTAAAATTCAGCAACAAAAGGTGTTACAGAGGCTGAATGCATACACTCACGGTAAAACTGGAATAGGAAATGAGATAAGCACTCTCTATGCATTCGGAAAGTGTCGCATAACCACGGTTACCCCAAGACTGACACACTGTCATTCAGAAGAGTTGCAAGTAGAGTCGTGCATGTGCAGTAATTACCCTGGTACTATGTTGGGCATTCTTTGGGTATCAGTCTGCTTACAAGATTTAAGCTTGGTCTGGCAGGTGAGCAACAAAACCTCATCAGGTTGCGTATTGCTGTGAGCACATTACATATCCTTCTCCTATTTCCAGGTAAGAGTGAAATGAGCTAATCTGCCACTGCAGCAAAGCAGAATTATTTTTATATTATCTTGAATTGGACTAGTTATCAAACTTTTTTATGGCAGGAAATCAATATAGTCTGTAGATTTGGGAATCAGTTGTTTTGTGCACACCTTCTCTTCTGGTTTTGGTGTCTTATGATTGCCTGTGGCTGTTTTTCCCAAAGCTGTTCAGTTGTTGCTTTGTGCTTGGTTCTCTGGACCCTGCTTTTGGATCTTGAGTTGCCCACCAATTAGGAACCCTTCAGTTAGGTTAGCTACTGCTGACTAGAAAAACAAGCTTATCTGAAATCATGGTCTATGACTAGACTCTAAGCTTGATTAGTGATAAAAAGTAATGCTTAAATTAAGCTGTCCTATAGTGAATGAATTTGCATTCGTTCATTCGAAACCTGAATGAAAAGGTGCATCTACATCATACAGGGGAAAAAGTCTGTGATAAACTGGCAAAGGAGACAAGATTGTCTGTGTTTTTAAAATTTGCCTCCCTCTTACCTTGACTGTAATCCACTAACTAATGTATTTTGTCTTAATTAAAACTTGAGTCGGTTGTCTTACTGTATATTCAGGAGAGCTAGCTAGCATGGTACAACCTTTTCTAATATCTTTTTCCCCTCTATAACATAGACATAGACAACATCTAAAATTTAAGATGGAAATAGCAAAACTTCACTGCTCAACCAGTTGAGGAAACTTCACCTCCATTAAGAAATTGCTCCAGGCTGATTTCTGATTATTTTTATTGGCAACAGTGCATGAGCTCAGGTGTGTGAATAAGAATGTAACTAAGAAGAAAAGTTTCATGCGGTAGCGCTACAGAAACGGTGTTCTTTATATATTTACGTTATCTGCGTTTTCAGGCTTAGCTAAAACTAGTATTAAATACAGTTGAGACAAGAACACTACACTCTAACCCTGAGTCAATAACAGGGCTTGACTTCCACGTCTCTTGATTGGGTGCATATGTGTTTTTACATTTTTTAAACCAGAGGTAAGTAAAGATTTTTCACATAAGGCCTACTGGTATCTGTCAGCAAATTTCTTCAAATCCCTGTTTACAGCTTCCTAAGAAAGAAGTGTTTCTTGAGAATAAAGTAAGAAAGAAGTATTTGAAGAAATATCAGAACTAAATAGCTGGCAGGAAAAAAAATCAAAAAATTAAATGATAAAAAAAATGGCTGAGCTGTCTCAGAAATTCTATTTCTATTTTATATAACCTAGGCTGCACTTTTTATTTAGCATACTAATATATGTTTAAGTATAATTAAATAAGTAGCTCATGTCCTTGATTTCAGTGAAACTATGCAAAATTGACTCAATTGTCAGCATGATTTAACATTTGATTTCTTGGCTGTAGTTTTGTATTTTGATTGGTTCTTGCATAAAATGTTTTCACTGAGCAAGAAAAAGTGATACTATTTTTCAGTGTTAGAATTATGAAACTTTTGTCTCTGTTTCGGAAAAGGTTTACACCGTAATTTGTTACTTACAACTTTAATGAAAGGTAAGAAAGAAAATTTCTTCATCATAAACTTGCCAATCTCAGTGCAGAAAAGTGTTTGCTGCTGCTAAAAAGTACCTCACCCCACCTGTGTGGAAGCCAGTGGAGTTACTTAGGGTAAGCAAATTGAAGCACTGCCCTATTCTAGAGCGTCATTCCGAAAGTGAAGAGGTCTATGAAATTTAAGGAAAACAAGAATCTTGGACCTAATCATCATCCTACACTGAATCTCCAAAATATCCTCACAGAGTCTTAACTCTCAATTTCAATTTGCACCAGGCGTTATTTCTGGACTTAAAACGTCCCAACATTCACCACCTAAACTCAGTTCAAATTACTGGTATAGAGAAAATACCAAGCTTTGAGCTAGTTTGAACAAGGCTAACTCTACTTACCGTTCCAAATTTACCCAGACTCGCAACAGCCCAGAATACTCCACTCAAATCCTGGTCTTGTGAGAAAAAAGTTTAAACATGGGTCCCTTATAAGGTGGCAGAATGGTCTAGCTAATCATTGAAATTCCAGCCATCACGAATGTGAAAAAAAAGGCAAGTTTAGCATTCCACCTTTTCCAAACATTTTTTCCAGTCAGAACTGTTCTGCAAATAAGTGACCTGAATATAAAGCAGCATCTTCTGTCTAATAAGATTCTATAACAACAGTTGTACCTTGTTACTGCAACTGATACCCGGAAAAAAGCTCTGCTTTAGAGGGTTTTCTTTATCAGAAACTGAGATACGGGTTGGCTGTTTCTGGATACTTATATCTATGCAGTAAAGATAGAAACTCACTTTCAGATCTGTTGTCTGCATAAAATACATAAATAAATAAATACAGATTTAGCAACCAAGTGTACATGTCCAGAACTTTATGTATCAGTCATAAGAGAAATTCCTATTCCCTGGGAATAGGAAAAATCCATATTGCAACTTTAAATGAGTCATTTAATCTCCTTCTTTACAAGTTGTTTTCCTCGAAGATCAAGCAGTATTGACTGTACAGTAAACACATCTCTTCCTTTGGTAAACATTATTTATTAATTACTTCTAAAGGCATAGCTAGCTTTTAAAATGCTCCTCCCATCCACAAGTCACTCATCCCTGATCAGAGAAGGTCAAACTGCTGGAAATAATATTAATGTATTATCTGGGTGGGATGTAAAGTTACAGGTTTTTTAGCCTTATTTTGAGAGTTGGTTTAGAGTTGGTAAAGTAAGTAAAATAATAGGCAAAAATTAACATTGCCAACAAGTTGTAAAATAAGCTGTAGATTTATAGTCTGCATTGAGCAGGTGGTCAGTGGTTAGAATTGCTATCATCAAGCAGGCTGTACTTGTCTGGAATTCAGTAGTCTCAGACTATGCCTGAGTAGCTGGGGAAGATTCACACAAAGCAAATAATGGCCACAGAATTTGGCAAGTCAGTAGGCAAGAGGTCTGAACTGTCACTTCTTTAAAGACAATTCTCTCTCTGCAGTTGATTTGTGCTGGTTTGTCAGTGGAAAAGAGCACGTGAGACTATGCCAGATCTAGAGAAGAGAAAAATGAATGGCCTTGCATGAAGTAATGGCATCTCCCTCTTTCATTTTACATGGTAGTAGTGCTTCCCTTCATAGCTTATCCTACCATATGTAGGAATATCTCAGTGTCTTCCAGTAGAATGGTAAATAATATGACAACCATCTGCCACACATGTCTGTTATCCTCTCCCTAAAGGGAGACATCTATGATGCGAAGTGTCCTGGTTGTGTTTGTCCTTATTAAACACATATTGCTGCACGTTTGTGTTAAACAAGAAATAATGAGGAAAAGTGGCCAAACTAAGGAGTGAACCTTGTGATGATCCTGTGCTCCTACGGGAATTTTCTCCATGGTCTTTGTTCCTCATGGGCTTGTGACTTCAGAGAAGATGAACTCTAGCCTTTATAGAGAGCTCCACCATGCCCAGGGAATTAATATGTTGATCATAGTCCTCCTTAAAAGAGCTAAATAATCTTTTAGACATTGTGTGCATAAGCTGTGGGTGGTCTGAAAGCAAGTATTGAGACTATAGGACCTCGAACACATATTTTCAGTTAAACATCACAATAATGTGTACATGCATACACATACAGAGATGACAGTTTACTGTTGACATATCATGGATTTTGGAGAGTCATGGCTCACTAATTACCAGTGCAACTTTCAGCGGCTCGCAATTTGTGAGCAACAACTGGGTTCATACTGCATAGTGTTGCCACAAAAAAAATTGTTTTGCTGTTTAGAAACATACAGTTCTTGTTAGAGGTGCGAGGACCAAATTTACTCAAAATCAAAAGCAATCATTTGAGGGTTTTTTCGTTTGTTGGAGTTTTTTTAACCCAGTAGTAGTAGTGATCAGTAGTGTGTACAGTATTTGTATTATCAAGTAGTGTGTTACTGGTCCTTTTACTTGACACTAAAAGCACTTGTGTGCTACAACATGTATTTAAAACCAGGTTCCTAGAAATTCAGCTGAGGTTGCCTTGGAGGTGTGAACGAGTAAGTTTGGAGATGCTAGATAGTTGCGCTCAGTGCTGCTGCAGAATTCAGTTCTCAAACTCAATACACGCTATTGCGATACCTCTTTCCAAACCTTTGAAGTGGATTTCTAAGCCCAATTCTGTTCCTTCAATCAACTAGGTTTTTTGTAATGAGAAAGATGATTGATATGAGGTAGCTCTAGTCAGCCTTCCATTTCAGGCTCTTTTTTTGTGGATGTCCTTGGTTTAAAGGTTGGTTGGTTTGTTCTTTGGTTTTTGGTTTGAAATCCTTAGTTGTATAGTAGGGCCTATTTTTAAGGTAGTTGAAGGGAGAAGTGTCACTTACCAACTTCCTTGATGCTGCAGGAGATTTAAAGAGAGCAAAGGGTGCTGAAGCCATGCTTTCCTGTCTCCAAGTTGAATCCTGAGCCAACACTTTCTTATATAAAGCAATAAGGCAACTTTTCCTTACTTTGTGTAACTAATGCAGTATTCTCTCCTTTTCAACCTACCATACTTCTCACAATTCATACTTGCATCAAGTTGCTCAATCTTTCTTGTCTCTAAATAAAAATGAGTGTATGTACCATGTGAGTTTGTATGTCATCCTTTGATGTGAACAAAAGGCTGCTTTCCCATGCCTAGTCATCTGCCTTCTATGTAAATAGTTCCAATTGCCAAAATGTTACTGTTGAATTTTATAAGCCATTTGCGAGCAGAGGGAGAATACATGCTTCTTGCAGAATGTTTTCGCATCTTACTGGCTTGACACACAACTTCCAAAGGAAATATTTAAAAGTATGCTTTAAAGAAATTAAAATAACATAGAAATAATAAAAATTCAATTAAAATACACAATCTTTCAGGTGACAATTATGTTACATATTAAATAAAGTGGAAAATCTTGCTGTAGGTAAGATTTTCCTTTGGCTCAAGGTAGACTCAGTTAATTTCATTGGATTCTGGTCCAGAATTGTTCATGTATCCCAGCTCTTGGAAAATGCTGGGCTAGATGGACTGAATGTGTTTCAAGCTCAGTCCGAGGTTCTTTACTTGAGTAAAATTTCCTTGAATGACGCATGGGTTCCTGCACACCTGTCAAATTCTCCCTGCCAGTCACCACAGCTTTACTGTAACAATCTCTGTTCACAGGCAGGTACGTGTTACTTGACTGGGGAGCATATACTTAAGAGAAAGAAAATGGGTCTAGAATCTCCATCTAATGATGAGCTGTCAGTGTACTTTGTGTTCAGAATGCTTCCTATACAAAGTAGGAACCTGAACCAAATTTGTCTTCTTGACTCCACTTGAATTTGGGATGTTGGCTCAATGTGTCTCTCTCGTCAATAGTTTTCCGGCCCAAGCTGTTTAAACTTTTGAGATGTGGATCCAGACTTAAGGTTTCAGTATATAGGCTGCTTTGTGGGTATCAGTGTTGGGTGCTTTGTTTGCTTTAAAATCTTGTAGCTTTCTAGCTCTCCTCCCATCCTGAGAGGAGACTGCTTCTCTTTCATGGAGCTGAAACAGATTACCAGCTTCCAGGAAGCTGAGTGTGGTAAACCCAGACCTCTAATAGTCTGATTTCAACTACAGTAAGAAAATGATGGACATTCAAAAGTGTAAAAAGAGAACAACTTTGCTTAGCTGCAAAGTGGCTTTGGATACTATATATACATAATGACCCTAAGGAGTATTCTGACTATTTCCATAGATAATCAGTGGAACAGCACATCTGCTTACAGCTTTGTTCTCCGCTTCTCACTCACAAGGGGATACTGCAAACTGTTGATCAAATTGCTCCAACAGTGCACCCTCATCTCAGCACCAGCAAAGCCAATCTGATTGCTCATACATATTTTTTTTTTTTTAAATGAATGGGTGATACGATGCTAATGAGACTTTTGAGACTTTTTTTTCTCTTTCTAGAAAGCCACTCTCTGAAGGCATTGGGCCCGCACTCAGTGCGTTTCCTGTACTGTTCATATATGTTTCTTTAACATTTGAAAATGCTGCCACTCTTTTGACGCCTGGTTTTGCTTCTTGTTAAGAAACCCAAACTGTTTCTGGGTTGCCTTCTCTGGTATTCCCTTCTATAATGAATTATGTCAGAAAGACTTATTTATTCTTCATAGATAAGGTCTGACTGCAGCACCAGGAAGTTTTAGCTTTGTTCTGCCTTCTATCCAGTTTTATATCTAAATTGACTAAGGCATAGAGAAATCAGATTAAGTGACTTCCTTCAAGTCACGCAGTGAGCAGCTCATTTTGGATAGGATCCCAAGAGGATACTTGTGGTTCCCAGCCCTCTTCTGTAACCTCCAGACCACATTGTCTCCCCAATGCACAGTGCAATGAATTCAGTTTGAACATTAAATTACAGCTTTTGCAATGTAGTAAAAGTTCCCTGGGCTCCCATATTTGCTGTAACTTAAACTTTCCAGAAGAGTTTCTCGTTGTGGTTACTATAGCCTTCTATACTGAACGTGCCCAGGATATCTAGGGAGGGTTGCAAGCTCCACTGCAACTCTGTTGCCAGCTCTCATGTTAGCTACCCAACAAAGCAGAACCTCTGTCTCTGTTACTAAAAGAGGACAGCAAATCATTGCAGTGATTTATTCTATTTTTCCTGGCTTTATCAGTCATCAGTCACTCAACACAGACAAGTTTATGGTGGGCAGTACTCTTGAACAAATTTTTATGTGAGACTCTAGTGGAGAGCTCTGTAATCTTGCTTTGCAAATAAATTAAAAATGCCTTTGTTTGTTTCTTCCCGTTAGTTTTAATAAGCATTAGATGGGAAGATGCCTCCAGATCATCTGGAGTCAATACCTCCCTTGATATCCCTGCAGGTCTCTGAGAAAGGCTTCCTTTGATGCACTGTGCTCCTTGTGAACTGGCAAGGGCTGGTAAAACCAAACACTACTATGTTCTCTATACACTTAGTTTTTAAAAGTCACTTCAGAACCAGAAGAAAAACATTGCAGTTTTGGGTTTTGTTTGTTCTTTGAATTCTGTTACTTGCAAACCATTGAAAAGGCTTTCCTGGCTTGTATGTGATAAGAATTAAGTTCAAAACTCAACGTTTGTGGGTAAGCAGGGCAGATTCAAATACACGTATGTGAAAACTTGAGCTGTCCTATTACAAAATGGAATGATGCACCAGCTATGCATTGTCTGTGTGGAAGTCTGAAAGGCTGTTTGTCACTTCTGAAATAGAACTAGTATAAAGCTAATGAACAGAATAACAAAACTAGTCAGAACAGGCTCTGCTCTCTGTTGTACTAGAGAAAACCTATTAGAGCTTCACTAATTCCTTATAGAAATCTGGAGAAGAATAGAAATGGCCCACCACACAAGGCAGTATTGCAAAAAGCTCCCCTTTGTGAAGTAAAATGTCATGGAAATTGCTCCAAGTATGCCATAGAAGAAAAACAGATTCATCTTCATGTTATTTTACTTGGTGGTTTCTTCATCTTATATAGTGAGTTGTAAATTTTTAGTGGATTTAATTTCTAACTTTTTTTATGCCTGAATAGAACAGAATTGTCTTTCTCTCTTTTGTTGTGCCCTGGTTTAGTCGCTTAAAATGTGATTCAGTTCTTTTATGCAGGACTAGGAGGGAAACTGGCTTTGAGCTAAACGGGAATAACTTATTCCATCAGATGAAGAAAAGCCATTTCCCTGACCTGGCACCATTTTGTACTCAGTCTAACTCTAGTTTTCCTTTTTGTGTTCTGCTTTCCCTTCATATCACCTAATAGAGATTGTAAAGATGCATCAGGAATTTTTGAAAGCCAAACAAATCAACTCCCTCAAAACTGCAGCTAATAATGCTCCTAATAGGTAAAGTGGGTGCCAATACTAACCCTTTATGCTAAGATGGGAAATTCCCACCCTGAGCATTAACTGTTGTTTCTGTGTCTGATGTCACACCACAAGCACCCTGCTCCATGCAGTCTGTTTAATTAACACATTTTCTTACCCATTGTGGTCTCCCTTCTCCTGCCCCCCTCCGTTCATTAATTCAGGATTGGTAATGAGGCAGAGTGAAGTTTACTAGCATATCTGACTCCTGTGGTCTCATGTTTGCCAACTGCTGACCTGCTTGGCTTGTGCAGGGGGTACCCAGGAATTTAGCCAAATATTATTATATTGTTAAAAATCAGACAAGATTTAGAAAATCTTGCTTAATTGTGCATGAGCCCATTCATAGCTTAACAAGCACAAATTTATCTTCCTTAAATTTGATCTCTGTTAAACCATAGCATACAGTGCTATAGTATGACTGCACAGAATACTAAAAATCATAATTAAAAAAATCGGGGGAAAAACTTCTATATAATGTTAAAGTTTATTGAAACTACTGTTTATCAAAATCAACATGCTTTACCCAAGAGCAAGGCATTTTGTTATAAACATCATAGTTTCTTGAACCTCTTTCTTTTTTTTTTGTTCCACTCAAGACAATTCATGTTTATATGAAGGAGACAGATTATACTATTTAGTAGTACAATGTGAGCTTGTCTGTTAGCTAGCTTTGAGAATGGGAAGGAGTTGTCTCTCTTTTCCTCCTTGTTAATTTACTTTAAATAGTTTCATTACTTCTTTTTTTTTCTTTTTGAATGTTAGAAGGCAGGAACAGAATCCATATTTATTGGTTCCTAAACAATTTGACAGTGAAATAATGGACCAGAGAGATTTGTCTCCACAGTTTCAACCCTTCCCCTCAGCTGACCTGAAGTACAAATTTGTACTGGTGGAAAAATTCCCGTTTTCAAGGCTGAGCAGCCTAAACCATGCACAGAAATGGATTCTATCAAGCAGGGAGTAGACTGCTTTGGAGGCAGAAGAAAAACCTCGTAGTAACCCTGACAATTCTTTGTGTACATACAAATGGGCATCATCAGAGAATACATGCATCTGTCCCCTGTTTTAGCTTAGGCCTGTCTCCAGATCGAGATCCCAAACGGAGCATTATTATAACTTGAACTGTTATTTCCTGGAGGATGCACGTTTCACACACTGTCCTGCTGTGGCCGGGAATGCAAGAGGCTTGCGTCACTGCAGAGATCGCACTGTTATATAAATGATATCCTAAGGAAAGGCCATGGCAACAACACATCCTTCTCAGGGAAGATGCCTGTGAAAGCTTGACTGACCTAGAAAAGATGGTGATAGAAGGAGCTGTTTACAACAAGCCTTCATTGAATTAGGAATCTGCATATGGGTGAAGTTTTACAAGAGAACAGAGTCTAAAACTGTTCAGCAATGATGGGGGGTCTTGTGAACCCTTTAGGCCAGCAGTGACTAGTACTAATAATTCTTAAATAGACAAAAAACCCTCCAGCTCTTATGCCAAGGCAAAAGCTTGATCTCTGTGTTTGTGAGCTCTCAACAAAATTAAAAGAGCCAGAGCTTTGCCTGAGAGATCAATTGTCAGTTATTGTTACTCAGCAATTGGAGTAAAATACTGTAGCAGAGCACAACTCTAAAGAAGCTAGTCTCAGAAAAGGGAGGAAAAATCCATGCACGGCTTATCAAATCCTTCTACTTATAAATTTTCCCTAAATTCTGAAACTTGGGAAAACTTCTGGTTATTCTTGTAAACCTGAGTCAAGACTTCCATTTGTAATTTAATTGTGCCTCAGACCCCTTTCATAGAGCAATTAATACTTTCATAAGTTAAACACTGCATCAAGCCTTTAATACCTATGCAGTGACATGGTGCAGTATAGAGGGTTTTTTTTAATAATGAACATTCATTGATGCTGGGTAGGGGGGTGGGGAGGGAATAAGTTTACTCTTATCACAGCACCTGCCCCTCAAGGTAGTATGTATCATTTTATGTTAATTAAGGATTTTCCTTCCTCGTACGTTTTTAACTGGAATTGAATTGTGGAAAGAGGATCAAGCTTATCCACTTTAAATGGATTGAAGCAAATAATAGAGACAAATTCAAAATTACCTTAGAGTGGCTGCCTGTATCTGCACCTATCCTATTCTTTTCTTTTGACATCACTGGCTTCTTGTGGTCTTTCGCTATGAACTTCTAGTCATCAATTCTGTCATCCTTGCTTTAGTAACATTGATGGGTTATTTTTCTTGCAACCAGTTTTAGACCTGTAATTCAAAGACTTGTCTTAACCCAAATTGCGTATCTATGACTCCATCTCTGCACCTGATTCCATCACTTTTTCAAGTCTCTAATGTGTTTTGTTAGTGTCCTCTGATCATGTAATATGAGGCCTATGAAACAAGAAAGCATTATTCAAGATTTTTCTCAGCTAAAACTTTTGCAGATTTAGCAACTGTTCAACATCTTGTGTCACACTAGTCTTGGATAGATAAGTGTGAGTGTCTCTACGCATATTATTGTGAGATATAAAGCACAGATCTTCTAATACAGACCAAACAAATAGCTTTCTTGCTTTTTCTTTCTCTTATTTGAAACTCCTTTTTGGCACAGTGTATACATACTTCTTTTGGCCACATAGCAGTGCAGCTGAAAAAATTGTCACAAAGTTCAACAAAGGGAAAGTGAGAGCCAGGGCTGAGTCATTGCGTGTGTGAGAGCTAGGAGGAGGAAACATTGAACTATACTGACAGAGATTCAGAAAATGCTGAGGAATAATCTATCCCAGAGGATGCTGGCAAGCTATCAAGAAACAAGAAACAAAATAAACCACAGTTCCACAAAGGGATGGAAACCACCCCCCACAAAGTCAGCCAAAGAACTTTCCATCACAATATGAGCATCATCCAAATCTCTAGTTTTCCCAAGATGAGGCAACCACAGCATTGACACTCTTAGTGGTTCATTTTAAGTATTGATCCAGCAGTTGTTTAACGCTGAGCTGTTCATGTAAGGCGGGACACAGGTGCTGTTCGGCATATGCCTGTAATGGCCATGGTGAAATGTGATGTGTGTTAGGAGCTGGGGCTGTGGCAAACAGGCAGAAATCTCTCTGACAAGGTTTCAGTCTTACAGCACCTGAGTGAGGGAACAGCAGGTCCAGTGAATATAACCAGGTCTAGACAAGGGTCCATTGATCACCAGACAAGTCTGGCGGCAAGACAGGTACAAGGTCAAGTGAACAAGCCAAGACAAAGTAAAAGTTCAGGAAGATACAAAGCCAGGTATATTGTATCTATCAGTTTAGAGAAAGACTAAATACACCTATCTGTCCAATGGGCTGAGGGTGCCTGAGTGGAAAGCCCAGATGAGACTGACTGTTCATAGCCTTGCTTCTCACCTTTCCTGTTTTTACAAACTCTGGTACAACGTTATACAGCCGTGTGCTGAGCAGGCTTTGAACATAAGCAAATGAACCTTTGTAAAAGGGAAGAGTTTGTAGAAGAGGATTATAGAGGAACCCTCTAGAATATAGTTTATAGCGGTTTTATTTACTGAACAAGTTCCTTTCTTGACCATAACTTTTTGCACAAAATTTCTGTTGCTTTAGAAAATAAACTTTTTCCTTCTACACTAGATCACTTAGTTTCAAGTTGTACGTTTTAGAGTGTCAGGTTCATAAACTTAGACTTTTATGTCCTTTTGAAGTTCACGTATGCCTTAAACATTAAACTATTCTTGGTTATGTCAGTATACAACTGGTAGAACTGAGCTCCACCCTATCACACCCTAGACAACCTAGCTGAACAAGCAAAGGAGATACTATAGCACCTGGGACTTTACAGGACTAGAAGGAACTTCGTTTAATACTGAAGTTCAATGACAACATTCCTCTGGATCACTACAAATCACATGAATACAGTCTATCTATTTCTTGTTTTCAGTTTACTTAAGGTTACTGTGCAGCTGGGATTGGATTTCTCTTTTCTAATAGATGGATTTTTGATTCAAACTAATCCATGACAACATCTTTGTTAAGTACCTCTATTTGTATATTTACATTTGACGGTGTCTTTAACAAAATTAAGTTTTAAAAAAATCCTCTTTCTACAGTTTAGTGTCACTCTGCTAGATTGAATATTTCTCTGACAGATTCTTCCCACCCCTGGTGACTTCTTCCTTAAGGACATTGCATTTGATTATACAGCGGTAGCTGTTCATTAGCAGCTCCGCTGGAGCTGCTTCTTGAGCTGCACAAAGCCAGGCTCATATATTTTAAGGGCAAGGGTCAGAACATCCTCTCCCCTGTGTGCTGCAGAACGAGTTGTTCCAAGGAAAAAATCCTCCAAAGGTCAAACTTGCTGATATAAGACAAGTTTAGAAGAGAGCAGTGGAAATCCTACGTTGTGATGTTTATTAGATTCTTTTGTTCCTTTCATCTCCTGGCATTTTATGCTCAGCAGCATTCTTGGTAGAGGTCAGTGGCAAGTAACTTTCCTTAAAGGTATTGTATTTTCTGAAAACCAAAATCTGTAGTTTTCACTATATGATTCTGGCTGCACAAAATTCCAATAATCTCCGAAAAATTCCTCATCTCTATCATTCCCATTATCCTTTGGCTTACACTGAGGAGTTTTACAATGAGTACTACAGCTGAGTGAATATGTAGGTTCCCTCATTCTCTAGTAAGTAGAGAGAAAAAGAAGTGATTTTCTTTATTTTTTATTTTATTTTTTTGTTAATTTGAAATTATATGGCTAAGATGGAGGAGGAAGAGTCTCTCTTCGACATAGAGGGAGTCTAACATTTGACTTGAAGGGATTCATGCCATGGTAGTGGTGCTTTTTTTTGTTATAGTCAGACACTGGGTCCAAAATATTTTGATCCAGCCCCTCTGAGATAGCCATGAAAGAATGTCTTTGAGGTCTGTGAGGAAATGCAAGGATCCAGTTGCTGTTTAATATTTTCATCAATGACCTGGATGAGGGAACTGAGTGCACCCTCAGCAAGTTCGCTGATGACACAAAACTGGGAGGAGTGGCTGACACACCAGAAGGCTGTGCTGCCATTCAGCGAGACCTGGACAGGCTGGAGAGTTGGGCGGGGAGAAACTTGATGAAATTTAATAAGGGCAAGTGTAGAGTCTTGCATCTGGGGAAGAACAACCCCATGGACCAGTACAGGTTGGGGGTTGACCTGCTGGAAAGTAGCGAAGGGGAAAGGGACCTGGGGGTCCTGATGGATAGGAGGATGACCATGAGCCAGCAATGTGCTCTTGTGGCCAAGAAGGCAAATGGCATCTTAGGGTGCATTAGAAAGGGAGTGGTTAGTAGGTCAAGAGAGGTTCTCCTCCCCCTCTACTCAGCCTTGGTGAGGCCGCATCTGGAATATTGCGTCCAGTTCTGGGCCCCTCTGTTCAAGAAGGACAGGGAATTGCTTGAAGGAGTCCAGCGCAGAGCCACAAAGATGATTAAGGGAGTGGAACATCTCCCTTATGAGGAGAGGCTGAGGGAGCTGGGTCTCTTTAGCTTGGAGAAGAGGAGACTGAGGGGTGACCTCATCAATGTTTACAAATATGTAAAGGGTGGGTGTCAGGATGATGGAGCTAGGCTTTTTTCAGTGATATCCAGTGATAGGACAAGGGGCAATGGGTGTAAACTGGGGCATAGGAAGTTCCACGTTAACATCAGGAAGAACTTCTTTACTGTGAGAGTGACAGAGCACTGGAACAGGTTGCCCAGGGGGGTTGTGGAGTCTCCTGCACTGGAGATATTCAAGGCCCGCCTGGACAAGTTCCTATGTGATGTACTCTAGGTTACCCTGCTCTTGCGGGGGGGTTGGACTAGATGATCTTTTGAGGTCCCTTCCAACCCTTGGGATTCTGTGATTCTGTGATAATAGAAAAGGGCAAGCATGAAAGCCTACCTTAAGGAAGAGATACAAAGAAAAGGGAGGAACTGTCAACGTAGCCACTGTATTTTGAATGCTGCACTAGAAGTTGCAGGTCCTATTGCTAGAACAAGGAAATAGTAAGTTGTTTGATACTACGTATGGCTGGCCCTAGAGACTGTAGGCACCACCTTCTCAGGACCCTGAATTCACCTCTGCAAGCTTAGCTGTTCTCTATGTGAATTGTGTCAGAATAAGAAACCTTGAAAATGCAGAATATTGGAAACAGGAGTTAATGGGCTTTCCATGATCTTCTCTCTGTGTCAAACTTCTTATTTTCAGTTTCAGGATGATTAGGTTTCCCATTTGTGTGGCATAGAGCCTCAGGCAAGCTGGCAGGAGCCTGGGCATGTTTCCAGTAGAAGATAGGTTTCCACTGTAGTTAGCCTTTTACTATTGCTAAATGCTTTGGTTTTGATGAATCAGTGTTTTCCTATGGAAAAATATTCCTTTGGAGAATTTCCAGTCAGAGTGATATGAAGATTCAACATATTGCAAAATCGTCCAGAAAAGGATTTGTTCTGTGTAGCTGTACTTATAAGCAATTTTACTTTTCCTTGACTTCTCCCTATAGTAAAGAGAGAAGGAAAAAAAAAAAAAGGAAAACAAAAACAAAACCCCAAAATGTTACTGCTATAGGTATTTATGACAAGGATGTCTATTTTTGTCTCTGGAAAGATTATGCTGGGTAGAGACATTCAAATATAGCACCTGGAAAGGAGGTGAAATTCTTTCAGATTTTCATGTGGTGAAGTGAATTTTAAGACCTTATTTTGCAGTGCAGCAATATCAGAGGTCATGGAAAATAAAAATAGATTAAACAATTCACTATTTGCTTTGCAATTTCCTTGTAAAACATACTTGAAACTAAGCACATCTTAATAAAAATCATAAATTTGATCAGACATTCAAGAACTTATGTTTATACTCAGCTTTGGTTGATTGTGACTTCATGTTTTTACTGGCTATCTCCCCTGGACCAAAACATAGCTCAAGCTGTTGGATGAAGTATAACCATAAATCAGCTTGTGTGTGTGTAACATTCAGAGCTATAAATGCAGCCTTTCTTTCTTGTGCCTCTCCGGACACAGTAAGTGTGAAGCCAGCCATTATCTTAGGCCTGTAATCATGGGATGGCAGCTAGACCCTTGTCATGCAAATTCACATCCTTACTTGCATAGGTTAGTAATTCCCTTCAAATGAGCATAGTTACATTAAGCTTGATTTCATGTGTAATTAGTGTAGCCCCTTCCTCTTTATTGAATCAACGGTTTAATGCATTTGAAACCCCCTGCTTCTACAGGATTTTCACAGGGTCTTTTCCAGTCAGTCAGCTGCCTACCTAGAATTCGGTTAACCCATAGCTAATCCTTAAGCTGAGGTAGCACGTTCAGGGTGATTCAGTGAGCTTTGGCATCTGTTTTTAAGCAGCTGAAGTTGATGGATGAGCTCCATGCACAGCCTCTTCTGGGAAGATTCTCTCTCCAAATAGAATCAAGGGGAGAATTAATCACTGCAGCTGCATTTTGGGGACCAGCTCTTGCTTCTGTCATTCTTACTGCAGGCAAAGGAAACAATGAAACTGATAAGATTCTGTGAAAAGAGATCTTCAAGTTGAGCCTGCAATAGAGATGTCCCTGAAAGAGACATCATCTGTGTTTGAGGAGTATAGAATTAAGGGCAGACTGGAGCTGGGGTGAGTGGATGTATGACTACATAGGCTCTGCCACTCAGAAACATGGGTGTTTCAGTGGCAGTTTAGCTAATGGGTGGCTGCATCTTCTAGAGGCATAAGAAGATTTCATGTAAGACTTTATCCCTTCACACACTTAAAATAGCTGGTTGCTTAATATTGTTTTATTTCTCTGTATCCTTCCTCTTGGGCCTGCCCTGTTTATGCTGTGTGGAGGCAGAAAAGGAACCCTCTAGTTAAACGTGGTGGGATTAGGGACTTGCCTGAAAATGAGCAGTAGCAACAGCAAGATAAAACATCTTTATTTAACACCTGCCAATTGGAGAGGGAAAAAATGAAAACTGGAAAAAGGAAAAAAATTGTATTATACCTTTTATGGTTCTGAGCTGCAGTAGACAATCACAAACACAACACAGCTACTTAGAACTGTTTAAAGTAGCCATTTGCTACACTGGACATAGATCTGGAAAGAACAAACACAAAGAACTGTGGAATTGAATTAGCTTTACTTTAACTGGAAATAAATCTGAAGCTTTAATTTCCAATCAGTTACCCAAAGTCTAAGTGTGTTTAGATTCAGAATGAATGATTCCAATCTTCATCATCCGCTTAGAAGATTGTATGTGGAGAGAGCTAAGCCTATCTTCTGTATGTGGCAGTCGCATAGAGTATAACTTACGTAATTTATTTTAAGCACCAAAACCAGTACGTGGATTTCCTAAGAGACTCAGCATTTGTTGCAAGGAGCTCATTAAAGAAGCTGATTCAGCTCAACCTGTTCAGTTCTGAACCTGAAAGTCACCAACTTGAATACATGACTGCTAGGTGTCGCCTTGGTTAGGAAGGCAACATGTCATGAGGCCATGCTAACAATAAAACCTACTGGTAAACGCTTTCACCTTCCTAAAGGTAAAGGATGCAGCTGTGAACGTGAAGCCATGGGAGAGAAAGAAGAACATGGGGTCGCAAGGAGATGGGGTTTCTCTTGAGCTACATCTGTTGGATATTTAAGAGTGTCCGAAAGTGCAGTTGCTTAACGAGGCTGTTCCAAAATGCTATACTCTGCACTCTGTGAACAGCAGTTAAGTATTTTTGGCTTTTTCAGGGGGCAGAAAGAACCCAATGCTACTATAAAAAATTCCAGGGGTAAGGTTGAGTTTACTTTTCTCCTACTTAAAGGATCCTTTTCAGCCTCTGGTTGAAAGCACAATTTTGCTGATCCTCGGGGTACAAAGCTCTCTCAAAACCTCTGATCTGGGTGTCATCAGCTTGTTACACAACTAAGTTTTCCAGTGAAGTGTTTGATAGTTTGGAAAATACTCTGAGCATTCACTATGGGCTGCAGAATTTGCAGGACATATTTTGCTAGCACACAGTAGTTTGAAGCATAACACAGCTGGAAGCACACTGCTGATTTCTCTTGAAGAGCTAAAAACACTGCACATTTCTTAAATAAGCAACATGTTGTTTAGGCAAAATTATATAGAATCATAGAATGGTTTGGGTTGGAATGGGCCTTAAAGAAAATATAATTCCTGAAATTGTCCTGACCCAATTGCAGGACCTTGCACTTGGCCTTGTTGAGCTTCTTGAAGGTCCACAGGCACATCTCTTGAGCCTAAGTTCCTCTGGATGGCACCCCTTCCCTCCAGTGTGTTGACCACACCACACAATTTAGTGTCATCAGCAGACTTGCTGAGGGTACACTCAATCCCACCATCTATGTTGCCGACAGATGTTGAGCAGCACCAGTCTCAATACCCCTGAGGGACATCACTTGTCACTGGTTTCTACTTGGACCTTGAGCAGTTGATCAGAACTCTGCTACCATCCAGCCAATTCCTTATCCCTTATCCACCCTATCCTTACCAATACCTGTGAACGTTTTTGTCATAAATGGGTGTAGTTGTAAGTTTGTATGAATATAGAGGTTCCTAAAATTAATCCAAGAGGCCTAAAGAATCCAAGTCAGTTTCTTTTTTTGCAGGCTGTAAATAGTGTAGGTACTCCTAAGTCAATTTGGTTACCATGTGTCTGAAAGGAGCCACACTCACCCTATCTAAGCAATTGCTCAAATTGCTTTTCAGCAGTGAGTTTCAATAAACTTACATTTTGGTTTGGCTCATGTTTTGAAGGCAGATGGTTTTATATAGATCTTTAATGAATGTGTTGAACCTGGGTCAGTTGAGCTGCTTTCAGACGATCTCATGCTGACTTCTGCTGTTACTAAGATCCTAACTTGTGACCAGCCACCAATGTTTTTCTATCTTGCAAAAAAGTATACTACTCAGGAAGGAAAATTAAGCTTATATTTGGCTACTAAACGACTAAGTAGGGAGGAGGGTTTTTTCCTCTTTCATATATATATGATTGTTAAATACAGAACATGTCTTGGCTTCTGAAGCTAATGAAACTGTTCGTTAATAATAGAAATGGTTTAAACAGATCCAGCTATTCCAGCAATGCATGCAGAAGCTTTGGAAAAATTTCTGCAATTTATTTTTTTCTGTGGAAAACCATCTTTTGTTAGGAAGCCAGCTCCCGCTTCAGCACCATTCTAGGTCAAACTATTCTGAATTGGTCCCAGAACCAGATGTCTTTTTCAGTTCAGATCAGAATGGACAAAGATTGGGCTTTGAATAGTTGCTTGAGCTCTGCAGCTGTTTGCAACTGCTTCCATTTTGTGCTTAAATCGCTGATGATAAGTTGATGATTACTATTCCATGGGTATTCAGAGACCCAGTGTCCCAGCATGTGAAATGAACTGGTATAAAGAACAGCAGCAAAATACTCATAGCTTTAATCCTCTGTTCTGTCCCTGGTGTGGTGGAAAACCTAAGGAAAAGGTGACTGTCCCCATACTACATTTTACCTGGTTTTAGTAATAGATTTGCATGTATTATATTAGTTTTGACTAAGAGTATTGCCCTGTGACACAGCAAGAGCTATCTGTGTACTCAAATGATGGTTCTGGAAGTGGAATGCAAATTCTTCTTAAAGCCATGATTTATCCTCATCTTGAACATTGTATCATATTAGCAAAACATTTATAGTGTGAGAGATGTACGAGTCAAAGTATTACACCAATAGTTTAAATTGAAGACAGGCCAGAATTTTTCTGTGGTGTTCTCTGATATGTTTGTATTTAATGGAGTGAACAACCAAAAGGAAATTTGTATCAGACTTGCTTAACCCACCATCAGTAATCGGGAGAAAGTTTATGCAGTTACCTCTGAGCAACTGTTAATAATAAGGCACATTTCTACCTTCCTGTGCACAATAGCAACATTTTTACCTGGGTTACCAGCAGGACTTGGCTGTCAGCATGTGGGTGAAAATGTCACTCACTTTCCTTTTTTCCTTTCCAAGTAACAATTTTGTTGCTCTTTTCTACTTTTAATTTTGAGATTATTGACAATATTTGCTCACCCAGGGTGTGTTGTGCTGGAGATCTTCACCTTGTGGTTGCCCTGCAGCTCTCAAGGAACTACATACCTTCTTTGGTGGAAACGAGGATGTTGTGAGGTGACTGGTGTGTAGGTTTTGCACCAACATGGAATCAGCTGGGATGCAGCTGGTGGAGCACTAGCATCCAGACAGAGAACTTCTTGGGGTGCGCACTCTAGACTTGATATCCAAAGTACAAGGTAGGATTCAGGATGATCCCCAGCTCTGCCATGGGTCTCTTGGTTTACTATGGGCAAATCTTTTTATTGCTTTGTTTCTCACTTTCCCCACACTAAAATGACCTAATGTTATTTCCCTTCTCTGAAAAGAGTGGTGAGTTTTATAAGTAGGATGAAAGGCAATAATTTTATTACTAAATGTTGGCACTTATTTCTTGAATATTGTCAACAATTTCTAAATACTCTCATTTCTTATAGCGAGGTCTATACAACCTCAGTTCACCTCCCTGTGCTGATGCCTTTATATGCTCTGTTCCACAGCTGCCACAGGGATTTCTGGTATCATTCTGTGCAGAAAATAACCAGGCTTTGAGATAAGCGGTCTGTGCACGTTCTCTGTGGATGCCTCTCTGGTTTGTTGCACACGTTGGAAAGAGCATCAGAAGGAAGTGAGAAGTGGGGGAAGAGGAGGCACAGGCATTTTTGAGAAACAGGGTTGTGTCTTTGCTGCAGAACTCTGGTATTATGCTAGTCTCGTCACTTGTCACAAAACACTGTTATCCATTTGGTTATTTTCTGTGTGGAACAGTGATTTACAAAAGCTTGATCGTGATTTTCAGTTTTCTCTTCCCCTCCCCAGTGTTCCATCTCCATTATCCTACTGTCTTTATACTGAGGACACTGCTTTGTATGATCAGATGTCACCTGACAGATGCCTTCCTGCAAGAGAAATACCCCTTTCCACTCTGCTATGTCTTGACTTGTGTCTTGACCGTGTTTAAACTGGTCAGTCTTCCTGAGACAAGCCCTGGACAGAAAACAGTGCTTAGAATCAGTTGCTGCGAAAGTCTGTGCGACATTACTTCAGGAATATGTCCAGCAGCTGTCTTAGAAATTCAATTCTGCTTTCTCTTAGCACAGGAGATGCTTTAATATATTTTGTGAGAGAGGGAAAGTGTTATTGTGGTTAATAAAAATATCTGTAGCCTCTGTGACCACATCTGTAATTTGCTTTAGACAGAGAGCATCTGAGGGTCTTGGTGCCATGTGTCCCTGCTGTGGGTGCTCTGCTGTATAGTACTTCTTATCCTTACCTGGTACTCAAAGCAAGGAATCTGCGCTAACAGATAGGGTATCTGTTAATGGCTATGTTTGTCTCTACTGCTCTGTACAGAGCTGGATATTTTTATGTACATCATTACTTGGGAGAAAGGTTGAGATGATTTAAAGTCTTGTATTTTGATTTCTTGGCTATCTTTGGGACCTGCATAATGCAAAGTAAATTAGCCAGGACAGAGCTCTGCACCAACAGAGCTGCAGTGAAACTCTTGGAGCTGGCTCTGAATAAGTTCATTTGAGTGTTTCTGAATGCTGGCTTAAAGAAGGTGCTAAAGTTTGGAGTATAGATTCCTAGGTCCTAGATATAGTTAATGAAGAGAGCAAGCAGCACCAGAGTGTGATTCAGATCTGCATTACCCTGACCAGCAGCTGGTCTCTTCCAACTGACCAAAGAGAGGGTTCTGAGGCACTCGGTGTGATTCTGTCATCCTTGTAACACAGCCAGAGGGCAGATCTTTTGCACATGTAATAGATCCCTTATGTCTGCTCAGACCATGGTGTAAAAGGTATTGCATCTGCTAGTGCTCTTACATTGAGACACCAGCAAGCACTTGTAAGTATTGCACATGCTTGTCATGTAGTATTGTGGTTAATGCTGCAATGAAGGACTAGTCCCTTGCTATTCAATATTAAGCAGGAAATTATATACTTCAGTACTACTACTCTGTAATTAAGCATGCTGTGTTACCATGCTGTACTATTTGTGTGAAGGAAAAATTAACACGGACCAAGATTGTCAGCTTATAAATTGGTTTAGCTCCATAGGATTCATATAAATAAGCTGCAGATTTGATACACAGTACTAGTGCCTATATCAGCTAATAATAGCAGTGATATGAAAGGAGCTTGGCTCATCATTATTTGAACAGCCTAGGCCCTGTCTCTGAATCATTGAGTTCTTAGGTTGCATAAAAAACTCTTTCTGTATAAAGAAAAGACACTTTTTTTTCTTTTTAGTTGACATATCTTGCTCATATATAAGTAGCAAGAATACAGAGGCTTTCATAATTTTGAATCATATGCAGTGTTTGGTTTGAAGCCTTTTGAACATAACTCTAACCAGACAATGTGAGGAAGAGGAAGGTATTAAAAACTGGCAGGAGAGAAAGCCATATACATACACAAGGTGAAATAACTGTCTTTAAAGAAAGATGCTTGCTATTTCACCTTTGGATATTGTTTAATCTCTTCTTCCATCTGAACTCAAGTTACGTGTTTTAAAGAACTGTTAGCCATTCTGCACTGACTTGGGGGTGGTTTTGGCAGGAACCTTATTTCTTTTCCTTAGCTCAGACAGAAGTGAGTGATTTTTCTCCTGCCGTTACTGATAAATAATCCAGGTCACTCTTCTGTACCTTGGATCGCTCAATAATCAGGGAATTTGTAAAAAGCAATCACTCACCTGAACCTTCAAGCTAAAGATCAGTTACGTTCCACCTAGACTCTCTTGCTTGCCTCATTTTAGGATCAAGACTTTCATCTGTTCTAATCTAGTTAGCATGGAAAACTGATAATGATGCCTTGCGTACAAATACGCTTTGTTCAGTGACTCCTGACTTTTAGGTCTAGGGTTAAAAAGCAGTCTAATAGGTTCATAATTCTGTGTGTTTTTATAAAAGTAGACAACTTAAAAATGAATCTTGAAATACGTAGCCCTGCAGGAGACTAATTACATTTGTCCTGATGAAACTGGGGAGAGGCCTTTTTATAAGGAGGGAAAATAAAATCCTCCAAAGTTGGAAAGCCAGTTGGAAATCCAGCCAGAGTGCAGATCAAGAACAGTCACCTCAACCTTCCACACTATTGTAAAAAATTAGCATTTAATTATTTTTAATTAAATAAAAAATCTCAAGTATTTCTTGGATTATAGCAAGTCAAAATAACAACATTTTTGCAAAATAAGACTTTCGCATGAGAATCAGTGGTGTTTCCAACTGCAAGACAGAACTTATCCCAAATCCATTTTAAGCTTTTAAAGAATGATTGACACGTTCATGTATTCTCTTCTGTTTGTTGTTTAATCTTGTGTAGTATGCAAGTAAATTAATTCACTGCAAGTTTGTGCTTATGTGCCTAAAGTTAGCCTGCTTTGTTTGTTGAGGGTGACTATGATTCATTCAGCTACTGGCAAGAAAGCAGATTCCTGTGTACTTTTCAAAATGTGCTGGTACATTGAAAAACAGAAACAAAACCAAATGATGGGGGTGAAGATATCTGGGTGTTAACACTTCCACAAGGAAGACCACTTAGAGTCTAGTGCAGAGTTCTTTATTATTGCAAGGATAGGAATCTTGTCCGAAGAAAATTTAATGATGTATCATCCAACCTATGTAAAAAGTCTGAAGGCAGTCTTGAAATCAAAATTAGACTGGGGGGGGAGGGGGAGAGCGGGTCTTGTTACTATTTTTTACTACTGGTTTATTATTACTATTTGGTAGAAAAGCCTAGACTCTGGAAAATACAATCTGCAAAATCTCAAATGAAATAAAAGCCAAACCCATGGTTGCCCTCATCCCGCATTAAGTGGTAAAACTGGAAAAACTAATCTGAAAATGAATAAATGTAAAGTTAGAAATGTCATTGTGGCAGGCTGTGTATGAACTGTAGGTGAGGGCCTTCATGTCCCATTTCTGTCTCATGGCCTGATTTCCGTCATTGGGTTGCCTGAATGGCTCACACCTGAGGGACTTGGGATGCATAAACCGGAGCTAGTCCTCAGTGACCCACGGGTGTGTGTAACTGCAAATACTAAAGGTGAAGGTCTGTATTCCTGAATATGTGAAACATCACAGACACCTAGAAATTTGTTTGTTTCAGAGACAAGTTAAAAACAGGGGTGGTAGAGGAACCTAAAACCCCAGACCCTTTGGACTAAGGAGCAAATACTGGCGGATATCCAGTCCCTACTACTATGTTAAAAGGTTTTTGAAGCATCCCTTGGGTGCCTGGCATTTCTTAGCAGGACTAGGTTTGGCTGGTGAGAGTAACAGAGCAAGCACAGAATCTGTAACTTGGGTATCTCATATCGCACCTCTTGCTGCTTAACTGTATGCCATTTTCCTTATGTCTTATTCTTCTCCCAAGAAATTCAGAGTTACCACCATCTTCTAAAAGCTGTCTTCCATCTGAGCTACTGCTATACCTTCATGACTATGCTGTGTATTTGTCCTGTATATCAATTTTAATTCCTCTGCTCTGCTTTCAGCTTCACAGTGTCATTTGAGGACTCTAATCTCTTCCAAACCCCAGCAGGAGTGTCTGGAGTTTGGTAGAGCTTTCCTCTTTTGTATTCATAAAATAAAAGTTTAATCACAACAGAAGTTCTCCTCTGAAGTCACTAAACTACAGGAGCTGCGCTGTTTGATCATGGTTATGGGCTGCTGTAGTATTTTTCAGTGACTCTGTGACGATGTTACCTGATAAGTTATTCTCTCTCGAGCCAGATAAAGTATTAAAATTCTCTTTTGAGATGAAGCTTGAACAAGTTGTTTGATATGGTGGATGGGAGCAGTCCATACTGATTGTTCTTAACCTTTAGAGCTTTGATTTAATGAAGTTTCATTAATCTTGAATTTCTCACATCAGCCATCAGATCAGTTATTGTGCATTAAACCATACAGTGTTGTTTTGTAGACTTTGTTGGATGTTGGTGTGAGAGTTTAGGACAGTCTATAGCAAAATTCCTTATGTGCATGCATAAAAGACTTCACTTGGCTAAGATATACGGAAGAGTTTGGTATAGGTTACAGGGTGCATGACGAACAGAACTTAACTATCCTCAAGGAGATCTGGTAACACACCACTGTTGTTATGTGTTCAGAATTTCTCTGCCTACCCAAAATCAGCTTTATTATTTCTCCTTGGGGATTTCACTAGCAAAGACTTCTTAAGAGACTAATGAGAAACACTAGTCAGCCTCCACAATGCTGTTGGGAACTTCCCAGCCTCCTGTGAGAACACAGTGCAGGAGGATGCAGTGTCATTTTATGGACATTTGTGCTCCTTTCTCTGAGAAGCGTTTCATTTAAAAAAAAAGAAAAAAAGAGTATTTTTAATTTCACTCGGGGTCTGCTTTCCATTTCCCCCTTTCCTCTGAGTTGTATTAAGAGCTCCTGAGGCCATTTGATATTCTCTGTGCTTCCTTCTTGCCTGGGAACCCTCCTCTGGAAATTTCTCAGCACAGAAGATATGAAACTACTACCTGGAGTAGACATGGTTTTGACTGAAGTTGCTTTGTCATTTCTAAATCTTTCCCTATCATTAATTACTGTCCATATCTACTGAATCTGCTTGGGTTTGGAGATTACCAGTGCTTATCAGCATTTGGCTTTGCTTAAATTATTTCTTTTCTGCTCTGTTTCAGATGTGTAACTTCTAGCAGAGCGTTTAGAGTGAGTACAAGTGTACTTTGCTGGCTAGATTTGAACAAAGTAGGCTGTAACAAAAGCATGACAGACCAGCTTACCTTTGTATCCAAACTGTGTGCAGAAAAGGATACAGCAGACACATCCTCTGAACTATTATGGGTTCAGGCCCCTGTTCTCGCCAAGATACGCCTGACAGCCTAAGGAGCAAGAGTTGCTTTTTGTCTCTGTAATGACCCCAACTAATTCCACTATTTGAGAAGCTTTTAAATCTTCTATAAAAATCCCCTTTGGCTGAGGATAGAGAAGAGATGGTTAAATATAACTAGATAATCTTTATTGTGATATAACAACAAAAAGGGACTAAAATAGAAATGTGATTAGGCTTTATATATATATATATTAACTTTTACATGCTGGCTTACATGTGACTTCATAAATGCAGCTAAAACCAAGAAGATTTCAGTTATTTTTTCTAAAAAAAGTTTTCATTCTGTTAAATTCAAACAGACTCAGAAGATACAGCATCTCTTTCACCAGTCCTGTAATCTTTTACACTATTTCTGTTGTCCTTTTTGTCTTCTGTGCACAAACATTCACTGCAGTGATAATGTCATCCCACAACCTTAATTTCTCTTACCGAAAAGTTCCTGTCAATCTTCTTTATGGCACTATGCCACTTTTGTAAGTACTCTATTTCTCCGGAGCAGCGCTTCACAAATTCCTTGTCTTTGCTTTCGGCAGAGGTAGTTCTTTTTCTCTGAGTCAAAGTTGTACTTCAGAAGCTGTGAGTTCAGCTGAGGTTTGTCTCTGTAAGTTCTTGGATATTTCTTCCTTGTCAGAGCTCTCTCTGCTTTGCTCTTTGACACACTAATCTTTAAAGTATAATACTCTCTCACAGGAGTATTCCATGAATTTAAGCCCCAAATGATATGAGATTGGCATGTGGATCCTCTAAAGCTGTGTGAATAATAAATGCCTTTTCAGTCTGTTTGGAATCCCATCAAGTGGCTTCATCTTCTTTGCTGTTTGACTTTACAGATGTGATGACTGTCCCTCAAATTTTGTGTAAATAACTGCAAAGATTGGTATTTCCAATAATTGAAAAAATCAGTATCATGTAAACAAAGGATGTGGAAATGGCTGCTATGACATTCCACTTCTCTTTTGGTGGCTTTGGAGAAGCTGTTTGTAGTGAAGTGGTAACTTCTCCAGGCATTTAAATAAACTGGATGTACAAACAACTCTGACGTGGGTTTTGCTGCATCAGATGAAGCCAGCCGTATGGTACTTCAGCTTAGGGACTAAAACTGGGGTTACAGAGGCAAGGGCAGCTGAAAGGAGTCTTTCTTGAAACAGCAGGTTATGCACAGATTTTTACACATCCTCTCAGTAAAGACTGCATGCTTGTTTGCTTTCATCTTCTAGCTAAATTTGGTTATAAATTGCCCACTTATATCCCTTTTGTTGTTCAATTAGTTGCTATATTTTCCTCACACTTACTCTTGAAGCATAACTCTGCTTTTTTAAACAGCTGTCATGCTTCAGTGCAGACTAACCTCTTTTTCTTAGCGAGGAGTGTGAGTGTGATTGTTTTATACATGGTTTTTTATGATCACAATCACTTGAAAACTGCTTTAAGTTCTGTGGGGATAAAAGACAATACATAAATCTCTGATTATGGTTATTATGACTATGCTAACAAGACCTGGCTGAGGAACAAGAAATTCTGTCTTGCAACAGCCTTTAAGGTTTTGAAATTCGCCTTTGGAACAAGATCAAACGTTTCACTGTCTGTGAAGCAGAGCTGTTGAAACATCCATTTTCAGATTAGCAGGGTCAGACTTTTTTATTTGGGGTCTTCATGACTTCACTTGAGACTCCAGATACCCACTCTAACTAAATTAAAAATGTCATTAAATAACATTTTCTTTAATGAAAAATACTTTGTCAAAAATGTTTTGATGGGCTGTAACATTAATTTCCCGACTTTCCACTTGGAGGAGAAATAACGTTGTATATTCTTATACTTTGCTTGGGCAAATGTGAACTTTCTGTATTTCTTTACTTTTTGAAACAGATCTTGAAAGAGTTGGGATTAGTAAGCAATTGATAAGAGTACATATTTTGGGTGCGTACCTAAAGCTGAAAAAAATCTGTTTGCTGAAATAAGAGACACACTTTTACCTGTGGGTAGGTGACGATGCGGCTAGGGTATATCATCTTCCCCTCCCACCTCAGTTTTTCAAGATTCTCATGTAAAGAATTCATTGTATTGATGAATGAATTTCAAAAGCTTGACTCTAGTGGTCTTGCTTAGTGGATCATCAAAAATTTCAACTAATTGCCAGTTTGACAAGCAAAAATATCGAGTAGGGATTGCCTGAGTTTGGGCTCCTATATCTTGTCTGGAACAGACATATTTTATTAACTTTTTCAAACAGCCCTTTTTGAAAGCATAAAAGGCAGAGGCAATGGTGGAAGTGAGGAGGGGCAATAAGCTTTTTTGAATATTGGTGATATAGTGCTGTGGTAATATTTGGGACTATGTCCATACGGTCTGATTGGTTGGTGTTGAGCGCTCCTGCATTTCAAAGCAGGAACTCTGTATTTTCACTGCAAGGTTTGTCTTTGCCTTCTTGAAGCCCTCTTCTTCCCAGCCCCTGCTCCAGCTAAAAAATCCCAGTAGCCACAGCACAAAGAAAGTGATCAGAGTAGAAGAGACAGCTTGAATGAACAGAAACACCTTTCTGAATTGCTTCTCCTCAGTCCTGGTTGTGTTTCCATCTTTCAACTGTTTCTTTTCTCCTGTTGTTAGGACACCAAGCCCCACAGCACAGGAACTGCAGTGCAGCAGAGAATTGGTTAGAGATGCAGCAATGCTCTCACATACACAAAATTAACAAGAAAGGATTGAGATTTTGTAATATTCTTCTAAGGACTAGTTTAAACATTTCTTGTAACTAGGCCTGTCTACTGCTCCTCCTCAGACAAAAGTGTTGTGTTTGTTTTAGCTTGATAGCTAAATCCCTTTAAGCCTCCCAATAGTTTACTCCTGTATTTCAAAAATCTCTGCGAATATAAACTGAAGGCAAATATAAATATGCAGAGTGAACTGTCACTCTAACATTACTTTCTCTTATACTGTGTATTTGCCTGTGATGATTTGAGTACCTCTATCTTGGTTCATTTCTGTAGTCTTGGCCTTGCTGTTGTTTTCTTGGTCTGCTACCCTTGCTATTGGTGTTCCCCTATGGTCATTATTTCAGGATTTCTTTACTTCCAGATTCTGTAAATCTTGCTCTACTGCTTGACATGCTCTCAATCTCTATAGCAGCTTGAACCCTCTTAAATATTTGTCCTAAAAATGGATAGTTCCCATTTAATGACTTAACAGAAGAGACTTTTCCTGAGAGACTTTGAGCAGGGCAGTACCATGAGTATAGGTCCTTTGAAGCTCAATAGAAGGCTGTGCGCATGTTGCTCTCAGGGCACTAATGTGGGTTTCCATCTCCCTCCAGCTACCTAGCTTCATGAAATGCAACGATTTAGTCACCTTTGTCTCTCTTCTGCTCTGTCAGGTGCAGATGTCACTGACCAGATAAGCAGGCACCTGTGTTCAGACCAGACAAATGCAAACCCTTGGGCTCTTCACGTCCTGTTTTTCCTTTACACTTCTTTCTTTGCTGCCTTCTTTCCAGTTTAAATCCAAACCCTAACTCCACTCAAGTCTTCTTGTGTTTTTTGTATCATTGGCTTACAGGGGAAAACATTATGAAAGCATCAGATCCTTGTGGGTTGTGTAGATGGCAAAATGTAATAGCTTTTTGTAAAGCGCAAAGCAATTGCATGGTTAGGCTGTAAGTGCACAGAATAGATGCATGTCAACATTGCTTTGAGACATCTGCCTAAATTTTCCTAATTTTTGCATAACCCCTTTGTGTTTAATCCCCCTGAAGTCAATGGAAATGCTCAAGCTACTTTGTGGGAGCATGAGAGAGAAAGGAGGTGGTTGTCTCACAGCATCCTACTGGCCTTTCACCAAGCAGCTGGAATGACAATGCTTCTGGCTTTTGCATGCCACATGACGCAGCCCACAGCCAGATTTCTCACCTTTCCCACAGTCCACACTTACATGTATTTTTGTATCTTCTGGAAAGCCAATCTTTCTGCCCTGCGCTGGCCCAATGAAGATAAGATTGTAGCAGATTCATAACAAGGGTGTAGGGCCATATCCAGGCTCAGTATGTCCAAACCAGATATCAGCTGTGATCTGTGTGGTATCATTATGGTCTTGGACCAGTGTGCAGAGGTATATGAATCTCAAACAGTTTTCCTTGCTGCTGGTGTTTCTAGATACATAGCTGGAACTCACAGTGCAGCATGGTAAAAATATAGCCAGTGGGACTGGAAACATGAGTGAATGCGACCCAGCTGGCTTGTAGGCTTTGCAGATTGACTACCCTTGGGTTAATCACTCATCAGCTAGAAATCAAATGAATGCCATTCCCTGAAATATGCTGTGAAAACAGTAACAAAAAAAATAATATATTAAACCAATCATTGTAACAAGGAAAATAAACACGCAAATAAATCATCGCAGATCGAAAAGCGGTAAGCTACAAGGATGTTTTTGTTGGGGTTTTTGATAGTTCCCACTGAGCTAAGAGAAGAAATTAAAAAGAAAATAAAAGCCATCACTGATGTTGAAATCAAATTTCAGCTTTCAAAAGAATGTGATTAGAATTTTTGTTTATCCACCCCCCTCAAACGCTCTTCTCTTGGGGATACAAATATTGCAATCATAAGAAAAATTTTAATTTACGTGGGAAACACATCTTCTTTTTGCCGTACTTCGAACTTGCTGAAGGGAGATGAGATCCCGTGCTGGCAAGTATCTTTATGGGGAGCTTCACTTGATAGGTCCGGGGAAGAAAACACTTCAGTGTGATCTGTAGGAAGCTGAATATGCTTCTACTGCCAGCAGTGGTGTTGTAGGCATGCAGTAAATTCTTATTGTTGTGTTCATAGGTATGATTGAATTCTTTGGAGTTACTCATGCAGATGAAATGAGCAGGATTCTGTCAGTCTCTAGCAGCTGTGACGTAGCGGTCTGCTTAGGGAAGGTATCACTAGTGGTCATATCAATTGTCTTTATTCTTCATGTGCTTTCATTAAAGAGTTCTAAGTTAAAACAAAACTTTTAAGTCAGACGAGCATTTATTAGGCAAAGTCAAATGGAGAAAATAAACTCAGCTGGCTTGTCATCCTTCTGTTTTGCTCAATATTCTGTAGAACTAGTATGAATAAAAATACTGATGGGTTCTTTTTTTACAACTTCTTTCACTATAAAATGTGCATTCATCAAAACTCATTTTTAATGAAAAATGATCAAAACAGTGGAATGACAGCTGGAATAAATGAATGAAGGAATACAAAGACTGAAACAAGGAACTGGAATCTATTTTTCTTAGAATTCTAGTCTTTTTTTCTCTGGGTTGGCATGGGAATAAATATAATAAAAACCCCATTTTAAAATGTCAAGATGGGAAAAAATATTCCTGGTCAACAATAAATCATCACTGCACATGTACTTTAGGTCCTATGGGGAAGTTGCCTGAGCTCTTCTGAGAAAGCACTATATAAGTTCAGGACTTTGGCTTTCTCTGTGTTGTTTTCTTATCACAATGTTAGCTATAGTACTGTACTGAAAGATGTGTGCTGGAGGAAAGGTTTTGACATTTGCATGTATCTTACCAGGGGTGTGGCTCTGGGTTTGTCAAATACTTGCTCTCAAAATCTACCCTACTTCTGGATAGCAAAAGCCAGTTGTTAAATTCCTCCAGTTAGAAGGTCAGGGTCATGAAAAGCTGACATTAGCTGATATGATCCATTTGAACGAACACAGAAATACTCCCTTGAGTTACTTCTAAAACTGTTGGTCTTCTTCAGTCTGTTGTAGGCAATGAATTGTACGTGGGACAGTACCATCACGTTTGTCTCCTCAGTATTAATGCTTTTTGCCTTAACCAGTAGAGATCATTGGAGAAAAAAAACCACCAGACCTGTATTCAAATGCAAAGGCAGTTCCCTATATGACTAGTAACAGGAATTCTACACAATGCTGTTTTAATTCCACTAGACACAAATCTGTATTACCCATTTCTGCTTAAAAGCAATGCAATCATACTAGTAAATATTCTGACATGTTGTGCTTGCGAGGGTGTGTGAACACTAGGCTTAATACCAAAGAAATCTATATTGACATTTCTGAGATACTGGAAATGGCGTGTTTCACATGAATATATAGGTTCACAGAATATATAGGTGTAAGCTTTGGTAGAGTGTCTGCTTAGTGTATACATCTGCATTTTGATTGTAAAGACAAGGAATACTGGGCTAAGCAGGATCTGGTCTTTGTCACTTGATTTAAAGAAACACAGAGTTCTTCCCTAGCAATGATGCCCAATGCTTTTCTCACACCTTGCTTCAGTTAATTATTGTGAGACTTCTGGATTTACCAAGCTCTCACAAAACTTTACCAGGTGTGGACCATGTCAGAGACCATATGTTTAACAAAGCAAAGATTATCTTTTTATTTCACCATGCATCTAGCTTTCTGCTATCAGCAGTGCCCAATTTAATGTCATAAGTTTGCTCATAACAAGAGCATCAGATTGAAATTTTAACTTTTCTACCTTCTTTTGATAATTTTTAAGAAGACATTTTTAATTGGTGGTGGGGATTCTCTTATTAAATCCTCCTGTTCTGTAGTGGCCTTCTGCGCCACACTTTTCTGTGGGGATGGAAACTGATTTCCTGGTGCTGCTGAGTGACATCTAAAAGATTTTCCCTTCATTGAGAGCAAGCAGTGACGTCATGGGAAACCAGCAGTATCAGGAGGATGGAACTTTTCCGGATGTGTTAGACTTCCTTTTGGCAACTGGAATCCGGTGAGTTTAGCGGCCAAATCTGCATCCTTCAAGCTGAAATCTGGATTATCTCTCTCCACTGGGTAGGAAACAGTCTCCCCCCCACTCACCCCATATTGCCCGTCATGCGCATTTAGCTGCACACCTTGGAGCTCCCCCACAAGTTATGGGCTCAGTGCAAAAGTTATTGAACAAGCACTGATTGTGTGTTGTTGTGGGGGCAGGAGGCTAAATCACTGGATACTTGGTGTCTCCTAGCTTAGAGGTGACAGCAGGGAGATATAGGAGCAGTTTTCCAAACTCTAGAAGGCTGCTGAAAAAGAAGGTGAATAAATAGTAGGCAGAGTGAGAGATCATGGGCTTAAATTACAGCAGGTGAATGGAGATTTAGGTCTGATGTTAGGAAACCTTTTGGGTAGCTCAGATAGTAAAGCACCAGATTCTTACTGCATCCTCTTGAAGTGTGCCTTTGTGCTATCTGTGATAAGCAGGGCATTTGTAGCACTGTTACATGACCTCTGGAGGTTACTTCTCACCCTGTTTTGGGTTATTCTAGTCAGCCTGCATATCTATAGGTTGCTACTGGCTATTACTGTGCACTTGAAAGCTTTATTGCTGTTCACTGCCCAAGCTTGTGCTTTCTCTCTAAAGTTCATGGACTTAATTCTGTTCTTTCCTGTTGATACTGGCAAGTATCTATCAGAGAGAGCACCCCGTGTGTTTTCATTGTGGCCATCTGTCCTGGTATTAACAAAATGATTGCATAATCCAAACAACAGAATCCTTTGAGAGGGGAGGAAAAAAAGATACACACAAGTCATGTGGCTGCCATGCACCACAGTGATCCAAATAATTATAGAATCAGAAATAATAATAATGTATTAGTTTTCTCAGTGGAAAAATGCCTGAACTTCTAAGGAACAATTAAAAACACAATATGCAGTAAAAGCACTGAACTGTAGTAGAAATGCGTGCCTCAGGCTCCAGAGCACTTATAAAATAAAGTCAGCTCGGTGCATTTTGAAACTGAGAAATATAATTAAAATTCCCTTCTTGATAATGAGAAGAGACACTCTTTTCTCATTTGAGTGACTTCCACATCTTCCCCCCCTCTCTGCTTAGTACACAGGGAGAGCAGGGGCTATTCCTGCTCTGCACCAGCGGGTAAGGATGGCTTGCAGCTCCTCGCTCTTGTAACTTCTGTAGCATGTTTGAGGCAGCATCTGTAGGCACTGATTTTAAGTGGTCTCTACTTACAGTGACACAGATGGGAAATCTGGTTTATTTGTTGTAATTACTGAGCTGATGAGTCATATATGTTGCTTGAAAGAAGGCAAAGTTTTAATGTGATGTAGAGTCTAAGCTAGCACTGAATCTAACCAATCTAGTCAGAAAAGACAGTGTCCTGGATTTACCAAGAGCCGTTTTGCTCCTTCTTAGTAACTGGTGCAAGCTCTGTGTTTTGACTTCCAGCCTGGGCAGAGAGCTGATAACACCGATTGGTTTTAATTGTTGTTAAGTAATGTTTATTCTGGCCAAGGACTTTGTGAGTCTCATGCTCTGCTGGGGACGAGGGGAGGCCTGGAGGAAGCAGAGACAGGACACCTGACCCAAACTGACCAAAGAGGTATTCCATACCACAGCACGTCATGCCCAGGGAGGTAATGGAGAGTTACCCAGAAGGGCTAGGGCGGCAAGGTTGGACAAGGTATCGGTCAGTGCTCGGCTGGGGGGAGTGGAGTGAGTTATTGGTCAGCTAGTGTTGAGGTGTTGTATTCTTTCCTCTTGTTATTTCCTTTATCATTATTATTATTGGTGCTAGCAGTAGTGATTTGTGTTATACCTTAGTAACTAAACTGTTCTTATCACAACCCATGGGAGTTGCATTCCTTTCGATTCTCCTCTCCATCCCTCCAGGAGCAGGGGGAGGGCAAGAAAGGGGGGGTGTGAGTGAACGAGCTTTTGTGGTTGGGTTTAAACCACAACACAGAGACACCTACAAGTGAAAATACAACTGCTCAGGAAAAACTCATTTAAAGCAAGTTTTGCAGCCATCCTCTGTCCTGTTATGATGGAAACCAGTTCACACAAGTTGCTTCATAAAGTAACTTCAGGTTACTTTGTTTTCACACCTGAGCCTAGGTTGTACAAGACAGCAGTACAATTTTAGAGATCATCTTAGAACTAGTGGTGGGGTACAAGCGTGAGTGGCTTTGTGGTACTCCCAGAATTCAAATAGATTTCTGATTTTGAATGGGACCAACACGTGGTGGTCATGTTTGTGACACATCTTTCTTTCTAAGAGACAGGTTCTCAATGGGTTTACGCAGTGAAGATGCAGAAAGTGCAGCTCTAGGAGAATCCCCTAACCACAACTTGGTCACTCAGGTGTGTGCTATCCCTTCTTTAGAGGAAGGGCCAAGCTTGCCTCAACAAGCTGACAACAAATGGGCCAAAAGAATGTTTGTCTTGAATTAGGATAATTTCACACCGACTAGGGTTTTCGCATGCAAAATGGTCATCCTTTAAAAATGGAATTTTGCTGATAGTAATGATTCTTTTGATCAACGGCAGAAGTAATACAATTTTTTAAACATGATTTATTTTTTTAATATAAAGAATGTATTGTTTTCTTTACCTCTTTTTCACTAGCTCTATTTAAGCTTTTATCCTATAATTAATTATTTTAATGCTAAACTATTAAGTTTTAGTGATATTTATGACATAGATGATGTATTATCTTTAGTAGCAAGTGTTTTTTCAAATTGTCTAATTCTGTTTCTTTTAACTTGGTAATGCATGGGAGAAGATCAGCCTATTGTCGAAGGCAAAAGAAGAGAGAGGGCAGTTTCTGATAACTGCTGCCTTTGATGTTCATATTCCATGTTCAAAGAAGAGCACACAAAGGCTATACATTTGTGCTTTCAGTAATTTACAATGACCATCATAAGGTTCAGCCTGCTGGCAAGCAAAATGTAATTTATTTTATTCTCTCAGAGAAAGACTTTCGATGTATGATGTGTTATGGTTACTGGATAAGAGGATCAGTGGTTGGTGTGATTTATATATACTCTCACTAACATTTTGCCATTTTTTTCCCGTATATGGGAACTGTGAGGATAAAGAGGGAAGATTTGAAAACTAAAGAATATACTTTTGATCTCTAGGGAAACGTGCTCTCAGATAAAAGATTTTTTGCTGCCCCTTTACCAACACAAGTAAGACTGGCAAAAATGACTCCTCCCAGAGAAGATGGATGGATCTGATGGTAGCAAACATTTCATCTTGAGATTATATATTGTACTAACTTTGGTTCCTTGTGAAACAGCAGGGTGATGCCTGCTTTACTTTCCTTTTTAGTTAGAGCTGGAGCTTGAGGCAAAAGTCAGCTCTTGCTGTGAGCACAGAATTAGTGCAAGGGGCCCAACAAGAAGCCAGCATCTTACATGTTGCTCCAGGATGGATATGAGTGAAGGTGGGCTGGACGCACTCTATGGGACAATGATAGTCTGGTCATTTGATAGCTTCTCTTCAAGGCATTCTGCAAAGGCTTGGCAGGAGGAATGCACAATACCAGTAAGGACAGGAACACAGTGGTGGTAGTCTTTTTTCACCAGACCTCTTCACTCTAGCTGAAAGGATGGTTGGTCCAAACTGACCTATAGTAAGCCTAAAGGTTCTTGTTACACTGCTTCTATTGCTGTAACAATGAGAATAATCCCACTGGTAAGTAGCCCTTGCAGAAAAAGAGAAAAGCTTGGATCCTTCAGCTTTTTGGGCATAAAATCAAGGCAAAATTTCAACAGGCAGCTGAATTGCAGCTGAATTTTTCCACTGGGAGCTGTTCCAGTGGAACACATACAGTGGCTTGTGACCAGATATGTTGTCTCTAATGTCTGTCCAGCTTGAGAACAAAAAGAGAGCCACAATGAGCTACACAAGCTTTGTCTTCTGAAATTGTGGAAGGCTTTGTGCAAACAAAATGTAAGTACAGTGGACTTGAATTCAGTAAGGACGAGCTGGTAGTAGAAGTTGTGCCTGAAGAAGGACTCCATAGCTCTACACAGCACACTTTAACAACCCTAGAGAGCACAGACAACCCTTTTGACTTAATGAATGTCCGATGCCACAAAAGGGCAGTGTACACCAGCACAGTGAGTAATATTGCTCAGAGCTTTGCTTGTATGAAAAGTTGTTCTTCCTGCCTCTCCTTTTTCTGCAGTTCATAGTAACTGTGGGCTAGAAATGTATGTTATTTTATTGTGAAAGAAATTAAACCAGGCTCTGACTTGAAGGAAATCATGCAGAGGAGCCAAAAGGAATGTCTTATCTTTGCTTATGTTTATGGATTCAAGAGTCTCTCTGAGGACAAGGGCAGGTTAAGGGAGGATGGTGGGAAATCTCTATGGTTCTGTTACTTGTCCTGAGCATGGCTGTAGGTTGTGCTGGACACAAATCAGAGCTTGCTCACACCAAAGGAAACTTGCATCGTGTCATGCCTTAGAAACAGGAATGCCACCCTGCCTTTTTATCTCCCCACACCCAGCACAGCATCAAATCTTGTGCCTTAAATACAGGGCTGTAATATCGTTCTTGCTGACATTTTTGCTTTTGCTGTTTCGTTCTGGCATTAATTCTCTCAGGATGGAAGTCTGACAGGTACCACCTGTATCTTAACAGCCTTGATTTTTAACTCTCATTGAAGTTAAGCTTGGAAATGGGTTTCTCTTCTGCATCTTCTTATGGACTATTGGGGTTGTTCTGTTTTGTGACTATTGTATTTCTTCTATGTTGGTTACTGGAACTGCATTTTCAGCTTTATATGCACAGCACACATTTATCATTGGTTTTCAGTAACATAAATATATGGTAACAAGAATGAGGTCCTTTGATGTTAAAGAGGAAGTGATGACCAACAGTAATGGTCTCATCTTTAGCAGATTGGGCTGGAGGAGTGAGTCTTTACCAGAGTAGATGAATAAATGTGATGAATAAACAGAGTACCTGTGCAGGCAAAACCTCTTCAACTTCTTTCTTTCTGTAAGAGTTAAACTTTCAGGCCCAGTTTAGCATATGCTGAAGCAATGGTGATCTGTCAGCTTGATTCATAACCCAAGAATCACTTGTCCTCAGCACCAGGAAATAAATGCTGGTCACATTTGGTTGCTGACCTTGTCAGCTTTCTCAGAAGCTAACTGTGAACTTGTGTTTGTATTTCTCCCGGTCCTTAAAAGCCAAGTGGCTGCAAGACAATTTCTGATGTTGGTTGTTTTTGTTTTTTTTTTTCCTTACATTTCTGAATGTGGATAAAAGCCTAAAACTTTGAGCTCAATGTATGTGAGAGAACTGAAATTTATATAGGCATGAAACAACACCCAAAAGCATTTAATTTCATATTTTTTACCTGGTCCTCTATTTTTTGAGGCAGTGTAATTGTGATGTGGGATATTTTTCAGTGTTTAGGTTTGACAACGTTGTATTTTACAGATCCCTGGCATAATAACCCTGCTCCCTTTAGAGGTTTTTATTGGGCACTGAAATAGTTGGTGTGGATGCCTATTATAGAAGCAGAACTGGACGGTTACTCATATGTTGCTGCTCCAAGCTATTTGTCAAGTAAGGTAGACATTACTGCATAGGTTATATTTGACTTCTGTTTTGAGGGTTACCTTCGCATCCTGTGAGCACCAGAGACCTTTCTTTCCCTGCATTTGTTTTATAAAAGGCTTTAAAAAGATCGCCGAAGAACTTCAAAATTGAAGTGAGGGTGGAGGTTTCGGTTGGTTGGTTTGGTTTAGGTTTGGTTCCCCCTCCAACTTATGCACATACACACCCCAAATGAATCCATCTCTTGTGGGGTTTTTTTGCAGTCAGAGACCTGTCAATAGCTGAAAGATTATGGCCTAATGACCTCACATTACCTCCTTTGACATGCCGTGGAATAACAGAAATATTTGGACTCCATGTTCAGATTTAACAATAGCATTTTAAACCTGCAGGCTGTGCACTTCAAATCCAGCATGCTGGCTCTCTTTTTCTGGTGCTCACATTTTATGGTGACAAGCACTCTTAACATCAGTCGAGAGCAAGATGAAGGGAAGGTTAAGTTTTGAACTTAACTTGAAAATTAAGCAGCAAGAGTATGCTACTGCATTGAGATGTGCGGTCTTTTGGCTCTTTGCTCATATGAGCAAGCAGATGAGCTTTGCTGATGGACTGAGGATTGCATAAGTTGGTTACTGGCTGATAACTTTGTGGATCTTGGCCAAGCCACTTGGAAGCAATTGCCATACAGAACATACTGGAGTTGAATCTTGGCATCCAGATGACAGTTTTCTGCTACAATTTTACTTCACACACTCCTTTAGCATAGGTGAAATCAGTCCCAAGGACTCACTTGTTTTACTACTGATTTGTTTGTCCTGAGGCAAAATGAGCCATCAGAAAAAATATTTTATCAGTGTGACTGGATCTGTACTCCTTATTTTTCACTGACATAGCTCTGTATCAGGGCAAAGCAATATCTGCAAGTGTCATCAGTAGTCTAGGAAAAGTATCACAACCTGCAGAAGGCAAGTGTATGAATCTGTAGCAGTGAAAGAAGTATCTTCCATATGTCGATGAAGCCCAGTCGTGTGCAGAGATGCTGGTTACTGACTGCTTTAATTTGAAATCAGAAGCTGTCTATTCTGAATATCAATATGAGAACTGGTTGAGCACTCCCATGAATATGCTTCTAAGAGGAAATGACATGGGCAATGTGTATTGGAAATGAAACACAGAGCGTCTTTTGAAATGTTTATGGATTTATTTATCTAAAGGGAAACAAAATACATTGGCAAATGTCTTGGCTCTTCTTTGTCCTTTTCTACTTGATAAAGGAGAAGAATAATAATAGTAATCACAGGAAAATCTGAAATGCAGACATTAAAACTAATAAGCACTCTTTAAAATGTCTGGAGGAATTTTCAGTCAGCTCTATTGAGTGTTTGCCTGGCTGAGCCTTTTCTGAGGTGACTGGAGCACAGTCCCTGTTGTGCAGACTCTGTCCCTTCCAGACAGCTGTGCTGTGAGCACTTTGGGTTTGTCACCCTGCATCCACAGCAGCAGCACTTCAGTCCTTTGTGCTTCCTTGTGTGCTGCAGTGCCAATGTAGGGCACAGCAGACAGAAAACTGGCTTTTACTTTAGGCAAAGTGCAATCAGTGGGGGCAGTAGAGTGGTGGAGCAGCAAAAGAGCTATGACCCCAGTGTCTGCTTTAATCATTCCAGATTATTTGGAATGTCCTGCTGGTTGCTGCCAGGTGAGGACAGGATGCACGCTGTAGTGGCAGCTACTGCAAAAGCAAAAAGTGTCCCCCAAGAAGGAGCAACTGCAGCACTTACTGTAGAGTGAGTGGCAAGCCCAGTGCCCAGGTGTCTTCCTGTGGATTTCTGTCCTTCATCCTCTTTCAGTGGTGGGAGCTATCTGAGCCCTTAGCAAGATTCAGCCTTGCATGTACATCTAAGAAGCATTGGCACTCCCTGCAGTGTCATGTTTCTGTGCTTGTAACAGCCAGGAAAGGTACTCATGGTCACTTGTGTCTCTTCTTGGGACACTGGCTTTTCTCTGACCATCATTACTGGCTGTCCTCATCATTGCTTCTAATAACAGCTAGCCAAGGCCCTGCCCAGGATTTCTCCCTGAGTTTCCACAGGTGAAGTATCCAACAGGAAGCAATTGTGTGTTTAAAAATGGCATCGATGTGGAGGAGAACATCACCCCTCCATTTAAACTTTCTTTTATCTATTCAGTGCTTCATAGGTCAGGGGAATGAAGACTGAGTTTTATATTGAATGCCAAGGAATCAAGTGTGGTTGAAAGCCATGACCTCTCCAGCTATCCATTTTTTCAGAGGCTGTCTTTCCTTTCCCTGATCTCATTCCTGTTGCTATGGAGTTTTGCAGTGCTCCACTTGGAGGCTATTCATACGCTACTTACACATGTGCTTTTAAATGATTTAATGAAATGTATACAAACTCTTATTGAGATGATCTCTGATTTATTGATTGTCTACAGTGTGCTTGGTAAGATATAAACATTGGGGAAGATTTGGTCTCTGTTCCCAAAGAGTGATAATCAGCTTTAGCAGAACAGATCAGGCCAAAATGTAGCCTGAAAGAGCTTTGGCTTAAAAAACTCCAACAAATATAAAAGATGAAAACTGCCTTAGTCTGAAGATTTAATAGAACTTGGGTGATGGAAAATGGAACGTGTACTTCAGGCAGCATCAGTATGTTCCAGTGCTTTTTTCATTTGTCAGGTGTGAGAAGAGGGAAGATGATTATTCCCTCCCTGACTGCTCTGCAGGTGTTTGCACCACTTTACTTTGGTTTAACAACTTACCATGCGCAATAAAAACTGCAGTAAGTTGCTTGGGAACATTTCCTTAGTTCACAGCAAATACAAGCTAATTTAAGCTACAGTAAAAACATTCGAAATATTGTCCTAAGTTGCTTTTGCTGCAAGTAAAAAGCATGCTCACAGGCAGCTACTAGGTCTCAGCTGGTACCCAGCAGCTTCTAATTTATGGATCTGAACTTTAGCCTTTGTCTACAGTTCTGCTGGGACCTTAAGAGATTTGCCAGCGTAGCTATGCTAACAAAACAGTCCTTGTGTAGAATCATCTTTTACTGAAGGAAAAGTGCATTTGCTAATAAAGTTTATCAGATCTGTTGAGTGAAATAAGCCAGACCAGTAAAAGTACTTTGAAATTCTTGAGCTTTCACTGCCAAAGAAATGTCAGTTATATCTAACTAGTATATCTATACCAGCAAAGGCTCATACTGGAGAGTTTGCCTTAGTTTCATTTAGATTCTTGTAATTGACCCTCTCGACATTGAACCTATGAATGGAAAATGGTGAAGGTGGGAACATTCACAGTGCATGCACTGCAGTCCTGCAGCCAATAGTGTTTCAATGGATTAAACATCCTTCTATAATGACTTTTTCACTTGCAAGTAACTCCATTGATTTCTAGCGAGTTTTTCACATGAAGAAATCTTCATCACATTCAAACCTAAAACATGATGGGAAAACAGAGCTCAGAGTTCAGGTTTAACTACACTTAATGCAGATACCCTTCACATGCAAGGAATGCTGTGGTATAATGTGATTTTGTCCATTGTATATGCTGATGACAGGTTTAAGTGCTTAGTCAAATCATTGTGAAAAATTATTCATAATGGTATAGAACTGTGAGTTTAGGTTAGAGGTCTTTAGCCCATTAAACATTATGCATAATTTGCTGGGCGACATCAGCGCTATGTTTTGCGATCTCCAACTTCAATGCTTTCTGTACACCTGTTATGGCTCATTAAGCCTAGAACACACAAAAAATGGGAATATCTTTCTCTTTTATTATTCTGCTCCTGACTCCCTTCATTACTAGTCTGAGTGCTGCAGAATCCCTCAAACATGTTGCAAATGTAAGGAAGCTCTGACAATGATAAGTTGCCTGGAGCACATAATGGATTGCAAGGCAAGACTGTCTGCTTCAGTCAGGTTGCCATGAGGATGGAGCAGCGTATCAAAGTCTTTTCAGAAATCTTTGTCATGCTCTTGTGCTACAGAGGTTATACATCTTATACAGTGAGGCAAAGTCTGCTTTTGCTCACACCTAGGTGGCTTACCCACCTTCATAATAAGCTGGATTGTAAATTTAGTGTGAGCTTAGAGAAGTAAGAGCTGAGCATGCCTAAGTAAGCACCAGCTTTGCAGTCTGGGGTGTACCAAACCTTCTAATGGCATCCTTGAAGTTTTCTATTGTTGCTAGTAAGCATAGGCAAGGCTATAAACACTCTCTGTTGCCTGTCTGCTGTGATGCTGTGCTGTATTTACTCTGGGCTCACATTTTGCCCCTGTTCTCAGATCTCTTCAATGAGATGCTGTTGATACATTTGCTGATCAGAGGTTTAGAAAAGCTTGTCAGAAATTCTGGCTCTAAATGCTATGGTGCAGGTTCAGGCAGAAGAAGTGGCTAAAGTCTGCCATTGCACTCTGCTTTGCCTGTAGCTCTGATGATGAGGAATATAAAGTTATTCCTGCCACGATGAATTATGTTATATGTGTTTAAAAAATAATAGATATCTATGACCGAGTAATAATATTAAGTATAGATTTGCTAATTTAATAGGTCAAAATGGTGCACTTGTAATAATGCTGTCTTATTTAATTGCTATATTAACCTGCAGTTTAAAGCTAGCTCAAAAAGGTGTGGCAACTGGAGTCTGAAAAGCACAGAATATATTTCCATGCAGTCTGCTTTTCCTTGCTTTAGCAAATGTGCTTGTGCTCCTACATCAGTTTTAGACCAGGGAAAGGGGAAAGCAATTGCACTTAGTGGACTTCAGTGGTACCGTGGGGTAGAGAGTTGCCTGGCTGCTGAAGGTACAGCAGATGAGGAGGATTTGTGCCACCTTCTTTCACTGACACATTGCATGCTGTCTGTCTGAAACCTACCTGAGCAATAGGAACCTGTGGGACTGCTGAGATCTGGGAACAGATATTTTTGTTATGTTTCCAACACAGCACGCTTCTGGTTGGTCTGAGAGTTGTGTGAGTACAGCCTCTTCCTCTTTGGTGGATTCAAAGTCTGCCTGAACCATACGGCTAGGATGGAGCCCATATGAAGCTGGGGGAGTGGGAGAGGTGCAGAGGAAACATGAGTTGCTTGTGTGGATTTCTGGTGTCTGTGTGAGAAATATCCTTTCAGCAGTAACCGAAGATGAAAAGTGATCCTTAAGTCTGATCTCCATCTTGAGCTTCAGACCGTCAGCAATGGGTTTGGGCTCCTACAAATCTCAGCTAAATGCAATGATAGCACAATCCTTCTGCCTGCTTTCAGCTAAGTAAAGCCCTCAATGAAAACCCTAGTGCTTAGCAAGAGCTCCAAAGAGTATTTCTGCTTCACTAGCCATGCAGCTAGTACAAAGAGAGGGAACAGCAACATTCATTTTGCCAAAAGCAAAGTATTCTTGCCACTCTATAAGGAGAATTCCTATGTATCTCTCTATAGGAATAGAAATCAGAAGAAATCTCCATAAAAGAGAGTATTTAATCCTCCAGTTTTCATGTTCTTTTGTGGGCTGGATTCCCATTCATTTTAGTGAGAGGTTCATACATGTTATGTGGACACTGGAATGTGGTGCAGATAGAAGGGACAGTTTTGTCCACTGTGACGTGAGATGATAATGACACACCTCATTTTGAAAAAGGTGATTTGTGATTATAGCAGGGCTAGTCAGTCTTGAGTTGTCATTAGGGTTCAGTTCTCTAGCAGTCAAGTAATTCTCTGGGTAAATAAACAGAGGAACATGCCCTCGATGACAAAAATGCAGATATTCCTTTCATTAATTCCCTGACTCTCTCTTCTTTCCATTTATGTTTTAAATTAAGTACTGGCCTGGCTTTTGGGCCGTTGAAATGAAGGATTCCCCATGCTGGTTAAATAAAAAGTCCCTTCATAGTCATAGGATAAAAGGGAAGGGCTGGGAAGAAACAGGTCATGGCTACGGATGCACAACCCCTGGAACTCCTTACCCCTCAAAGTCTCTCACTGAGCTTCCCAGCTGAGTGGAGTAATGTGTGGAGCTCTGTCTGCTGTTTTGTTTGATGTCCTCTTTATTTCCTGTTTGTTAAGTGATCTGAAAGTAAAACAACCAGCCCAACCAACCCAGGAAAAAAAAGTCCTTTTAGAATTCTAAATGGGGTGCAGCTGTGTAAGCTGGACTGCACAGACGCTGACTGAGATTGCCAAAGAGGCACATGTGTCTCGTATCCTTTGCTCTGTGGGTGCTCAGCCCTTGCAGAGTGATTTCTCTCTCTTCTTCCTCTGTCTCTCCTCTTTTGAAAGCATCTCTAGCAAGGAACTCAAATTCATTAACTCCTGAGTACAATCTCTTTTCATGTCCATGTTTATCAGAGCTAATGCTACTGGAGATAAGAGAGGCTAAGCAGGGATACTGGAAGCACAGATGGGAATGTCACATCAGTTGACCATAAAAGTGTAATGTCAGTGGTCAAGGAAAAAGGATTTGTAGGATAGATTTCCCAAAGCATCTGTTGTTATTAGTACTGGAAGACAAATGACCCACAGGGACATGACATGACTGCTGTCACGGTATGACTTGCAACAGGTGTGTTACAGCTATAACAAATTGCACAGAGTATGTCAGTAGTGACCTGTGAATGATGCAACAATAATAACAAAATGCTTCCCCACCTTCCATGCTGCTATCTGAATACAGTTTATGCAAGATGCTGTCTTGAAAGTATTTGCTTTGCCTGGAAGGAGGGGAAAAAAAGTGGAAAGAGAAACTCAAACAACCAATATAAAAGTTATACTACATAAAACTAGGCTCCTGCAGACGATAGATAAACAACCATGCACCTCAGCACTGAAGATGATAATACTTAATTCCAAATGAAATCTATTGCTGCCCAAACCCTGAATGTATTGATAAAGGCTTTGCTCTTTTCAGTAGACTGAACAGTACCATGTGAAGAGAGGGGAAAAAAAAATCAAACAATATCTCTGTGCATTCAAACTTTTTTAAAGAAACAGCAGGAAAGAATTCACTGAATTGATCTTTCCCAGCACAGCTTTATGAAGGGCAGCACAGGTAAGGCAAAAATACATTTTTGTTTCTAAAAGAAAAATGTTATCCTCTCACCTACCATTCAGAATCTTCTAAGTACTTGATTGCTATCTCTATAAATTTGAAAACTGGGTTTGAGAACACATTTCTAGGCTGTTACCAATCTCTTCAGTGAATTCTGTAAGTCACTCTATGTTTTGCTTCACCTTTGCCATCTGCAAAAGACTTTCCGGTGGAAAGCACTATTCAAGAGCTGTTTTCTGTATTTATTTGCAGAAGCTGTTCCATGCAGCAGACAGTGCTTTCCCTTCCTGACCTTCTGATTGACATGAGCAGAGCTCAGACAGGTGCAATGGTCCCAAAGGTAGGTGGGGAACGCTTCTTGGTGGTGGGACACTTGGTCACCGAGGGCCCAGCCCCATGGGTGCTGCTCCTAGAGTATCACACTTGCAGAGGAAAGCCTGGAGAAGACTGGGGACCCTTGCTTTGTATGGAGGGAGAGGGGAAGAAGGGGACCAGGCCTTGGAGCAGGCTCAGCAAGCTGCTTGGGGACCAGCGAGTGGGGAAAGGAGAGGGAGCAGAAGGCAACCACTGCCATAGCCGTGTTGGCACGATGTCAGCAAGGGCATGAGTGACTTGGACCAGCTCTCCGCTGCGACCCTTCCCGACGACATCGCGGGGCGGCTGCCGTCGCCACGGCAACAGCTCATCCCGGCGGCGCGGTTGCCTGGTGACGGCGGCGGAGCCGAGGCGGCCGCAGCGGGTGAGCGGGGCCTGGCCGATGCCCTCCGGCAGCGGCTGAACCGGGGCTGGCTCTCCTCGGCCCGGCTGGAGGCGTTTCCCAGAGGCCAGCCCCTCCTGATGGCCGGCGCCGCAGTGGCAGCCGTACGGAGGTGAGAGTGTGGCTGCAGGATGCGAGCAGGCGCGGCAGGTGCTCGTCAGCGGGACGGCTGCGTCACCCAGCCGGCGTCCCAGAGGAGAAGCAGGTGCTGCTGATGTGTAGCAAGGGGACTAAGCTGTTCCTACCTCCATCCCAGCGAGGATTCACCAGATCCTCACAGAGAACCTGGCATAGGATGTGGCCGTGGGTGAAACTGGGGGGCTCTGACTGGGCAGATGTGGGCATGCAGGCGTGCAGAAAGGTGTCCAGCGCGGGCTCAGCCTTGCAGGCTGGGGTCTCCCCCACACCCTCCATGCTGCTGAGCGCATCAGTCACGCTGTCGACATGCTGACCAGCGTGCATGGAGCTATACAGGTCAGGCCTTGGCCATCCAGTGCCTGCAGAACTAGAAGAGTTCTGCAGGATTATCTCCACATTCCTTCTCCCAGGCTCCCATCACTTGTGACTCAGGGACTTCCTAGCATTCCTAACTGTCCCGTGAGTGTGCAGTGACCTAGGACTAGGACTGAGCATCCATCAATTGCTGGCCCAGCTGAACGCAATAACTTGATCGTGTGACTCAGCCGCTGACTGCACACACTCTTTATTTAATTCCCGTAGGAAACTTACGTAATGGCAGTGGAAGGTTACTTGTGTTTAATTCCTGTGGAAGTTTTCTTTCTGTTTAAAAATATGAAATTATCTGTTTCATTTAGTTCATACATCCATACTTTTGGGAGAGTCCATGGACCCTGGGCAAGGTATTGTTTCAGCAGGTACTGTATCTGTGCACACTCTTGACTTCCGCACATCTTTCTCAGTATCCTTCAAAACAGTATAGCTCTAGCATTTAGATGTCTAGGGTCTTCCTTGCCCTCCTCCCCACCTCGTCTTTTATTTAAAATTCTCAAACTGATTCCAGGAAATCCAGATGAGATGAAAGGTTTCAGCTCTAATATTCTAGATGCAAATCTTATTAAAATTCCAAACCCCAAACCAAGCAACATTGAACCCTGGGAATAAAACCGAAATGAAGAAGATCAATCACTCTCAAGTCAGTTTAACAGCTCATACAGACACATTCTCTGTGGTCTCATCACATTCATATTAATGGGCAAATTTGCCTCTTTTATTACGTTCTATACATTACACTGTGTAATGAGAAGCTAATTGGAACCAGTAGGCAACATGCTAATATTTGTGGAGTTCAAAAATCATTCAGAGTTCCAGTATTTGAGGAAAAATCTGTTGATTTCAGAGTCATTTCCAACTGTGACTGAACAAAACTTGCTTCTGGATCCTGCTTCCCCCAGACTTCCAGGTTCTGGGAACCTGAACTTCTTGCAAGTGCAATGTTTAGGGACTACACGTGTAATTAAATTAAAAGAAATATTTAAGGTCACAAATCTAAGCAGTGACCATAAGCCTGCCACCTACCCCAGGCTAATGTCAGCATTAGGAATCTGCAAATGTGTATTTACCTTAGCCTTGAGGAAAAGCTGAAGGATGGTACTTGGAAAAGACCGAACGAAAGAAGGCCTTTATATTTCTTCAACACAAGGCTGTATGTGCCCTGTATGCATATATAGGGTGCATGCCCAGTTCACAGGTTGCATTAAAGTCTTAAAGTTTGACTTCAGAAGCTGAACGTGGCATTTTGAAAAAGAAAGAAGTTCATTCCCTCAGAGGAGTAAGCATTCACAGGAGCAGCTGATGGAGAATGTCTGCCTCACATTTAACCCCCTGAGAAGCTGTTCCCCGCTAACTATGCCCTTGGTTATATTTGTTACTTAGTCTGCTTTTGAGTGGCAAGGATTTCCCCATGTAAAGGAAAACCTCATTCTAAATCACAAATCTGTTCTCTCTAGGCGTGGTCTGGTTTATGCTCTTGGCTGCGACTGTGAGACGGAGACACCATCTACGGAATGGATCTTGGAGCCCTTTTTCTGTGTTTTTGTGGGGAGAGCACTTGGAAACTTGGTCACCTGTCTGCAAGTGTCTGACTGTGCAGTGGTACTTGGTCCAGGAATGGGTGAAGCTCATTGAGACGTTGGTTATGAACTCTGTATCTTTTTAACTCCTTTTCTATTTAGCATACTTTTCATGATCTCCTTGCTCTCTGGACGTGTCTGTATGCATTGCTGCCAAAGGCTTTATGGCTGGGTATTCCTGCTTTGATTGATAAGTAACTATTAATCGCCTGTGGTGGCCCCTCACTTCTTGTTCCCTGTGTTATTGTTTTATCATGGGAATCATGAAGTACTGTAGAGAGGGGAATAAATCATAGTGTCTTCTAGCTGCAAATCTTCTTCTGAGTAGTTTCCCATGTTAAATGCATGAAAAGTTTTGAATCCTTACAGATTTTTGTAAAAACAAGTTCTGAATATTTGTGACTGACAATTGTTGCCATGCCAGAAATCAGTCTAACAAATTCAACCTTTTGTCTCTGAATAAAAGATTCTTATCTTCAGCCTGGCTCCAAATAGGTTCATGGGAATGGAGAAAAAGCTGAAAAAAATGCATTTGCTAGCCTGTAAGCCAATTCCCCTCTTTCCAAATCCCAAAGCAGGAGAAAGAAAAGAAGGCAAAAGGAGATACTCAGAACTCTTACAGACATATTCAAAGGCTGGTCCCTTATTCTTTTTAGCCATTGGATTACATTAATTGGCTTAATAAACTTTAAACATTGGAGACAGTAGAAGTCTAGACTTTTTGTCATAGGGTCAGTAGTTCAGACTGATTTCTCTCCTGACATCTGACTCTTAAATTTCTCCAAGTTTATATTCTACTAAGAAAAGCTGCCAAAGTTTATTGGCCAGATAGGCTCATTTAATGAAAAGTGAATCTCACCTACACACTAAAGCAATGGGGATTTCTTCTAATACAGTAGATGTCAGCCATAACAAGTCCCTATTAATAATTAACTGAGTTCCTGTTGGAACTGCTTGAACAATTTCCTTTGCTTCTTGTCAAGCACCATTAATGTGCAGTAGTTCATTTAATCTGACTGTGCCATGGGTGAGTGCATCCATCCTGTATGGCTTGACCACCCTTTCACCATTTTCCCTATGGCATGATTTGAAGCCTTTAAAGAAGTGCCTATAAGTTCAGTTTTGTCATGTTGATTTGAAATAGAGAAGGCTTAACCACTGGACTGGCATGGCAGGCTTGCTGTTTTGTTTGTTCTGGCTAATGAAAGCTGTTTTAGTGTCTGATCGCCTTGCTCTGGTAGCACACAGTCTTTCAGGTGAGAGTGCTGTAGTCCTTGAATATTCTCTATGACTCAGGACTTAAGGTAATGCATTGTACTGGGGAGTAAACCAGGCTCATGGTGTCTCTTCTACCCTTGCTTCTTCAATGCTTAGGCTGGGATAAGTGGTATTTCAGTGCTGTGTTGTATATTCAGGGCTCTGTGTCATCTCTCAGCACTGTTCAGTGGCTAAATGTATGGCAAGGTACGCTTCCTGGGGATATTTGTGGTGAAAGGCAGCAAGAGCACATGCCTCTGTCACAGCCTTGAGTCTGAAACCCCTTTGTGGCTTCCCATGTAGACTGAGATGAACTTGACATAGTGTATTTAGACCAAACATTCCCCTGGTCCTTGGCTGCCTTCTGACTCTCCAGATTGCTCCAGGATACTGATTATGGCTGTTGCTTAAGCCGGTGACCAGGAGTACTTGGGCTGACTGCACTACTGGCAAGAACCAAGAATTTCCAAGTCTTAGCTGGAGGGATTTTATCAGCATAAACATGGCAAATCCTAACAGAGTTGAGCACTTGTCCCTGTCGGCCCTGTTAAGAATACCAATGTGTTAGGCTGGTCGAGTAAGTGGGCTACTCACAGTCAGTCAGTGAGGAAATGGTGATATGACTCATATCTCACACTTGCTCTTAGTCACAGCTGTACTGAGCCTCAGCTGCTTAGAAGAGACCTAAATCAGTTTTAAAGGAGCACAGGAAGAAAGTAGTATTTCATTCTCAGGTCAGCCTCTTTGCCAGCCACTATTTTCTCTTATACAGGGGTAAGCTGGAAATAATATTGGAGGGGGGAATTACAGAGAGTCATTATTATTATTCAGTTTATTTGTTACATGTCACTAATGTGAAGCAAGGTTTATTTTTTTGTTTGGATTCCAAAGGACAAAGGTCACTTGTTTTGCCCAAAGGCTCAAGCTTTAGTCATCAGTAAAATTATTTCCCTGGTTCCAACCCTGTCCTTTCCAGGATGTGTGTCCTGCTATTTGAACCATTCCTTGAGTTGAATAGACTTAGCTAAGCTGGAGTTCATGTCCTGACCTGCACCCAAAGACGCATGAGACTGTGTTTTAAAAACAAAGCTTTGAGGTTTTGAGCAGCTTTAGTCTCCTTGAAAAGATGAGGATTACGTAGGATCTCTGAATCTGCATATTTTATTCCTAGACCTAAATAGGTTGTGCCTTTTCATCCTCTTTTGGTGTTCTCAGGAACATCATGTTTTTATATTGCTTGCCTGGATATGTGATAGCTGGTGGTTATGGGGGTGGATAGGTACACAAGTGCCTCGTTCAGTTGTAGAGTCTCTTGTCTCCCATATTACAGCTACTATCATGGGGAGATCATTCTCCATTCCCTAGGGCTGTTGAGGCCCAAAAAGGGGAGGACTGTGCTATAAATAGGGTTGAACCCTCTTCAACAGACTCTCTGACAGACCTTGAACACCTTCCTGTCCAGCTCTTTGGAGGCAAGATGGGCAGTGTCTTGTTACTGATGCTGTCTGTGTAAGAGGCTGAGCAATGCCACATGAAAGGCAGTACCAAAGTTAACTCACTTCTAGCGAGAAGGACTACTGGAGGACCAGCATGCACTGCTTCCTCTTTCTGACTGAGAATCACACACTTCAGGCATTAATTATTCAAAGCTGATATTTCTGCACCATTTAGGAAGAATCCGGTGGCCCAAATGGCTCCAAGAATAGCTTCCCTTTGTTATTTTTTAATGTGAACATTTCGGTTTGCTTCATTATCCAGGGATATTCTTGCTAAAACTATATACATTATCCTGCTGAAAGCAGATGAAGCATTCAAAATTTTAGCCCACTGTTTTTACTCGAATGTCTAGATTTTGACAGACAGCAAACAGCTCTTTCTCTCAAGGTCATATTATATCTATGTGTGTCTCCAGAGATACAGGTACAGGATTGCTAGATTTTGATACTGTTCTGTAAACAGATAGCCTGCAAGCTGCCTAATACACTGCTTTGGTTGCAAGCTTATTGAATATAAGCTTTCCTGCCAGATCTAAGCGAGGCTGTGACTGCTGCAAACTCTCACCGTGTTATAGATTGCTACCAACAGAAGTCTTCTTTGTTTCCGTGGACATTTTCTTGAGGTCATTGCTACAGTTCCGTCAATCAAATAAGCAAACCTCTGCAGTGGCATCGCTTGTCTGTCTTGTTTAATTTTCGAAACATGGCTGAGAAGAAGGCTGCCAGTATAAGAAGAAAAAGAATCCAACTGCTGCTTGATACATCCTCACTATCCCGGAATGACTGTAGGCAAAGTAACCCTTAGTTTTGTTGTGTTTTTACAGTGGGCTGTGGTCTGAGAACAATTAGCTGCACTCTTTCCTCTGGATAGTTGTTCTACTTATGCATCATTATTAAATGTTTTTATCATGTTGATGGCCCAGCTGGAGCCCAGCCTGAGACATACAAACAAATATATGGTAGCAGAGGACGGTTGCTCCATATGCAGCCTCAGTAAGACACAGAAAACAGCAGGTGGCTATGATGAGCTGAGAGCAAGGTAAGAGAGAGCTGTGATTAGTGCAGAAAGCATTAGTCATAGCAGGGCAGCTTCCAAGCCATTTTGTGCTGTTTGTAAGAAGAGAAGCTGTAAGAAGTTTTAATTTTACTTTAAGTGAAAGTCTGTTAGCCTTTCACACAATAAAATTGGTTGATGGACTCATAGGTAGATATATATTGACCGAAATAACACAAAGACATTTCCTGCTTTTGTTCCATCCTTGAATGCCAAAAAATTTGGGTTTTAACCTAAGCTAATACATGAAGTATTTGTGAATGTTTTAATAAAGCTGTAAGTTGCTTTCAAATGTGTCACCTTCCAGTCCTGTGCCCTCCCTGGTTTTCTTACCCCAGGGAAAAAAATTCCCTTTGTAGATGTTGTTTCCCATCAGGTTGGTAGGTGAGTACTGGTACTGCCGCGTGGCTCAGCTGGGCAGAAGATCATAGGAGAACATGGGAGATGGAAGATGCTACTCCACAGGTCATTTGAGATGTTTCTCCCTCTCACCCTCCCTTCCATTTCCATCTGCCTCATTCCAGCCGTATCTCCCAACTGCTTTGTCTCCTTTGGTGCTCGCTGTACCCGTGTAGGAACCGATTTAACTAACTCATCAAAATGCCTTGTTAGTTTTATGCTGATAGAAATTCAGTTGGCTGCTTAGACTGGTGCCAGGCAGATCTCGGGAAGAGGCTGGACCAGCAGGAATAGGAGAAATGTGGAGAAAAGAGAGGGTCTTCTGTCTCAGCTGTGACCAAACACTCTTCTGCTAGTAAAACTACAAGCACAGGCTGAGCTGGAGGGGTGATCCAGGACAGACCTCAGATCCCAAAGGGTTTGGTGATGATGGAATGCTACACATCCAAATCCTACACTTCACAAAGATAACAAAATGCCACACGCTATCACAAATCAACCTCAAATGTCTAGGATCGCTTATTTCTTTACAGATGAATTCAAAGTGGAAGATAGTCTCCTCAGGATGTTTTTAGGATTTGCTTATGAGCTATCAAGTGTCGCTTGGTTACAGTTCCACGCATCTGTAGAACAGAAGTTGTGTTTACTTTTTAAAAGAGGGAAAATGTTTCCCTGTGTAATATTTGATGTATGAGAATGTACACAATACTAGTTTGTTTGGCTTTCCTAGGCAAAGAATTGGGGTGGGAATTTGTCTGCCCACAACTCACAAGCCTGGATGAGTTGTATTTATGTGATGTATATTGTTTTATTTTATATGATTACAGGAGTGTTGGAAAATATTTCTTGACTTAGGAAAGTGCCCGCCCTGGTCCCAGTTTACATGCATACTTGGAAAGCTCTGTGTAAGAGCTATTGCTTAGTGTGAAGCTGTGAAGTGTGGAGCTTTGCTAAAATTATAAGCAAGCAAAAGCCACACATCCAATTAATGTTTTGAAGCATTATGAGTAAGGTTGTATTTCTCATGTGGCTTGCTTGAACTGTCTCTGATGGAATGAAATTTGCCTACCAATATGCTTTCCCTTCCAATGATGTGAGACATCAGCCTTTATCTAAGCAGCAGTCTTGGTGGCGTCAATGGGAATCTTGCCTGATTTAGAGGATCTTTTGTGGAAGCTCTTCAACCCATTTTTCAATGCTACAGCTTACCAGGACTGCGCTATCACTCTGATATACCTTCCTGTCTACACACTGACTGCTGCCTCAGAGCCATGACTTTCTGAATGTCTTTCTCCAAGTCTTAAGTGCCTGTCTGTATACAGACATGCACAGATGAGGGGGAGCAAAACTTCAACATTGTGGTGGTGGTTTGGCATTTTTTTGTTTGTTTGGGTTTTTTTGTGTGTGTGTTTTGTGTGGGGTTTTTTATATTTTTATTTGTTGTTGGGTTTGTTTTGCTTTTTCTCTCTCCCTGCCTTCTTTCCCCCCAATGTGGTAGAAATTGGTGGTTCTGGTTTATTCTGCCTGTAAGTAGCGTGAGACCTGGAGAGGTTTGTGAGGTCATGTTCTCCTTTTTATAAGGTATTAAAACTTCACTGGTAAAAGAATGAATTTAACCTTACAGGAACTCAGCAGTGCTTTTGGTACTGTCTTCCCTGAGGACTTTAAGTTGCCAAATAAATCAGCGCACACAACAGCAAAAGAGCAAAGTGAAACTTAATCTCCACCTGCTTGTTCAAACAGCCCAAAGCACTGCTGATTAGTCTCAGCCATGCAGTCACGTCCACCAGAGCTAAGAGCAGATAAGGCATGTTTATTTGATAGCTGAACCACGTTGTGCTCTCATTAGTTGAGAATGATTCATGAGGTCTGAGAAGACTTTTCCAACTCTTTAAAGTTTAGAGCAGCTAAACTCATGCCTGAAATACACGTGAACCCCAGAATCATCTGAAAAACAATCTTCCTTTTTCCATGGCCAGTGCATCTTCTTGCTGAAGTTGCATTTATTATTTTCACTGTCTTTCTCGGTGCTGCAAATGGGGACTCTATCAGCAAGGAGAAGCCTTAGGAATATATTCAGGGGCTATGGATGCACAGTGCTTCACACAGGGAGGCCCCTGGTGTGCCCAGCACAGGTGTGGACAGCACAGCAGGAGGATACTGGGTGGATAGGAACATACTGATGGGAATAGCCCCCTCACCCCTCAGGTTTGCAGCTCAAGATTCCTTTCTACATCCTGCTTTCTACAAAGTGCAAGAAAGGAGAGCAACAATGGACCAGGGAGCTCAAGACTCCTCCTTTCCCATTGAGTTGCCCACCATATTGCTGCCCCTTGAGCCTTTCCTTGCCTTCATGCACAGCAGACAAGCTTCAGCAGGCAGGGCAGACAAGAGTCACTGTTGTGGGAGGTCTGATGGGTCAGCTTTTAGCACCCAGGAGAGTCTGAATAAAAGGCTTTCTAAGCTAACAGCTATCTCTGGAGCATGCCTTCAGATGTATTTTCTAGAAACCAGTGTGTACTTCTGCTGTGGTCTCCTAAGATTCATATTGGTAGGTTTTTTTCTTCCACCAGAATAAACTGCAGAATAGGAAAAGAAAAAAAAAGGTAAGGATATGTTTTACTGATCAATAGAATAATTTAAATTTCACAATATCTTTTAAATAAGTACAGAATATTAATGTTCTTTATGAAATTCCTTATAATTAGCTGTCCTGTGTTCCCAGACTGGAAAATTGTATATGGATTCTGATTTCCGAAAACACTGCAAGACTGCAGCTTACCAAAGCTATAAAGCAGTTTGCAGTGTTTAATAAATGCATGTAATTACTCCAGGAAAATTGGATTACTGTTATGAAAAGAACTTGAAAAGCTATTAGTATCACCATACGTCCCCGCTCACATTCTACAATTAAGTCACAATTTGGATAGCAGCTCATCTATAATGCTGTCATGTCAATAAGGAGAAAACATAACAGGGCTTATAATAATATTTTCCTTTAGTACAGAGATTTTCAGAAGGCAGCAATTACTTGAATATTCAGTTACCCAAAGCTTAAACCTATGTTATAGAAAAAAATCTGTTCAAGAATGGTCCTTTTCTCCAGGTTGATAGAATATGAAGGGTGATGGAATGTAAAGGTGGATGGAATATAAAGGCAAACCTTGTATTTTTTGTCTTTTGCTAAAATATATCAAATATTTGGTTCCCTCCCCTGATACTGTGATAGGCTGAGGGTAGTCCTTTCATGGAGGCAGCAAGTGGAGGAAGTTAAAATGAGGCTGAATGTTGCTCAAGGATATACAAGAAGGTGACAATTAACTGGGATGGGGAAATCAGTGCTGACCTAAATGGTGTCGGACAGAAAGTCAGGAACTTGCTACTAACGCTGGAAGAAGAGTGGTAAAATTAGGAACTTTAGAGACATGCTAGGAAAGGCAAACATTCAGTTAGGGGAGAAATTATCAAACTGTACAGTAAAACTGGGGACATGAAAGGCAAATTTCATAACAACGTTCAGTGGTGTTAGGCTTTTCAGAAAAAAATCTGTTTCTTGGAGGTTGCTGAATGGTTGGATAGCTGTTTTCCGCTCAATGTATGTGGCTTTTCTACTCGCTGATGTCTCAGAACCCAAATTACGTGCCTGAACTGAACTAAGTACTGGTCATTGTCTCTGGAAATTGTGGAGAATCTGAACATTCAAGAGGTGTATTTGGCACTGCTCTATATAAACGAGATATGGCTTTCCTCAGTTTGTATTCCAGCATGTTAGCAGATCATCAGCCACAGCTCAGAAGAGCATTGTTATTCCTCACCTGTTAATGAGCACCATGCACTGATTTCCTGCTTGCTCTCCATGAAACATCCCCTTCTTTACCAGAGGCTGATCCAGGATGACTGCAGTGCAGGTCCCGACTGGAGTAGTACAGACATATGGTGGTGCCTACAACTTTCCATGTGGAGCTTCACAGCTCCCAGAGGCCAGCAGCCTCTCAGAAACCCTCAGTCACAAACATCAGTCGTGGGACTTGCCACAGCTGAGCGCTCCTGCACCAGTGGGAGCTGGGTGTCCTCTGAAGTGTGTGACTGTGTTGACCTCTAGTGGCTGCAGAGCAGAGAGGGACGGACCTTCAGGTGGGGGTGAAGCAAGAGTGGCTCTGCTGACGCTAGTGGAGCTCCCCAGTCAACATGCCCCGTATAGCTAACCTGCCGATGGCACATCATAGCTGCTCTCTCGATAGATTACTTTCTGTGAGATAATATCCTACCTGGATATAAGTGAACATTTTGCATTTAATCTGTTTATGGGCAGGGGGTTCCCCAAGAAGTTTTTATTTTCCATAAGAAATGTTGCAGCTGTCTGCTCTAGGGCAGCATACTATAAAGGCTGTAATTCATATCATCGTGTTCTCCTTGCCTTCTATGAGCTTGCTTTCATGACACTCCATGATATGCTTCGGCCATTTCTCACCCATGGTTAAGTCTTCTACCTCCTGCAGCATCTTGAGCAAGGCTCCTCAGGAAGCCATCTTCACAGAGGAGAATGGGAGCAGGACATGGCCAAGCTAAGCTGTTACTAGCCATTGGATTAGGAACAGCAATTTGAAGATTTGGATTGCATACCGTAAGTGTGCACTTCTCTTCTGGTCAAGGCATTGACATTTTTATTGGGGTAGGAAAGATTTCTGCCTATCTCAAATGCTTCTGTGAAACAGCTTTTTATGGAGCTTTTTCCCTTTTCATGAGAAGCAGGTAGCACTTGCAATTATTGCTGATAGTATAGGGGAACTGAAAGAATCATTTCTGATCCCGTGTGGAAGTGACAGCTCTTCTACACAGTGGTGGCCCCTTAGCAGCCCTCATCATGGCATTGCTAGGCTGAAGGTGGAATCTGGCCCTGTTCTTATGCCATACAAGCAGACATTCAGCCTCACTTGAGTCTTTGAAGACTGTCAGAGGATGACATTTATCCCAGCTTTATCTTGTAACTTAGCTGTAATTGAACCCAGTCCTAAAAACCCCAGTTTGAATACTGTGAAAAATGGGCTGTCTCTCTCACATCTCTAACCAAAAGGGGGCATAAATAATTCATGATAGATCTAATTTGCTGAAATATATAAAGGATGTCATCCGTCTTCTTGCCAGTTATTATGTTGAATAACTGAAAGGTTTTATTAGAGACTGATAACAACATTTAACGTCAGTCACTTCGTGCACATTGTTCTTATAGTTGTGTGTAATTTGAAAATAATGCTGTGGGCTATGGGAGGTTAGCAACAGGAAAATGAATACAAGGAAACCAATACAGCTCTTTGAAATGGAAGAAATGAAATAATGTGTCTAGCACATATCATGATAGCCCTGAGGAAGCTTCACAGCTTCCTTCCAGCTGGGAGCCTGCTAGTGCTTGTGCATGGTTTGGCAGGGACTTCAAGGCTGCTGTGCTCTAGGGTATGCCTCCACCATGTCTAAGTCCCTCCTGTAGAGAAACTGCAGTGCTGGTATCATTGCTGTTATGAAGAGAAGGTAGCTCTTCACTGGCCTCCAGATGTTTAAGGCTACAGAACAGGTGAACTAGAGAGAACCTGTATTCTTTCAGTTCTGTCACTTGGCTTAAATAAAAGATTAGCTCTCCTCAGACTCCTGTTTTCTCAAGAAGAAAAGAATGATATGTGGAAGGTGATGGCTATATCTTAGATACGGGAATGAGTATGAGGCCAGTTTACGTCAGTTAAGTGTTTCCTCTTCTTGTCAGTCTTGTCCTGTAATTAGAAGCTATTTTCTAACTTGCTTTCCATGTTCAGCTCAGGTGCTCTTGTTCTTCAGGTGACAGGAACTAGACATTGTGCACAAGCATTACTTGGTTCTAGTGTGTCTCATCTGCAAATTGATATAATTCATTTAACTTTTCTGGTCTTAGTCTCACTTAATGTGTTTTTGAGAAAAGAGCTGCTGGTTTAGGGCTTTTGTTTATGGTGGTTAGCATCAGGCAGTCTTCTACTTTCACCTTATGATTAAATACATCACCTCAATGGCTGAAAATGGCTCTTTTTAAAACAAGGCGATTAGCTGGTTGGATTTTAGCCTTTGGCTTTAACAGCTGCTGTAACGTGTTTTATTATACCCTTAACATTTTGTGCTCCTCCTGTTAGACCTATGAATTGGAAAAGTCAAGTTTGTGTGGTAATTGATAAGCAGATTGCTAAAAGTGCTTGAAAGCCTCTGAATTTAAAAACAGATACAAAAGGTGATTGAAAATTCATCCAGCCAAAACCCACGTCTTAGTGACGGCACTAGTTTTATTTAAGCAGGAGGCCTGCAACTTGCATTTTTTCCATCATTAATGATGTATTGTTCTTGTCTTTGGCTGTAAACAGTTTTGCTCTAATAAATGTCAGAGTTCGTGTTTACATTTAAGAGGAAAAAAGTGTGTTGTTGTTATTTATTTATTTATTTATTTATTATTTATTGCTAAACCTATTTCTGTGGTCTGATTTTTGGCAGACTGCTTTCCTAGTGCTCAATCTGGGTTGAAACCAGAAACCTTGAACAGAGTAATGCATTTATTGACTTCTGCTTCTGGTGTTCTACTGCTTCTTTAAAAGGTGTGCAGTCAGATGAAAACAATAATGTTAATTCAAAGCCATAGCTGTTATTTTCAAGGGGAAGCTGAAAGATAGAGAAACCTGTACTTTCTGCTTATTTATTAACAAAGTTACTGTTCTGGAAAGCTTTATGAAACTTGTCCTAAATTTAATCTTCTGAACCTGTCTTCCTAGAATATGTAAATATATAAATCCAAGAAACTGAAAAAGAAGAGGAGGGCACAGAGCAAGTCAAAGTAATTTGCACTTACTGTTGGAGTTATACTGTTTGAGATGCTCTGATCAGAGAAACAGGGCACAGAAATGTCAAGTCATTTGTAAATCAGAAGTGTACAAGTACTGTTACTGCCTCTTATCTCTCCACCACTATGTTTCATGACTAGCAATGTGAAGCACAGATTTAACTAGGAGGGAACGTTAGTCATCCTTTTGTAAACAGTAATATGATTATAACCCCCCTACATGATATTATTTTGTATTTGAAACTTTCTTTATTAATACTTCTTATGCTGATTATTATGCTAATTATAAGACTACTTCTTATACTAATTCTTTCCTAAGTTAAATCCAAATCACTTTTGATCTTTCTAGCTGTTGAATGTTTTATGGGAGAACTGAGACGTCCCGATACTGTGGGAATAATCACTGTGTAGGGCTGAACTACACTCCTTTGTAATGTCACAATTTAGGGTATGCAAATGGCTTAAACTGTTACGCAAAAGTTTGTGTTCTCTACTCTTTGTTTTGAAGTAACAATGTTAGCACCTTAATCAGTGGCTATTACTGTTTTGTCCAAACAGTCCTTTGTGCATTATTAATTTAAGTAGGACTGAACTTCCCAAGTCTGTAAAAATTGTGTTTATTCAGAGCATCCCTGAACATATCTCTGTTGGTGTCTTAGTGACTTTGGTAGATAAAGAACTGGCTGGATGGCCACACGCAAAGAGTTGTGGTCAATGGCTCAATGTCCAGCTGGAGACCAGTAACGAGTGGTGTCCCTAGGGATGGGTGTTGGGACTGGTCTTGTTTAACATCTTTGTCAGTGACATGGACAGTGAGATTGAGTGCGCCCTCAGCAAGTTTGCCGATGACACCAAGCTGTGTGGTCCGGTTGATATGCTGGAGGGAAGGGATGCCATCCAGAGGGACCTTGACACGCTTGTGAGGTGGGCTGATGCCAACCTTATGAAGTTCAACCACGACAAGTGCAAGGTCCTACACCTGGGTCGGAGCAATCCCAGGCACAGCTACAGGTTGGGCAGAGAAAAGATTCAGAGTGGCCCTGAGGAGAAGGACTTGGGGGTGCTGGTCGATGAGAAAATGAACATGAGCTGCCTTCAGTGTGAGCTTGCAGCCCAGAAAGCCAACCGTATCCTGGGCTGCAACAAAAGGAACGTGACCAGCAGGTCGAAGGAGGTAATCCTGCCCCTCTACTCTGCTCTTGGGAGACCTCGCCTGGAGTATTGTGTGCAGTTCTGGTGTCCTCAACATAAAAAGGACATGGAACTGTTGGAACAAGTCCAGAGGAGGGCCACGAGGATGATCAGGGGACTGGGGCACCTCCCATATGAAGACAGGCTGAGGAAGTTGGGGCTGTTGAGCCTAGAGAAGAGAAGGCTGCGTTGGGACCTCATAGCAGCCTTCCAGTATCTGAAGGGGCCTATAGGGATGCTGGGGAGGGACTCTTCATCAGGGACTGTAGTGACAGGACAAGGGGTAATGGGTTAAAACTTAAACAGGGGAAGTTTAGATTGGATATAAGGAAGAAGTTCTTTCCTTTTAGGGTTGTGAGGCACTGGAATGGGTTGCCCAGGGAGGCTGTGAATGCTCCATCCCTGTCAGTGTTCAAGGCCAGGCTGGACAGAGCCTTGGGTAGCATGGTTTAGGTGAGGTGTCCCTGCCCATGGCAGGGGAGTTAGAACTGGATGATCTTGAGGTCCTTTCCAACCCTAACTATTCTATGATTCTATGACTTAGTTTTTCTTTCAAAAAAACAAACAAAAAAAGTTATTATACAGCCTTTTTCTATCTAAGACTACTAAATAATGGTCTAATACAGACAAAGTTGTGCCAAATGATTACTTGATTTGTCAAAGAAAGATAAACAAAAAAATGTGTTATGTTATATTACACCGAGGCATTCATTTCTGCTCTTCTTATTTCTTAATTTTGTGGGCAAAGGCTGGAAGAAGTCGTATCTCTGAGCATGGTGCAATACGCATCCAAATCAATGTTCCTACCCACTGAAGTGGAAACAGCCAGATGCTTGAATGTCTGCTTGACTGCGGTGGGAGCACTGAGGCTGACTTCTTTCCCTTGGAGGGAAAACATTCGGGGAGGAGTACAAAACCAGATGAATTAAATAGCAGATCTCCCATGCAATGACTCTTGGTATTTAAAGATGGAATTCTGTTAACAATGACAAAAGATCCTTTCCTTTTTTTTTTTTTTTTTTTTTTTTTGTGGCGGTGTTTTTGTTTGTTTAGGTTGTTGGTTTTGGAGGTGTTTTGTTTTTTTTTTTATTAACAAAGAAGTTTCCAATTTAATTGGCTCTTTCGTCAGGTGAAGTTCAATTGCAGTGAGACATTTTGTAATGCAGATGTTGTTACATGTGTTTTGTATATACAGGTCCTTGAAATGTGGTTGTTATAGCAACAGGCTTAACTATTAAACAGGTTTTAGTCTTATATCTGCTTCACAACATACAATGTAATTAGGTTTTTGCAACATCTTTAAATATCATGCTAGCTAGGATATGGATATAAGTATCACTTACCTCCCTCAGTAAATTAGCTATAGGGTATTATTCTTCCCCAAAGGCATTATCTCTAAGATGTGTGCATTATTAGTCTGCCTAATTTCTTTCTGCCTGAGAGAGAATGTGGAAAAAGAAGATTTTATCTAGACATGCAGTGTTTAAATGTGCAAAAATTGTTAGATTTTTAAAAGGCTCGCAACACTGGTAATTCCAAAACCTGATTCCAACTGCATCCTTTTAGCATTTGATAGTCTTAGCCAAAGTCTGTGTTTCATAATTCGCTGCTCAGTACTAGCTATCATTGCAATCACATTGCTCCAGGCCTGTTCCTACAGACTAAGTTCCCAGCACAAGATAGAGTTAGACCATCTGGTTAAATGAGTACTTTTGACATGTCATTTTGAATCTGCTTTTGTTTTTAAGTTTTGTTGCAATTAAACTCTGCTGTGTGAGCTTTCAGCTCAAAAGCAACTTATTAATTGAATTCCCTGTGCTAGGATCTGCTGGTGGGAGTGATCTCTCAAATCCATTTTCCGTCTCAACCACTAGTCTATAGGAAGGGGAAAGTGGGGATGTGAAGGGAGAAACCTTCAGTTTCTGTTTGCAGCAGCAGATGCTCCCAAGACAGGAACAGTGCAGCTGTGGTGAAAGTTTTACAAGAGGTACCTTGGGGCCTGCAGTGATGCCACACTCCCCATGCTGCTCTGCGCAGGAGCTCAGGTGGGGCTGGGTGCATAGATGATGTCGGGGTGCAGGTAGCCTTGTGAAAGGGCAAATCCTGCCTCTCTGGTTACAGCTCCAGGGAGGACAACCTAAAGAAGGTTTCCCCAGGCACTACACCTTATGCTCCCTAGTCAGTCACACATGGGTGATGGGACGCCAGGCCACAGGGATGGAGAGCTGTGCCATGTTGAATTCTAATGTTCAACCATCAGAAAATGGGCAGCATGTGGTGCCAAAGTAGTTTCTGCAGGCAGCAGCTCCTTAGGTACTGTAGCTCCTTGGGGCCATGGAGTTTTCTTTCCATCTGAGGTCCACCTTTCAGAGCCCTGGGCTTTCTTCTGGATTGTGGGTTTTGGGGGTTTTGCTTTTTCCTCCTTCTTCTTCCTTTGAGATCTCTGGAAAAGGAAAATGCTGTTTAATGTGAAATAATTGCTTGCAGGAGGAACTAAGCTTGTACAGCAGTTTATTCAACAGCTTAATGTGGTGTGGGGCCTTTTGGGGCAGCTTTGCTGTTATTCGTTCTTTGTAAGTGAAGCCTTTGACTTCCCTAGCTGCATGTTATGGCAGTGTCTTGACAACAAGTCTTGTGACTGAGGGTTTGTCTCTTGGAGCTTGCATCCAGACTCTGATGAATGCAATAAAAGAAGCTCTTCACAGTCCTGGGAGAGAGGGGGGGACAACACAGGATGAGGGGATAGAGTTTGGGGGTATAATTTCTTTAATTAAGAAGCCTGATGTCTGATCATTACAATTACTATTCGTATGGTCAGATCACCAAGCTTAGAAAAAGCAGTTCTGCATTACAGTCTGATAACTGCCAGTGAGAAAAGAACAGCAAGAATTTTAGCCATGTGTGCATTTTAACATCTTATTTGCCTATGGCACTGTGGTAATTGAGCATATACGAATTATCTGAAATCAGATTTGCATATTTCTGAACAAAATAAATGTGGTCATTTTCCTGGAACATATGGCCAGAACTTCACCAGATATAGATAGCCTTGCTGTTAGGTAGTATTATTAGGTAGTATTGATCTGCAAGAAAAATGCTATTGATGAATTTTAATTAATTCTTTTTAATAAATGAACTTTCCTTTAGTAAGGTTCCTGTGTTAAAAGGTAGTAATAGGGGATCTACTAATGTGATGCCTACAGGACTCTGTGTTTATTCTTGTGCCATGGTGCCTGCAATACATTTCAGTAATAAGTTTCCAAAATTAGCAATTTTGCAACACTGGGGTGGCTGTAACTCATTTACTGCCATGTGCACCACCCAGCTCTCTTTAGGATGAAGTTGCTAAACCTGCAGTCCAGCTTTTAATGCTAAAAGGGCATTCTTCTGAGACAATGTGTTTGGCTTGAGGGAAAAATAAATCTCGGATGAAAGAAACTACATTGTTGGGGTTTTGGTTTTGTGTTTTCTTTTTTCCTTTCCATTTTACTTGTGTTAAAAATAGATAGGAAATCTCAGTTGTGCCTTTAAACACCCTCTGCAAATTGATACCATAAGTTTGTAAATAGTGTTCTGTCAGTTTAAAAAGCAGCCGCTGCCAGAACTCATATGATACATTTGTACAATACCACCTTTTATTTTTTAAAAAAGTAGTTTTCAACTCAGCCTCCAAACTCTGAAACTTCTGGTCTCAGAAATATGTTTGACTTGTTTTGAAACTCTCTCTTTTGGCCCATTACCTCCCTGTAGCCCACTGTACAGAATGGTGTTATGGCTGGATATTTCCTCTAGTTATCAGTTGGCCAGTAGAAATCAGGCTGGTGCTCTCCCTGCCAGCCACCCAAAGCATGCCTGCTTGCTGGGGTCAACAGCACAGTGGTTGTCCTGAGTCGTTTCTACCCTTGGCTGGTGGAGAGGCCTTGAAATGATGTCTTAGAATCATAGAATCATAGAATAGTTAGGGTTGGAAAGGACCTCAAGATCATCTAGTTCCAACCCCCCTGCCATGGGCAGGGACACCTCTCGCTAAACCATCCCACACAAGGCTTCATCCAACCTGGCCTTGAACACCGCCAGGGATGGAGCACTCACAACCTCCCTGGGCAGCCCATTCCAGTGCCTCACAACCCTAACAGAAAATAATTTCCTCCTTATATCCAATCTAAACATCCCCTGTTTAAGTTTTAACCCGTTACCCCTTGTCCTGTCACTATAGTCCCTGACGAAGAGTCCCTCCCCAGCATCCCTATAGGGCCCTTTCAGGTACTGGAAGGCTGCTATGAGGTCCCCACGCAGCCTTCTCTTCTCCAGGCTGAAAAGCCCCAACTTCCTCAGCCTATCTTCATACGGGAGGTGCTCCAGTCCCCTGATCATCCTCATGGCCCTCCTCTGGACTTGTTCCAGCAGTTCCATGTCCTTTTTATGTTGAGGACACCAGAACTGCACACAATACTCCAGGTGAGGTCTCCCAAGAGCAGAGTAGAGGGGCAGGATCACCTCCTTCGACCTGCTGGTCACACTCCTTTTGATGCAGCCCAGGATGCGGTTGGCTTTCTGGGCTGCGAGCTTAGTGAGCTTTTGCATGCAAAGTAGCACTCGCCATACCCATCTGGAGATGCAGGAGCCCACCAACTGGAGCACCTCCTCTAACTTGCTTCTTTATGGCTGCCCTAAGGCAGCCAAGAAACATCTACCACCGGTTGTGACAGGACATTCAGCAGACTCATTTAGCACTCGGGTGACTCATTTAGCTACGGAGGAGATTAAAATCAATTCTTGTGTTGAAGAACGAGAAACTGCCCTTTTGTGCCACCTATTAGTCTACAGCAAGTCCTGGGCTGGAAAAAAACAGCCCATAATTGTTAACGTGGCCACGAGAGGGAGCTCATAAATCCCACAAACGCAACAAGGATGTACGGAAATGGACAAATATATGTATTTTAAATTCAGTTATTAGAAAACAGCAGATTGTTTTTTAATTCAGATCAAGTTCTTTTGAATGTTCTTAAGTTTTAGGGGTTTTTTTCCTGAATTTTTTTGAAGATGTTGTTATATTTATCAGAGAACTGGAGGCAACCATACTCAGGCTTCACTTGTGATTATTCTGCTTCTTGTGTTTTGGTTAAAATTTAAGTAAATTCTGCTCTTAAAAAAAAAAATCAAACAACTCTCCTGGAAAATACAGAAACCTCAAACATGACCAGTAACTGAGCATTAACTTAGATAGCATATGCATGTAACTTTCCTTTCCCCGGAATTTGACTGTCTACAAGGGGGTTTATGCAATGCTACTTCCATTTCTTTTAAACTCCTATGGAGCTTCAGACAAAAGGGCAAAACTCAAAGGGGCCTCAGTCTTTTTCTGTCTTCACTAAAACATTGCAAAACATCTATCTGGAGAGCACATGAGAAGAAGGCTGTTACCAAACAAAACCAGATGCTAAATGAAGGGCAATACAGAGATTTTTTTTCCCTGCCAGCTAGCAGGCCTTTCAGAGCTGCCTCTGGGGATGCAATAGACTGTCCTCAAGTCATTGGAAGCAGGACACAGCATCTGTGCAGTGTGTACCCCACATTTTGTTGCTCAGAGCACCTCTAGGTTTAACGTATTTTCCAAAAATCTAGTCATACCGGAAGAAATTGAGAAAAGCAATCACAAAAACTTCCAAGTAGCGGAGAGAGACTGTGCATCTGCTATACTGAAGGGAATAATTTCTGGTGACTAATCAACATTCAAAACGGGGCGGGGGGAGAGAGAGGGTGGGGATTTTGTGGGGAATTTTTTCCTTCTTCTCTGTTAATGGTGTAGGTTAGCTGAGTGTTTTTTCAACATCATATGTATTTCTTGTGAGATCTCGGCAAGGAAAAAGGTTCCTGAAGCAAAAGGGTGCGGTAGTGCTCAACTTTTTATGTATGCATGAAACTGTGAAACTGTTCCAAAGGCTTTCTTTTTCAACTTAAGTCTCTAAAAGGACTAATCGGCTTCACCCTGAGATTATTCTCTTCTATGTGTCTGATCTATTTCCTTCCCTGGCATGCCCTGTTTGCTTCTTGTTCACAGTGCAGCTGAAGAGCTGGCTGGCTTACATGTGATTCCCAGCATCATGTTACTCACCCATCCTGTAAAGAAGGAACCATCATGGTGCTATATGTCTGTTTATTGAACAATGAGGTGGATGCCTTAAAAGTCTTTATTTCCTCTGGCTGCAGCCTCTGCACACATCAGTAGACTCATTAAATAACCATTTGAATGATACGCGCTGAGGGGTCTATTTCTCCATTTTCTGTCAAGCCGAAAAGATTCTCAGTGTGCTTTAGTTTGTGGTTGAAGGTTCTGAAATGGTGTGGGGTTGGAAAAGGCAGGATTCACACCTGCTGGCAGCAAAGTAGGTGAGGGTGCATATACTGAGGGCTGAGCAAAGCTTAAAAAGGCTGTACTTAAAGGGAACTGAAGTTCAACCAGTCCTTACATGTACCGATGCCTACACCACTTTCTGTGCCCTGTTCTGGCAATAGGCAGAAACTTGGGTTGGTCTTACAGTATGCTGCCTCTGAGACATTGTCACACTCACGAGGCATGTGGTATCCCAGTGTCCAGGGCCCAGAATAGTCCTTCCTTTCCCATACCTCATGTTGCCTTAGTGAAAACATGAATACAGCTCGTGGCAGCAGGTTGTCTTAGCCCCCAACCCATTTACTCCTTTTCCTGTGCTTATGTGGTGGCTTCTTCAGATCAGTCACTTGGTTGCATCCTTGAATTTATTTCCTCCCTTAAGCAGATCCCCATATAGTTTCCCCAATCAGATCTGAGGTCTGTACAGGAGGATATCCTGGATTTGTGTTCTGCTGTATTATCTGCAACTCCCATTTGCATGAACACTCAAGTGAGACTGTATGACATGATGTAGAGGATCCAGGTTGCTGTCATTTCTTTGTCGTTCAGGATTGACTAGCTGATTAATGTCTGAGAAATTACATGAACTTTTTGCTAAGAAAAATGTGTCATACTCATAGAATTTTCAATCTTGTTCAAATGTCAGGCAATCTGCTTGCGGAAATTAGCGTTCTCATCTCTTGACTCCTCGACCTTAATAACCACCATAAATATCGAACCAACCTTTTAAAGTTGAGATTACTCATTTAAATCCAATTGGAAAAGATGGTGATGGTAAGGAGACAAATGTCAAGGAATGTGGGGGGCTGAGTTATATTTGTAAGACACATTAGGTTTTTAAATCTGGTAATTTCCTGTTTGGAGCGTTTGTGGAGATCAGCTGTGTTGCCCTAGATGTTATAGGCTGATATCAGCTTTCGTGTTTCCTTGCAAAATGCTCTGTTAGGATGGAACATCTTGTGCTCCTCTGCTTCTGGTTGCTAAGTACCCATTCTTCACAGTTGTACCTAGAGGTAGAAATTTAATAACCCTGTGATGTTTACTCTCTTTCCTACAGAGCCATAAAGTTTCTAGTAATAGGAAGGATTATATCTCTTTAAGGTCAGACTGTCCTTAAATCAGTCAAAAATACATAGAGTCATATTATTGAACCAGAGTGATATGCGTGCATTGGAATTAACTAATGTTGGCTAGTTAAGGTGCTTGCCTAATACTAATCTGACCCCCTGGGCAGTGCACTTTTGTGGATAAATACTGTATTGGAAGGAAAGGGAAGGACAGAGAGAAGAAAAAAAAGGAAAGTTATTTTAAATTCTAAATCACTGTCTTTCCAGAGATATAATAGGTTGTATCTCTAAAGATAACTTGCCTTGAAGCTTAAGACCTGGGCAAATATCAAAGCTGTTATGTAGTAACAATACAAAGAAAACCCAAACCCAAATCCTTATCTTTCTGAAAGAGAAAGCTTTACCATTCCTACTGTGATGAATGCGTGGGATCCGTGCTGTTGGATCTGTGGAAAGTCTTAAAGCCAGTTACAATTTATGTTCTATTTCCTCTTATTAAGAGCTCTAATTCTGTTGACCGCATCTGTGGTGTTGTGGAATTTAACACTCTTACATTGATGGGGATTTGACACATCAGAGCTGAAGTTATCTGCTTCTTTGATTTCTCAGTTACTTAGGGAGCTACACAGAACATCTATTTAGTAAACAAAATGGGATTGCATCATACAAGGTTTCTATTTGTTGGGTGAAATCTTTGACCACTTAATAAGGTAGGATGTTGACTTTGACACCTTTCCTGTCTAAAGAACACCAAAAAGTTTGCCTCTCACCTTCGTGCCTCACTCTTGTGTCTCTAGTGAGCTTAGCCAAGAATACCACTTACAAAACTGGATTAACAGCATGTGGAGCTGGCCAAGGACGTTCTAGTTAGATTCCACCTTTCCTTATATTCTCACATATCAGAAAGGTGCAGTCTATTTTTCCCCTACATATTTGCAGGAACAGTTATTTCTAGTTTTCCAAATTAAATTTGAGCAAGTCTGCACTTTCTGGTTTGCCTCAAAAACTCTGTGAAAAAAATAGCTCCCTAAAGGGCATGAGTGAGTTTGTTCTGCTTCTCAAAATGAAACAAGGGAACAAAGGACCATCTTGCAATGCAGGGATCTGCAATAGAAACAGCACACATTACCAGAAGGAGGAAAATGCAGTGCTCCAAACAGAATGAAACAATTTTGCTTGATGAGCTGTGTATTTAAACATGACCATCTTCAAACAGTCAAAATCATGACCATCTTCAAGCAGTCAGAAACCATGTGAGATACTTGAATTTCTTGTTTTCCTGTGTGTTTCTTTTTTCCTCACAGGCTGTCAGATGAAAAGTTTGGGATTTTTCTAGAAAGCTGACAATGAGTTCATGCTCCCATTTGTTATTGAGCACCTCAGGTTCTGGGAAACTACATCGGAACATCGTGCTCCTTCACTTCCTATGGATCACTGGCTGCCTCAGCTTACTTCACACTGCAGAATTATTGAAGATAATGATAAATGATCATGTATTGTCAGAGAAAGGTTAACAATAATGTACACCTATCGGTAGCAATGAAACTTAATTTCCTGGCTGGGTCTGTTCCAGTGTAGGAGTGTAATTTTGCTATCTGAAGTAGGATACTGTAGTAACCATGCATTGCGTCATCAACCCTCCATGAAGGGGCTGTGTTCAGTACTCAACAGAATTTCTAAGGAGCTCGTCCCAGTGAACACTGTCGAAGCCTTTTGCTGTCCTGTGCCCCAGAGGAAGGGAAATGCATGGTGCTTTTCCTCTCACTGAGCAAGTTCTTCATATTGAGAAACAATTTGTCTTGATAAAATTGATTCGCCTGCTTTGACTATTTTGATTCCCTTGCTGTGAATTCAATACCACCACAATGAAACTGATTTATTAATGTATCTTTGCCATTTTATTGGGTTTTTTTCAAGGTGATCTATGTTTCTTAACTTAGAGATGCAAATGGCAAGCAGTGTGGATGCATGTTTTGCTTATTAGACGGGTGTGTACCTCTGCAGCTGGGAGAATGAGCAGATGCATGGGTCCCAAGAAGCTCACGTTCACTTATGCCATACCTTACTTTCAGCACAGGCCTTTACCAAGGGTTGATCTGTAGGTTAGAAATACGGTGTCCTGAGAAAGATGCACAAAGGGAGAAGTAAGCCATTTCAGCTGAATGGCTCTTTTATATTCTCTGTGTTTACCTATTGTGTAAAAGTGAGGCAAATCTACCATCTAATCCTCTCTTGAGAGAGATGCGCAGAATAAAGATGGGTGTTAGGCTGTGAAGAAAAAGAACAGTGACTTGGATCGATCCAAAAACATTTACTCACTCGAACAGCAGAGATAAGAACAAAAGTGATAAAGAAACCTAAATCCCACATCAACAGCACAATATTAGAAGGGTGATTAAGATTACAGACCTAAGGGAACGTGTACATTGCATTACTGAACATGGAGTACCTAAGGTTTAGACTACCTAAAACAACCCTGCGAGCTTGACTGACCTCTGCAGGCTCTGTGTAATGTACTAATGAAGCAAAGAACCACAGACTGATAGCCATCAACTTTGGGATGCTATCGGCTGTGCTGGGATGTTGGGATGCTATGCAGGTAATGGTCTCTAGACACTTGCCTCACACTGGAGCAAGGGCTGCATGGCAGGGCTGTCTGGCAAGCTGCTCTTCACTAGTCTGGACAATAACCAGTTTGCAGCCACAGGGCACGCAACCAAGCAGCAACACCTAACGGACTTTGAATCAAAGTGAGTTTGGATTTAAATTTTGACTCTTGGTTGCAAAATGTGCCCTTTATGGTTAACAGTGCTCAACACAGTCCACTTTTGGCTATTTCCCCAAAATTCTACCCCTTATCTGCAATAAATTTTGATTTTAATGAACCGCACATCTTCCAGTACTAATTACTACTCATCACCTTCTTAAGATCCTTTATGCAAATGTATAAATGATGTACTCTGGTTGGCTCTATTTATAACTGAATGATGCCACTTTGTACTTAAACGCTAAGATATCACAGCCAAGTGCAATTAGCTAATTCATTAACTAACCAGAGAATTTTTACCTCTGGTGATACACTTCAGCTTTGCTGTTCAAAGAGAGAGCAACAGGAAATTGTTCAGATTTATAAGGAGGAGGCTGGAGTAAAACTGTTTGGAAAATCTACTTTCTAGCATTTACTATACCCTTGGATGACACATTGAGGCCAGTTGGCAGTTTTTTCTCCAAAGAGATGACAAAACTGGTAAAATTTTATAAGCTCCCACTCCATATTTCTGTTTCTTGTTACTGTTCTTAGAATGAACAATTTTTATGAATGCTAATGATAGCATTATAATGTCAACTGTTTGTGCCTTCTCTAAGAAAAATGCTGTAATCCATGAAACTTGCTAATGTCTCTTTGGATCCCAGATGTGTTAGTGGGCAGGTGTGACCCACAGCAAATGCACACTTGTAAGTCTATCAAAATTAAGGAGAGAAGATTGAAGAAAAGAAGATGTAAGAAGCATGAGATGCTCTCTCCTCCCCCCACTGACTGGCCAGGCTTGAGTATATGCTCGCTGTCAGCATACAAACCAAGAGGACATTCGTTGAATGCCCCCTTATGGGCTTTCATGGAAAGATTAAAGGTCTCTTGTGCTATAAAGCACAAGCACATGCTAGGGCCACAGCCTGAATGGAGACACTCTTTCTGCTGTTCTGGATTAAATTTATGCAAAGCAAATTTCTTGTTCTTTGCACCACCTCTAAAATCTGGTGCAAAATAACATCCAAGTATCATCAGAAAGATGGGACATGCTTCAGTTCTTAGGATTGTCTCAAATAACGACATTTGGTGCCTCTAACCTAAATGTCGTTAGGTTCTGAACTAGAGTCAACTTTCTTGTAGCTGCCTACTACTCAGTCTGACTTAAACCCGACAGTTGAGAATAAAAGACTTTCCTGCAGACCTGTCAATTGAAATGGGTCACGAAATGATGCCAGATAGATACCTTAGTGTGGGTGTATGAGGTGTTTCAGGTGTTTTGGTAAGCTTAGGACTGAAGCCATGCTTTACAGGCCTGTTTGTGACTCAAATGTCCTCTTCAGTTCCTTGTTTTTCTGTTTCTTATGTAGCTCTCCTGTTCTTACTGAATTTACAGATGGTATGCTTTCTTTGGGTAGATGGAAACACACATGAACAAATGCAACATATCAGTGTAATGAGGCCATTTGAATAGAAGTTGCCACCTTTGCAAGCCTGGAAGATGATTTGAATTGAGAGGACGGACAGAGATGCATGTGAGATGCATGTGAGCTCTATATTTTAAAACCCAGGGAAGTATGTGCAAGGTCTTAGGAGCAAAAAGCCTGAAAGGTAAGCCCATCATTTAGTGACTACTCAGAGGCTCAGTGAGGGGGTGGGGAATGACAAGTTAATGACAGTACCTGTGTCTCTTGAGCATGTTTGTGCTTTCTTCTGTTGCGATGATACACAAGCTTGATTTCTTGAAAGAGCAAAGTGTGAAAAATAGCAACTTATTCTATTAGACATGTTCACATAACGGCTGCTCGCACTTAATGACCTGCTCACTCTTCCCACCCAGACCTAGAACCAGCACCAAGTCACTCTGGTTTGGAGAATCATGGAGGGCAGTAAGTGTGCAGCCACTCGCTGTGCTAAAGTGGGAGACAGTCTGTCCTGTTTGCTGTTCCAGCAGCCAGCCTGCCTTCCCAAACGTCACACTCTTTTACATCCAGCCTTCTTTGTGGTTCCTGCTGCACTTGCCACTGCTGCAACGGCACATGGCGTCTTGTGCTCCAGGCACAGAACAAAGCATCTGCTACAAGAGAAACATTGAGAAAGAACAGACTTTTGAAACTCTATGCTGTTAAAAACTGTTCAGCTGCTGCCTAGAAAGGTGCAAAGGGTCTCTGCTCTCAAAAGCACTCACAAGGGCAGTCTGGAGAGAAGAAATACTGTCTTTCATTGAAGTTCCTGGGTGAGTCATTCACCCTCGGTCTGACTCAGCACTGAGCACTGCTGCACTCCCCAGAACATCTCCCAGCTCACACCAGTCATTGCCCAAGACAACATGCTCAGTCTTCAGAGCATCCTGATGGCTCAGCACGGAGTCTTTAGCCAAGCTGCTGCGCTAGGAGCATAGGGACTGTGAGCCTGACCCTGACATCGTTTTGCATCCCAGCACCTGGAAGTCTTGCTGACATCTGTCTGAAGCAAGTGTGTAAGTACCCTGGTGTCTCATGGCCTGCTTTCCTAAGAAACCTTCTAGTACAGTATCAAAGCCTAAATCAAACCAGTGCCAGGGTTTTCTAGAATTTGCTTGAAAATCTTACTAGCAAAATGCCTAAATGAAACAACAAGATCTTTCAGTGATGCATAAACACATTGCTGCTAGACTCAAGTAGTAATCTAGATCATTTTCATCTGCTGAGAAAGGTTTTCTGCATCGAGCTGCAAACCACCATCTAGGGGAGGCTGCACTGGCTGCCCAGCTTCTGCACAGCAGGATCTGCTCTTGTGCTCCAGCAGTGCTGCCGCTATGGCTTTGCCCAGCGTATGAGATCAGAAACTGGCTCGCTGCCATGTATACGGTTTTTGTGAGAAGTGAATTGAATTATGCTTGTCATTGTTTGCTTGGGGTGTTTTTCCCTAGCAAGATTAACAGTAGCACTGCTCACAAAACCCTCACCTTAAGAAAGAAATTATGTTGATCTTTCTTTAAAAGGGAAAACTAAAGGAACTAAACTAAATCAGAGAACCAAACAGTCTAAACCAATTTGGACACTTCTGTCTCAGGCTGTTTTCAGTACTTTCATCTTCAGTGGCATTTTCAATAACTTCTGTTATTACTTGGCTAAGCAGAGGGCTGGGGTGCAGGAGGTACAAGATGGACTCTTCAGATCAGCCAATAAGACGCTAGGTAGATGGGGATAAGTGGCTGAATCTCTTGAATCTATTGCTCCTCTTCCAAAGAAAGAATCTGGCTCTTTAAGTGACATTGATGACATCCTGGTGTGGCTCTGCAACAGTCCTCTGCCAGGAGTATCTGGGGCAACAACCTGTCTGATTTAAATTGGTAAGTGTATGAATTGGAGGTAGGTGATGTAATGGTAAATACAGTAGCAAGGAGAGAGACTTCATGCACAAAGAAGTTTTTCTATCCCCTTCTCATATGTGGCTGGGAATATTTTTTGAAACACGGCTTTTCCTTTCTGTTATGCTATGTACGGCGACTGCATACCAAATGTGGCTACATATCATACATGCACAACATTCGAAAAGTGTGTGCTGTGATATAAATAATTGGGTTGTCTGAACAAAAGCTTCTCCTTTTAAAATGTGTCAATGTTTTCTGAAAAAGCTAAAATGAAAACACATTCATAAATGTTGTGCCTCTAGCGCTCCTTGTGTGAGGACGTGTCTTCCTGTAAAAGAGTTATTTTTTATTTTCACTATCCTTTTATGGAGGTTTAAATTATCTTGAGTTATTCAATAAAACCCACAAAATTGCTTTTTATGCAATTACTCAGAGAGAGTGTTCCATTATGTGACAGTCACGCAACCACATAATATCCCTTTCATCTATAACTTTCTGTTACTTTTGCCCACTAAGTGTCTGAGAAGGTAAGTCAAGTTTAAAATATTCCAGTAGACTCATGCTGGCCTTGGGTGCCGCTGATGCCAAGGGAGAAAGTCAGGAGATTTCTGCATGGTCCAGAGAGGCTTATTTGTTAAATAATGCGGATGTACCCCACTGCCCTAAACGGGATCCTCTGACCTGAGCTGCTTTCATAATTTCAGAGCATCTAATTTCTATCCTCAGCATTGACCTTCTGATGGGTGATTTTTACAGCACTCTGGTACGCAGAAGGTATGATGACAAGAGGAGGGGTGATGGTTTTAAACTAAGAAGGGAGATTCAGGCTAGACATGAGGAAGACTTTTTACGATGAGGGTGGTAAAATCCTGGAGCATGTTGCCCAGAGATGTGGTGAATGCCACTGGAGACATTCGAGGCCAGGCTGGATGTGGCTCTGGGCAACCTGGTCTAGTGGAATATGTCCCAGCTCATTGCAGGAGGGTTGGACTACGTGATCTTCGAAGGTCCCTTCCAACCCAAACCGTTTTATGATTCTATGATGGCACCAAATATTTGAAATAAACTTTTGGGTAAGGCAGGGGTTTCAGGAACAGTTAGAGGTGTTAGTTTGAGTGTCTCGGTTTTGGAGCCTAGTCCGTATAGGTCCTGTATACTTTAGTGGATCAGACTCTTGCCTCTCAACGCTGCAGTTTCTAGCCTATAAAAAGAAGAAACCAGCATTTCTCCACCCCTAGGGTACTGTGAGTATAAATATGATAAAAATTATGAAGCACTCCAATACTATGGTGATGGAGGCTATATAACAAGTATGGGCAGATAGCCAAGAAAGCTTTTTACATATCTCAATCTAGTTTTTGGAATCTAATGAGATTGAGTCAAGTCCGTGATGTATAAATCAGAAGTTTCACCAATTCGCTGAGGATCAGGCTGGTTGAAAGTTTTGCAGACATTTCTATGGTTAGAGCTTCTTACACTTACAGATGTGTGAGAAGAAGAATTTCCTGTGTGACTCTGCGCATGGTGCTCCAGCAGCAGATTTTCAGAACTGGTTTTCTCATCCTAGACTCCAATGAGATGTTCCAGTACATGCACCTGCTGTGCTTGGTCAATAGGAGCTCATAGATTTACTAAAATGAAAAGCCCACCAGAAGGAAGAAAGGTTGAATATGTAACAACCTCTAAAACTGTAGTGTTTTAAGGTATATCAAAGCTTTCTTTTAGAAAGACAAATTACATTTTTGCTTTTTATGTCTGCAGGCTGAACTCTTTCAGCCTAAGACCCATTAAAGGGCCTATTGTGCAGAGCTGGCTGAGGGAATGGTTTAGTGATAAACAGTCAAACACTGCATAAAAACATGAAAAGCTGCAGGTGCAAGTCCCCCAGCAGGGCTTTTTGAAGTCAGACTCAACTTTGAAGTGCTGTTTAGGTTTTACTTTCACCTTCCAGCAAACCTCCTGGCTAGTAAGGAAGATTGTCTATTTCAGAGCTGTCTATAGACAGGTTAACAGCTGGCAGGTGGGTAGTGAGTGGATCTGCTCTTCTTTAGTGCCCCAGGAAGGCTGCAGGAGGGAGGTACTGGCATCTCATCTCTTTAGAGGTGCTCCAGAACACTTTGGAGTAGCGTGGCTGTTGAAGTTCTTCCTGTGTTTAATACAGCTTCTAAATACCAATATAATAGATAAAAATCAGTTCTCCCCCAATGCACTTAATAGATCAACTTCATTGTAGTGGATTTCTGGGTTTTGTTTGAAGTTTCCAAAGCAAACTGCTCAGTTTAACCGCCTGATTAAGCACTGGTTACAATGCAGAGGCTCATGGGTACGTCTGCAAACCTGTGTCGCTTTAGCATGTTGCAGAAGCTGATGGACTTTGCTGAATGTGCTGAACAGAGGCAGACTGATTTGAGCTGTTATGGAGCAAGGAATTCTTCCTGAGAGGACAGACTACTTTCCAGGTCTTTCTACTCTTGCCATCACCATAGCACATGGGCTCTGGTTGCTTTGCTACTCTGCTTCATGCAGGTGCAACAGCAACTGTAGCAGTCCAAACAGTACGTGAGCAAGATAGATAGATATGCAAAGGACAGTAAGAAGTCAGGCAGACATCACTGCATTTTTTGTTTAGTACATCTGAATAAGTAGTGCGAATGCCTGGTTATCAAGATTTCCAAGGAGTGAGATTTCCCATTAGCATGAGGCTTAATGCGTAAGAGAGACACTGTAAGCACCATCCAGCATGAGATGTGCCCCAGCCACTCTTGTCACTCCATCAGTTCTGCCATGAATTGAGCTGTGATTTCTGCCTCTCCTTTTCAAAGGGTCAGAATTGAGACATAGATAGGGATAAGCGGTTGCACCTATGAATCCCATTTTCCTTCATCTTTCTTCCTGTTACTCAGGTTTCCATTGGAATCCTATTTAAATTGTTTATCTGGTACTCTGCCCATGGAGAAAGTATGAGCCACGTGCACAGAAGCTGGAGGTTGCTGTGAATTATCCCAGGCCTCCTACAGGAAGTTGGAGTGTTTGAACCCAGTCGTGAAACCTAACTCAGTGGCAGGAAATAATGTATTAAAAGGGCCAAGGTCATCTTACTTCGTGATTAAGAAAAGTGGGACATCTGAAGAGGCAGTGAGGGATCTTTCATGTCATGTGTGGAAACTTTCAGCCATCTGCTTGTGAGAGCTCCAACAGGGCACCTGCATGATAAATGGGGATGGAGGAAAACTCACCTTGTTCTCTTTCCCCCATGAAGATACAGCTCTTCCTGGTTGGCATACCAAAGGATAAAATGCCATTGCTGAGGCCTTAAGTGCCTGTAAGCTCAGAGAACTCAGTAGTGATGAAGAGGGAAACAAGAAGAAGATAAAAGGAAAAGCTAGAACTCATAGTAGGAGAGATGATTTTGTCCTGCCAATTTACATGTAAACCAGGAATTATTCCCTCCTTGAGTCAAAAATGTAAGGACTAAAGCAGTAATGTGTTTTTGTTTTACCAGAATTAAAATGGTAGAAAGTATTTCCAAATACACTCAAGGAAAGTGGCACTTTTTAAAAAATATTTCTTGGAAAAAAGAGAACACATTTTCAGGAGGTTGTGGTCAGAATGAAGCACTAAGGACAGGCATTATGTTGGATCACATTTCCAGGTTGGTTTTTTCTTATTCTATACATAAAACAGGTCTTTGGAATTTTCCTACCTGCAGAAAACAAAGCTTTTGGCTGTTTCTGCCCTGTGTCTCCTTGGCCTGGCTCCCTGCAAGAGCAAGTATTGTCTTTGACACATGTGGCTCTGCAGAAACAAAGGTCTGCTAGGGTTACCTGGGGGTAAACCAGAGTTGAAGGCAGTTCCATTTTCTTGAATTACTTGCACCTAGAATGGAGCTTCCTGATCATGTGCCGGGTAACGTGCTCAGATTCCGGAATTGGGCACTGTCCAGTCTTGTACATCTTATTGCTTAGGTGGTGGCCTGTTTCTTAGGAACAAATACTTGCTTTTGACCTTACGTCAAGAATATTCTAAGTCTTGAAAATTTCTTGATGGTGAAAGATACATTGCAGTTAACCTTTAGCATGTCTCATTTTTCCATGAACTTTTTACATGTCATTATTCACAGCTTTATGTGAGAGTACTTGCATGTGTAATAAATAGGATTTATTGTTGGATTCCTTTATTTAATTCAGTAAGTATTCATCTAAAATACAGATTCATGTCTTTAGATTAGGGAAAAATGGACTTCATAAATTGCAGCCTTTGATATAATCAAGTTTCCAAATGTCTTCAAGATCAGACATACCCAATAGATCATTTAGTCAAGCCTGTTGTTTTTCAATTCGGTGTTGAATGAATGTGCTTTAATCGAAACACTTTCAGAGCCAGAGTTTTGGTCAGAAGCATAAACAAATCCTTCTTTATGTTGAAACAGAAATGTTTGTCACTGGATAGAAGTTAGAAAGCACTAAAATGTGAAACCAAACTAGCAAAAGAACAGAAATGTGTTATCTTGCTTAACTGTGATTTTAATATGTAATAAAAAGTCTGCAGATTCTGTGACCATAAGGATAAAAGTATTTGATCCCACAGAATAGGACAAGCAGGGCGAATTGAGCATTTCCTATTCCCTACAAGCCAGGTTTGTGAACTCAGGTCAGCTGCTGCAGTTAATTATGTCCTGGTGCTCACAGGTATGCAGAGAGGTGTTTGGAGATGCCAGGCCATCAGGGCTCTTCCTTGAG